>NC_085008.1:14647619-14737619 GCF_963854185.1 Sardina pilchardus
TGACCATCACTTCAAAAGACTGCAGTAGGAATACATACCATTTACAAGAGTGTGGGTGCGTGTCTTTTCCTAAGGAGAGGAAATAACAGAGACCAGATGGAGTAGTGAAATTCCCAGTAGTCAGAAGATGCTTATGGTTAGAGAAATTGGTCTTGAAAGAAGACCAAACAATGTCGTAAGTGATTCCTGCAAATAACTTATTTTACTGGTCATGCTCGCATTACCGAGCTGATGCACTAAAAACAATCCAAATGTTAATTTATTTAGCGCAAGGAACCATAAAGGGCCCAAGATTATATGTAATCCTCTACCTCTCTTAGATGTTCTTTCTTACTGATGGACAAAGCTCAGCAAATATCCTGTGTGTGTTTAGAAGGCTGATCGGACCAAACAGTGAAATCCAACTGGAAAGAACACAGCCATGAATTAGCCCAGTCACACCTAAGGAGTTTAAAGGAGTTTTCCAGCCTGTCTGCCAACAAGGCAACTGTTGACTTTGGCAACCCTGGGGTTTTTTGGCTCAAAGCAAAAGGATCTTTAAAACGAAGGGGAAAAAAACATCGAAAAAAGAGAGATTTCCAGCTCTGTTTTCTAATAATCACAGGGACCTTTCCTCCACTTGAAAAACTCTGCAGCGTTCAGAGGAGAGATCGAGAGGCGTTCACACGTGTTGCCATGTAAAACAAGACACCTTGGTGGCGCCTTCAAAAATAAAAACGATTTAAATACAGAGGAGCAGCTCCACGAGAGGCCCTGTCTAAAGCGAGGCGCTGCAACCTGATTCTGACATGGCCCCGTATCAAAGGCTGGGGTTTGGCTCCTCGTCAGTCAAGACCAATGTCTCTAACCGTCCAATCTGTGTAGAACAGAAAGGGGAAAAAAACCTGGTAAAGAGGACTGCAGGCATTTTATCGGTTTTCTCGGCTGAGAGACAAAGAGTTGCGGTCCTCACAGCGATAAAGTATCTTTTATCTACATCTAAATGATGTCCTGAGGACAGGAGAGACAGAGCGGCCATTCATGCCCGCGGTGAGCTTTCAGTGAGCGCTCGGAATAGAGACCAGTCACACAAGAAGCCATAAAGACAACCATCCCATAAACTTGTTGCCAAGGGATACCTTAGCCACTCAGTATGGACAGAGTTGTAGTGCACCGTGCAGAGATCCTCAGAGCTCAGCAGTCTGCTGGAGTGGCCTTGAAAGAGGCCGCCCCTCTGAGTGCTTACATAATCCTGGGTATGTGTGCACACCCTGCCTTCACACACACATTATTGCCACCAAAGAAGTTACTGGCGTGTTTTACAGCATGTTATCACTTCATCACCTTCCGCGCTGTTTTAGAAGAAAGGAAGCTTTGTCTTGCAAGAAAATCATTCTTTATGATGGCAAGAGAGCAATGAAACTACAACCCACCATCAAAGTGCACATAAGGATACACTATTGCATTACATTCAATTACTCTAATGTGAAGAAGGTGCCTTGTGGGCCCAAAATGCTCGCAGCATATACTGACTGCGTGGAGCGAGTGACTGTGAAATCCATTTTCTCCATAGATGAGCGCTTTGGGTTTCTCCATTTGTTTTTCTCCCCTTTGAAGCCTCAACACAAAATTACTACAATTGGAAAAAGAATAGTGTTGACATCCAGCACTTCCCCGCCTGGCTCGCGCCGCCCAAGAAAGGGGAGGGGGGGGGGGGGGGATGGGGATGGCCGTGGGGGAGGAAAAGCAACTCCGCAAAGGGAAAGGCCCCAAATATAGCCCAGCAAGAGACAAACAAGGCCACAAAAGTCACACAAGACACACAGTGGTGGCATCACCCTTGCGTTGAGAACACACACACATGGAAAAAAAAAAAGATGCGAAGAGCTGGCCACTCGGTGTGTCCTGCAGGGATCGGCGGAGTGAAGCCGCACCACCTGAAAATAGCTCTTCCAGTCGCGAGCCTGTAATTAGGCCCGTCCCCAGAGATGGCCGACAGGTCCCAAGCAAGCCGGGCTTTGTGTCTCGGGGCCCCCGGGGCCCGGTGCCAGGAACAACAGCTCCGGAGCCAGACGCACAGTGACGGAGACCGGCCTCGGAGACGGAACGCTACACTTGCTATGTTATATTGCCTCTACGGTAAAGACTATCACGTGTGACTCGCTGCAGCAGGGTCGAGTTCAGAGGAGGTATTTTTTTTAAGTAAGAAGAGAATCGGAGTGCTTCTGGAAGCTTCCAGTAAAGTTGGCAGGCGATGTTGTGTGTGAGAGTTGTGTTGGTCTGTGTTTCATGTGGCTAACGCCATCACTTCTTGCTCTGTATCCTCCAGCACAGAACTTGGCACCATAAAAAAACACACACATACACACAAGCACGCACACAGAGATCAAGTTTCTTGAAGACATTTTATTACTAAAATTATTTTTTTTCCTAAGGCAGCAGTTGTGTGTCAACAGATCTCTATGTTTTGGAGTGATGCAAAATAACAGTAGAAAACAAATCATTGCCCGGCGTGCTACAAACCTCAGTCAAATCACGACCAAAATACTTTGTTATTAATATCGGCTTCCCCTTCAAGTTTGCTACTATCCAAAAAAAGTGACTAGTGTAAATTGGTGGTATGCAAAAACAAAGCGATATTTACACATTACACAAGGTCCTCAAAGCATACCTTGAGGTAAAACCAACACATTTTTCTACAGATAACCCTTCAACAAGCAAGCTCCACTGAAACAGACACAGTGACAGACAGGAGGCTGCTACCAAATAATATAGTCTTCTTCTTCTTCATAAGACATCAGAGATTCAAGTGGCCAGTGGCGGTACAATCACAGACAGGTTTAAGACGTCTTCACCCAGCGTGCAGAATCTTCGGACTTGAAGGGTTGGGTGAGGTGGGGCTGGGGCATTTGGAAGGGGATTGGGGGGGTGGGGGAGGCTCCTGGACACATCTAAAGTGCTCAGCTGCTCAGTGCGCTGATCAAAGGGTCCATCTTGACTGGCATTTCAAAAAGCACATTCTCCACCATCAGGGGCCAGAGGGGCCTCGACCGCCTCCAGAGTCCAGCCGAGCGCCAGTGTTCTAATCCAACGCTCCAATCCTGCTCACTCAGCCTCTCCTGCACCTGATGGGAGTCTCGGAGACGGCGCACAATGGTGTGTGCTGAGGGAGTGTTAAAACTCTTATCTAACAGAGGATTACCAAGGTCGGGCACGGTGGCGTTACATGACCAGGGCTTTAGGGTTCTTCTGTAATAATATACTTAATATACAAGGGGAGGGGGGGGGGGGGGGGGGGTAAAAAAAGACTCTATTAGGTCTTGTGTGGTCTCTTTGGTCAGTCGACTGAAATGTGAGGAGAATCATTTTTGATCAGTCAACATTAAAAATGTATGACCAGTGAAAGAACATCCAGAGCCCACTCCCGTCTCGAAATGTTATTAAGCGACATCAATGCACAGTCCTCTAAAAATAATCAAACATCAAAACAACCTAAAACACAGGATACAGTTCACTACACATAGCATAGTTTTCCTCTGACTTTAAAACAGACTTCAGACTTAAAACCTCTAACCAAAAATAGCTCTCACATACATTCCCCATCCCTTCATGAAAGGTAGCTTCACCACGTGACCATGCACTTAAGGATGCATGAGGAGCTTACAAAGTACAGTATATACACATCACAGGGATACAGTGATTTTCCCCCATAAAGACTTAATACACCATCACCACACAGAGGATAATTGTTCGGTGAAACCTGTCCATCCTGCTAGTCACCTAACTATCATGGCCTTCAGGCACTTATCTTAGCTTGAGAACATTGACATGACAACACCTATAAAACCACAGCAGAGCAGATCATATATACAGTGCAACAGGTTTTGATCCGCGAAGATGTTCAGTCTTGAGACTTGCTGTTGGTGCTTTTAGGAAACTCAGCACTAGAGAACATACAACTCTTCAGCAACAGTTTGAAGGTGTACCAGGAGTTCATACGTCATGTGCTTGTTGTCATAAGGTTGATTATCCAGCTCTAGTACATATCTGAATCTGAAGCTCTGAATTTAGTCATTCATTATGGTCAGGGTCTCTGGCGTTTAGGTTCTTTGATGCTTACAGGCTTAAAAAAACAGCCCCTCAGCCACTGCAGGAGAGGATCTTCACAGCATAACCACAGAATTAAGAATTTGATCCCGTAGCGATTACAGCATTATGACATTAATTAAACCTTCACGTTTTTAAACTCCCCAAAACCTTTGTTTGAAATGTGTGACCACTGAAGACAAACAACTGAAGACATCACCATCATGATGATCACATGAGCCATTCACAAAACGGATGTGTACTTAACGCGAAGAGTTAGAGAAAAGATCCTCCTTGAAGAGAAGATAAGATGAGAACAGGCTCCACAGGGGCAAGTGCACTGCTGTAGAATTTCCAGCAGTGAAATTGAAATGCATAAAACAGCATGTTGCTTGCTTGTGTGTGTGTGTGTGTGTGTGTGTGTGTGTGTGCAAAGAAAGCGCCACAGTGTTCAGCAAATTAAAACCCCGAAAGAATACTCCATTCTTCAGTGTTTTTTTTTTCCTTCTTTTTTTTGAAACAGCAGAGCGACACAACTGCTTTTAAGCTTTGATTGGAAATGTACACAGCCCAGCTTACAAAAAAAACAAAACAAGACAGAAAGAAAACAAATGAATGACACCACATGTTGTGCCATTAAATGGATATTTTGCAGAGTGCAAAGCATCCACCTCCATGGTGGGAGGTAAAGCCACCCATTGCCGAGGGTCTCTCCTCCCTCTCGCCTTCCTTTGAAACACTCGTGTCACACTCAAACTTGAGAAACACCTGCTCACAATGACGGTCTTTCTTCATCACCCTGAACCTTCATCATCGTGGTAGTCCTCTTCCTCCTCAGTCTGGCCTTCCTTTGTTTTTCCTTCATCACTTTTTTTTTAAAAGTCTTTGGATTCTGCCTGACATCATCTCTAATTAAACAGCTACATCTAAAAATGTTCTCTTTTATCTTCCTGCATCATCTTCGCACAAAATGAAACGTTTGATTTTAAAATGTCTCTCTCCCCCTCCCTCCCAAAAGTCTAGTTTGTGGCATTAGTTTGAGGGAGGAATAAAACTGTAGTTTTTGTTTAAAAAAAAAAAAAAAAAAAGATGTTCTTAAAAGAATGCTGCATGTGCTTGTGTGCTTTACACGGCTCCTGCCCGGGCCTCCCTTTGGTCCCAGGATGCATTGCGACGGGCGCGAAGCTTGCAGGATCCTCAGAAGAAGATGACGTCCTCCTTGGTGACGTCCTCCGTGATTTTGTATGGGGGCGGGGGCAGGTTCTGCAGTTGGCTGGGGGGCCTGTGTGTGATGCTGGGGTGGAGGGGCTGTGGGGGAGGCGGCGGGGGCTCATAGTAGACTTCTGGAGGGTTCGCTGGTTCTGTATGGACACACACACACACACACACACACACACACACACACACACACACACACACACACACACACACACACACACACACACACACACACACACACACACACACACACACACACACACACACACACACACACACACACACACACACAAACAATGGGCTTTATGCATCTGAATCAGACCTGGTGTATGTCATGTAAGTGTCAATGTGTATGTTTATTCTGTTCTGTTATGCTGTAGGTCTTATTGAGAGGAGCCCTGCTCTGTATGGTACCTGCAAGCGGGATGTGGATCTGGTGGCTGGGGCTGATGGAGCGCTTGGCTCTCAGCGAGCTGTCGTCCCGTGCCGAGAGCTTCATGGGCAGCATCTGCTTCATGTCTACGGAGGCTGTGCACATAAACAGAGGATGCAGTGCTACTGTGGTGTGGGCGTGCAACGTTTACATTTACTCATTTGGAAGAGGCTTTTATCCAAAGTGAGGCGCAATAATCAAGCTATCTGATCCGACGAGAGCGGAGAGGCTTCTAAGAGTGCGAGTCTGTGTTTTCTCACTCGAGCTGCAGAGCAGCATGAGTCTATATGTGCACGTATGTGAATGGATTCACATGATCACACGCAGACACACATTCCATGTGTGAGAGTTTGAGGTGTGTCTGGGTGAGAGAGTGAGATATATATATAAAAAAAAGGTGTGTGTGTGTGTGTGTGTTCCCTCACCTGAGCTCTCGGTGCGGTGCGAGCCTTTGCCCTTGCCACCCTTCTCCTTGCCCTTGCTGAGGGCAGCCAGCTTGGTGGGGATCTGCTGCTGGACAGCGCCCTGCTTGTGCAGCTGGTTGGTGGTGCTGATCAAGTGGATGGGCACCTCCGAGCTCTTGCCCGCCACCGCCGGCTTCACCTCGGGCCGCTCGGCGTAGTCGGCCGGGGAGATGGACAGGCTGGAGCGCACCAGGGGCTTGGGCGGCATCGCCGGGTCCACCGACGGCCCCATGCCTAGCAGCAGCTCCCCGTTAAAGCTGGACGACATTGGGAGGTGCTGGAGAGGAGAGGGGGAGGACAGGAGAAAAAAGGGGAGGAGAGGAGGAGGACAGGAGAAAAGGAACGTTAGGAGAGATTAGGTTGTGTGCACTTTTACACAGAGAACATGAACCAACATTAGTACACCATGAGTACGTCCTCTGCATACTCTCCTCTATATCAGTATTCTTTAGCGTGAAGAGACATCTATCTTAATAGAAAAATTATTTTGTTGTGGATGATGACATTTTTGAGATGTCCATGAGTTTTGGCAAAAATAGTAAAGCAAATATCCACAAAGCGAATCTACAGAGCGTACGAAGCTGAAAATACATTACACATGTACACAAAAGACACGTTCGCAATTGTGAAATTAACCGACGGTAAACAAACAGTTAATGGTGAACAGCGAGCACATCTGGCTTGACTGAGGCCTGCTGGACATGTTTTATATTTCCACGTCTCCGAGAGCCTGGGGGAGAGATGGTTTGACGAGGTCCTGACTGTTGCTCATTTTTGAAGGCGAAGCAGGCGGTCTCTTTGAACATGGCGACTAACGAGCGGGGGGGAAGACGCGCCGTCGACGCGTCGTTGGGGAAACAGAATCTGCTCGTGTGCCAGACGGATATTTATGGGCAGAGGGTGAAATGAGAAACACCAGCGGGCGGCACGGAGTGTGCGTGTGTGTGTGTGTGTGTGTGTGTGAGAGAGAGTGTTTGTGAAGTTCTGCAGCTGATGTGAGTGCAGTTGCTACTTGCAAACGTGCCAGAGGAACAATGGCCGCAGCTGACATGATTACAGATTTGGGCTCTGTATCAGAGAGGAGAGGGAGGCAGTGAGGCTGCCATCGCTCCGGCGAGCGCTCCAAATGACAGTGCTTGTGCTCCCTGCAATATATATTTAGACTAAACTCAGAGAAGAGCGGCTTAGGAGTAGTACGGAATTAACTTCTGGTCTATCTGCCTGCAAAAGAAAGCACTAAAAACAGAGGCCTGTCGTTTGCCAAAGTTTGCTGAAATGTAAATGTACAGTACGTGTTTTTTTTTGGTCAGCCATCTTACTCAGACAAATCATGTGTTGAGAAAATCCACTCAAGCTCTGCATAAGGCGCATAAGCACACATGTAAATATGATCCAAGTACGCTTGAAAGACATCCAACGAGCTCTTTTTAAATCAAAAGCAGAACGTCTCTGCTGTGCCGAGCCTCAGAAGGGTCTCCGGGTGCTGAGTGGGAGAGGCCGCCTCTGTGTGACTCACGAGAACAGATCTCCAGCTGGAGGAGGAGGAGAAGGGTGAACGACAGGGTGAGGAGCAGGAGAACAGGGCAGGAGGGTCTCTCCCACAGGACCAGATGTCTCCAGCTGTGAGGAGGAACATCCGACTCCACCTCCGAGGCCTGAGGGTATGCGAGGGGTCATGCAAGCAGGCAACCCCTTCATTCGGCACTTCAGGCTGCCTTTAGCAGCCCTAATGTCCCTGAGTGCCTAACTCTTCGAACCCGAGGTGTGCTAGAACCTGGGAACAGCAACGACCACAGAACCGGTTCCAGGCACTCACAGAGGAGTCTTTGTGGAACCCTGGGGAGTGGCAGAGGCTGCGGCTTTCCCAGCTCGGGCGTCCCGGGCACACAGGCGGCCCATTGTGTTTGCGCCGCAAGAAAGGTGCCATCCATAAATGCAGGGACTTATCCGGGGCTTTTCAAAAAATAAAGACCTGGGCTTGGCTGCACTGATGCACATAAGCCTTGACTGACATCACATAAACAATCAGTCTTGGCCGAGTTCCAGCCGCACTTCAAATGAGAGGGTGCTTCTAGATAATTACAGGTTGCGGCATCAACGCCCCCCACCCCGCCACCCTCCATCCTGCCACGCCTGAGATACTTATCGCTAAAGAGCCCTGACATTTCTGCTGACGACGGAGGGGACCTGAATGCGAGACTCCGGTCCCCCCTTGCCACCACCTCCCTTGTAACTAGGTCACTCATCATCACAAGGGTGGCTTGGTGGGTCTCATCTTTATTCACCAGGACCAGATCAGGCAGATCAGGTACATCTGGAGAGACCCGCGGCACCGTGGTAATGGGGAGCGGGCTGCACGCGCTCACCCTCAGGGCATGATGGGTAATTACGCACAACACTCAAGAGCGCCTCAGCAACCACAGCCGCCAGGACTCTGATCCAAACACCAGCTTCAAAACCAGAAACTCTTTTGTTGGCTGTTGTTGCCATCGTTTATGACCCGTGTCAGCCTTTTGTTCCACCACAGTGGTGCTCATGTTAAAGCTACATGACTACTTGAGAATAAAGATGTAGGCTGGTGTTTACGGCCCATGCTTCATGCCATATGAGTAAGCAGAACAAAACAGATCCCGGCAAGGGATGAGCACTTTGATTAGTCACGACACTTAGCAGTGCCAGTGCAACCGCAACACGCTCCCTCAATCTGACTTAGCGAGAGAGAGAGGTGAGCAAGCTTTGCATCTATAAGGCTTCCACTTAAGGCCATCAAGTCAATAGTGATCCATGGGGCACCCTTGCATAAGTTAAATGTTTGCAGCAGATTTGCAGCAAACTTGTGGGTGATTTATGGAAATAAATGGGTTCACTAGAAAATGTTGCCAGAAGTTTGCCAATGTTTGCAGCAAAACAAACAGTTTTGCCAGAAGTTTGCCACTAGTGGCAAATGTGTTAGCCATTGATTTGCCACCACACTAAGCCAATAATAGCAAGCTTCCAGGGAACTTCTGGTGATGAACCTAATTTGCATATGACATTGCTGCATATTTGCTGCAACATTGCCAAAAGCTAACCAGAACTGTTTGTCAGAAACCTAATTTGCTTGTGAAAATACGACCTTGCCGCAAATTTGCGGCAACTGTTTGCCAGAAACCTGACATTTAAGTAGCCTTAAGGGCAATTCTGTCCATTTATTCTGAAGACTAGTAAGAGAGAGACTATCCTCTCAGCTCTCAGGAGACTGCCATATCTCTTCCTATCCAGGGTGTCACAAGACAGCAGAGGGTAAAATCTCAGTGCTACGGGTTAGCCAGATGGAACAGGGTAGAGAGGGGATGTCCAGACCCCCGAGGCCAGGGAGCGTCCGGCATGACAACCTGACCTCATCGCAGAAATCAGATGCCTGGAGCCAGGCAAGGGATGAGCACCCTGATTAGTCACGACACTTAGAAATGGCAGAGCAACCGCAACACAGACTCCCGACCTGACTCAGCGATGTGAGCAAGCTCTGCATGGACATGACCTCCACTTAAGGCCATCAATTAATGTCAACGTCCTGCCCTTTCGTGTTGACTCATGTATGTGAAGCATCACAAAAACAATGTTTGACAAGAAGCAATGCATACTTCCCCTGTGCAAATGAGAGGATGTGTACCAGACTAATTCCCCAAGTGTTAGCAAGTCAAGCCTGAATTTTGCACCCATGGGAGATACTGGAAGAGACAGCGACAGAAAGAGAGAAAGAAACGAGAGGAAAAACAGAAGGAGAGATATGGAGCCCTGAGGACACTGAAATCCACAGGAGTGAAGCACCTGGCCCTGTTCCAGAACACAGAGTTGTGAACCCTGGAGTGAGGAAGTGAAGTAAGACCAGGAGGGAGGGCAAGACAGAGTGAGAGAGAGAGAGAGAGAGAGAGAGAGAGAGAAAGAGAGAGAGGACTCAACTGGCCCAGGGCTAACAGCAATGGTTCAGGAATGCTGGAGTGGAGGCGGATGCCCCAGGGCAAAACTTCACGTCCGTGCCATGGGCAAGGTCAACTCGAGCTGCAGAACATGACACTAATGTTCAATGACCAAATTAGGTATTATCCAACAGTCGTGTGGAACAGTTTTAACATTTCTGATTGGATGAGAGACATTTGATGAGTTGTGATATCCCGGTAATTCGTGTTCAATGTACTTTATCCATGAATTGAACGCAGTCACCATATGTACAGTAGGAACATTCTATTTATTCAAGGTGAGAGAGTGGAATTAGAGGCAGAGAGCTTATACAACATCTGACAGCTTCCAAGTAAGAAAACAAAGTGAATGGAGTAGAGCCTCCGCCTTGTGTCTACAGCTGAATGGTTGGTGGAGGATATCCCCACGCCTGTCACACATTCACCCGTGTCATATATCTAGATCAGCGCACACCCTTAATCTCGTTATCTATAACCTATGTAGTAAAGAGCAAATCATGGAATGCATCTGTCAGTGGGGATTTTGGATGTTAGTGATAGACTGTATGTTGCTACTTGTGTTCATACTGCAGTCTTTAGTGCTCATGCAGCACGTGTGTTGATTGGCAGGGACTGTTCGTGGCTCAGGCCCAGCAACTCTTGTTTATTTTCCAGTACCAGAGCCAGGACTGTGTACAAACACCACAGTTGTTTTCAGCACAAACACTGAACAGACAGCTAGACTGAGACAAGCAATTAGCCATTCGGATTTGCCAAAAAAAGAGCCATGGAGTTTACCTTCACCTTTCATTTTTGGGAGATGTTAAAGTCACATGTCTGCCTACTATCACAGCCTACCAGAAAGATGCCATGCTTGCCATTAAAGGCACCCTTCACAAGATTTGCTCTTGGGGTACCGCTGCAGTTGAGACAAACAAACTAAATATCCAGCTTTTCAAAGTATGAATATAACTCCGATATAAGATAGAGGAAATGCATAAATAGGTCTGCAGGAAAAGATCTCAGAAATCCTGTAGCATGGCAGCTGTTTTCTGTTCCTACCTGAAACTAGAAAGTTGCTACTGTAGGTCGGTAATCGCCTACAGAGGGCCGCTCAAATAGTAATTTTGGAAATGTTATGGTGAGGTAAAAAACAGTAGAGGGTGCCTTTAATAAACAAATACTTCTTTGCAAAGGATCAACTATGACTGGACTGAACTGGTGATCACGCTACAGACTCTGTGTTGTCATCGGTAAATGGTGATCTGTCAAGATTGTTGTGACCTGCTGAACAATCTTTTTAGTTTCTATTTTAAGTTGGAGAAGTTATAAAGCTGTGACTGCCAACTTATTTCATCACATTCAGTTATTGTAAGTCAAATCACCAGTCACGACTGAAGCCAGGTAGATGTCTTAATGTTTACAAGGCGTGTAATGTGCTTTTGGTGAAACATACACAAATCCCACAATTCCTCAATACCAAACCGAGGCAGATGTTCCAGTCTGTTCCAGAAACACATGTAGCAATCAGATGAAATGCCTCACTCTCTCTCTTTCATAACACTCACTCTAGGCGCCCTGAGGGCAAACTGATTGTACACATTGATAACAGTGCCAAGGTGTGCCGGACGCCACACAGATACCACAGCTACAGCTGCAGCTGCCTCGGCCCCCGGGGGCATGTCGAGACGCGTTGCCAGAGACGACCGGAGAGGAATAAGCGATAGTTACGAAATAGCCGAGCGCCCGCGGCGTCTCAACATCAGCGCTGTCGATTCTCTAATGATTGGTTTTGATGAAAACTCCCAGGAGGCGTTGCCTTGGAACGAAGCCCAAGAAAGGAAGGAACAAAAAAAAAAAAGCAAAAAGCGGAGGCGGAGGTTACTTTAGACAAGAAGATAGCGTTTAATGGCTGCCATGCAAAAATAAACCAAGAGAGAAAAAAAGCAAGTGGGTTTGGGCTTTGGGTATTCTGCTATAAAAATAGCCATCTGAAATATGCAGTGATGGGCCACTGCACACATATGACAGCTCCACCAAAATACACAAACTCAATAGCGTTCCACAGGAGAGCCTACAATTCCATCCATTCATTCTGGAGACAACAAAGCGACTCCCTTCACAGCTCTTAGAGGACTGCCATATCCGTCTCTCCTTATCCAGGGTGTCACAAGGCAGCGCGGGGTGAAATCTCAGTGCTGTGGGTTAGCCAAAGGGCACCGTGCAGAGAGACGTCCAGAGTCCCCGAGGCCAGGGAGCGTCCGACGTGACAGCCTGACCTCATAGCAGGAATTAGATGGCCTGGAGCGCGGATAATTCATGTCAGCTGCACAAGTTTCAGACAGGCTGCATCAGTGAGTGATTTGTGTGTGTGTGAGTGAGTGAGTGAGTGAGTGACAGAGAGGGACAGAGAGTGTGTTTGTTTGTTTGTTTGTTCGTGTGCGTGCGTGATGTTGATGAGCTACGATTTAACCGTAGAGGAGCCAGGATACCTCGAAAAACATCTCCTCCCAGCCTTAACTCGATCATTGCGAGACGTTGGCCGGCTGGGGGGGATGGGGGAGGGTGCAAGTGTCGGGGTGTCATGAATGGTGGACTTGTGTCAGGTACGTCAGAGTCCGAGACGAATTCTTGACTCTGGCCCCAAGAACATCTCTGCCAATCAAGGACGTCTGCCTGGCTGTCCGTGAAATTAATCCGCCTGGGCCAGCCAGTGGCTGGTGACGTGTGTGTGTGTGTGTGTGTGTGTGTGTGTGTGTGTGAGTGTGTGGCAACTGACGTTCACTGACCCGAATATATCAATGGACAGTGTGGTCAGCAAGCTTCAACTCCTAACGGCTGATGCCGGGGTATTGGGAACACTGTAGCTTTTACTGGCAGGAACAGGACACCTGTGAACTGGCGAAAAGGGAGCAAGCAAGCCCAAATCTCAGGCTCCCAGACCCAAGAAACATGCCGTTGAGGAGGAGGCTAAAGTTACGGCATCGCCAACGCCTGGCACGGCAACACAATACGAGCCATTGTGACGGAGCTGGGAATGCAGGCAGAGAGGTGGAGCAGCCAGGGAGGGGAGGAGGGGAGGAGGAGGGGAGGAGAGACTCGCTTCTGTGGGGGTGGGTGACAGGTTATAACTTTGGTTCAAACACCACAGTACTTTTTGTGTGCTCTTGTTCTTGTTTTTCCATCACTCTTTCTCATGGCATTGCCTTTCCTATCCTGCATGCCATCAGTAAACAGCCTGGCTTGGCCCAGCACAGAGCCATATTGTTCCAGGCTGCCAGTTTCAGACAGCTGATGTCTCAGAGGCCGGTGGCTGGCAGGCAGGCAGGCAGGCGGGGGAACGGACGAGCCTTGCGAGCGCTGCTGAAGTGAAAGCGTATATATATCGAGACCACACAGATTTATCTCAAGGCTGACGCTGACGCACTGAATCGTGTCGTACGACGCGTTTGTCACCATCAAGGTATGTCTGGGTTAGCCAAGCGTTTTTGAGTCGGAATCCGACACTGCGTGACTACCATCAGACGGAGAACTGGGAGAACACGGGGACGGTGAGAGCAGCTATGACTGACAGACTGATGTCGTGCAGTTCTGTCCGTGGTTCGTAGGTGCTGTGTTCCCTAGAAGACAGACCCTCAAGTTTAAAGTGCCATTTATTGACCAATCAAGTCTCCCAGAATCCCATTTCTGTGTGCAGATATGGGTTTTTATTGTGTGTGTGTGTCTGTTTGAGTGTGTGTGTATGTGAGTGTGTGTGTGTAGATGTATATGTGAGTGTGTGTGTGTGCGAACAGTAAGGTAAAAGTGTGTAGGTGCGTAGGCCTGACTATCTGACTCACTACCCGCCTGTGCTCATCCTGATCTGGGGATGAGTTGTGTGGGTGTGGGAGGCCCTGAGAAAAAGCATCACGAGTGCTCTTATTCATGGCTCAGGTCACGTCTCCTGCGCGCTGATCACTCAATCAGGGTGCTTGCTCTTTTGTCAACTAAAAATTCCAGACTTTTTCCAACCTTTTTCCAAACGTATAATTTTTTCTTCAAGACCTCGATATTTTGTAGTTTTGAGAGTCAGGCTGCCAACACGCAATCATTTTTACTCTATAATAGTAGTATAATGAGATGTAATGCAGATTGCAACCATACCGAGACCCCCATGGCAGGATCGACCTACCCCACCCCTTGATTCTAACTCTGGACTATCACGATTCATTATCACGATTATTTTGTTCAATATTGACATCACGATTATTAAACGTGATTACTCAGTGATTTTGGATCTATCATCCATGTTCACATAAATTCACTGTCATGAAATTATGGATTTTGATGGCAAATGGAAAAAAAAAATGAAATCTCAAAAGTCGCAAAATTGTGGAGGGTATATCAGTCATGCTCAATCTGAGTACTTGCATCAGTTCTTCATGAGCTACACTTCAAGACTTTTCCAAGACTTTTCTACAAAATTCCAAACTTTTCAAGGTCTGGAAAAAGGCACTTTAAAATTCCATACCTTTTAAGACTTTCAAGACTTGAGCAAGCACCCTGTCAATGGTGTTTTTTCCCCACAACAGTACCTTCCAAGCAGCACAGCCTAAAAGGCACTACCTTTAACCTATTTCTAACCCTAACCCCCTCAACCCTCATCCTACCCCTAAACTGAGGGGGGTAGTGCCTTGAAGGCAGCGCTGCCTGGAAGGCACCATTGAGGGCAAATAATACCAAAGACCGCGCTGACCCAAGGAGACGTGACCAATCCCAAGGACCGACCCGAGGACCCAAGGTGGGCGTGCCTTACCTGTCCCGCCTCCTGGCCGGCGAACAGGCCGGCGCTGGCCCCGCTGGGCAGCGTGTTGTGCTTCTTGAGCTTCTTCTGCTGCTCCAGGCGCTCCTTCTCGCGCTCCACGGCGCGCGTGGACTCGCGCAGGCGCTCCAGGTCCTCCTGGTAGGTCTGCCGCTGGCGCTCCAGCTCCTCGCGCTCCTCGGCCAGCCGCGCCTCCAGCCGCCGGCACTCGTCCTCGCGCCGCTGCAGCCGCGCCTCGGCCTCGGCCTCGCGCCGCCGGTGCCGCTCGCGCTCCCGCTCCCAGCTGGCCTGCTCCTTGCGGTGCTGGCTCTGCAGCTTGTGGAAGTGGGCCAGCTCCTCGCGCTGCTTCTCCAGGTTGCGCTGCTTCTCCTGCTCCAGCAGCACGTTGGCCAGCCGGTGGCGGCCGCCGCCGGGCCGCTCCCGCTCACTCAGCGACGCCCGCTGCAGCTCCAGGTGGCTGTCCTGCTGCGCCACGATCGCCTGGGAGACGGAGGGGACGAGAGGCATGGTTGGAATTTGGGAATGGAATGTATTGGAAGCGTTTGGAATGGAATAAAGTATCTGGATTGGTATTTAGCATTGGTATTTTGGCAGCACAATTGGTATGCCTGTGCACAGAAGACACACAGACTTGTACACAGAAGACACACAGACTTGTACACACAAGACACACAGACTTGTACACACAAGACACACAGACTTGTACACACAAGACACACAGACTTGTACACAGAAGACACACAGACTTGTACACAGAAGACACACAGACTTGTACACACA
This sequence comes from Sardina pilchardus, assembly GCF_963854185.1. NCBI lineage: Eukaryota > Metazoa > Chordata > Actinopteri > Clupeiformes > Clupeidae > Sardina > Sardina pilchardus. Next base: position 14,663,319 of record NC_085008.1, read on the forward strand.
AGACACACATCACAACTCCCATGCATAGATACACACATACACCCAAACATGAAATAGTTCAGAATGTGACTCTTAGAGTGATGTTCTTAGAGAGGGTACTCTGGGGCTTCAACGTCTGGCGAGCACCATGAAAACCACTGCCACCACTCTCTGTTTAATGTCTCAAAGAACTAAAGGGCATCCAACATTCATTTTAATGGACAGCAGAGAGAGTCGATTTGGGGAAAAACACACACTCACACACACTCAAGACATGTTTTTTTACCTGCAGACTGTATAGCCTCTGGGACAGTTGAAGCACTTTGTGGAGGAACTGCTGCAAGAGAGATGAAGAGGCATCAGTCTGCGAAAGGGGTGGGGGGTGTTGGGGGGGTGCTGGTGGGCAGTGAGTGCACAGTCTGGCTTACGCAACACCTCATATAAGCACATCTACTGGGACGCCACTTACATAACACCACCTTTATCCATTATTTAACCGCACAACAATTTGGAAAGAATCAAAATGGTGGCATCTTTGAAGCCCTACCTCAGACTCTGGGAAGGAGCTGGTCCACGATGGGTTCCAGCTGGCGGGAGAAGACCCATCTACCTGTGAGAGGGGGGGCTGGGGGCAGAGAGAGGGGGAAAATATGAGCCAAGCTTTTTCCAGAGGCCTTTAACAGCCAGCTCACTTTTTAAGAGCTTTAAATGTCAGCCCATGGCTCATGGACACCGGGGACGAATAAAGAGGCCAAACAAGTGATTTTTTTCCTTCTTCTTTTTTTTTTTTTTTTTTTAAGTCAGACAGGCAATGACTGCATGGAAAGCTCTGGAATGAGTCATCCGACTCTTCCTGGTGCTGTTTACTAAACATTGGCTGGAGTCAATTGTTGTGGAAATCACCGGGCGCTTCCACAGGGCTGAGGAGACATGCGAGTCGACGAGGCTGAAATTTGGCAGCACTGGGACATGTCGGAAGTCTGTGTTCTGTGTGAGTGAGTGCAGGAAATGATGTATACATTGATGGGCAATTGGGAGCAAGCTCTAGCATGTGCTTGGTGTGTGTGGTATGTGGAGATTACACGAGTGTTTATCCGAAAATGTATGCGAGCATCCGTGTGGAATGAGAGCCTCAAAGTCCTCCCGTGTAAGCGGATGTCTGTCACAGTCACTGTGTGTGTGTGCGTGTATGTGTGTGTGTGTGTGTGTGTGTGTGTGTGTGTGTATATGTGTGTGTGTGTGTGTGTGTGTGTGTGTGTGTGTGTGTGTGTGTAAAACTCACAGAAGACTCGGCCAGGCCCTGGCTGCCACAGAGCTCCTTGAGCTCCTTGAGCTGGGGGTCAGAGCTGGCCCTCTGACTCCTCTCTCTGGACTTCAGGCCTCCACTGGTCTTCTTCACGCCGCCATCTGAGTCACACAAACACAAGCCCGTCTCAGCGATGCGTCACTTGCATATACTTCAGTAAGTGTGTGTGTGTGTTTGCGCTTTTAAGGGTGTGTACACACACTTCTGTGTCTACACTACACATCTTTAACCTTCTATCTCACATGTTTTAAGAGGAATCACATGGACGCATCAAACAAATGATATGCTGGCGGGTTGGAGACAGGCCAGCTCAGTGGAGATCACCCTGAACGGCGTTCCCCTGAGTTGACGGTCAGACTTACTCTTCTGGAGGATGGAGGGGCTGCTGTCGTAGCCCCCAAAAGTGTCCGCCCTCCTGGGGAGGACGCCCGAGCCCTGGCTCTCTTCCGACCGTGGAGCTGGTTCTCTCACGCGGGACAGCAGCAGGTTCTGCAGGTTCTCCACTAGAACACAAGACACTCAACAAGTTAGCACCTTTGGCTGTAAAAACTCCTGGGCCACTAATGTCTGACCTGGAGTCATTGGCCTTTAAAAACACTACATTTTATCATTGGCCTTTAACCACAAGCTCCAAAACATGAGACGAGTATTAACAACTAGAAATGCAATTCCAAGGAATTACCAGTGCATGAAATGCAAAAATAGATAGATAATGTAGATATGGTTACTAAGGTGTAGCTAGGGTAAACATGGTGGTTGCATAGTTTACAGAGAGTTGATAGTGTGAAGGTAGACAGTTTAAAGCTGAAACATTCCCAGTTCTAACTTAACTAATGATTACTATTCATGTTAAAATGTTAACTATGGTAACAGTGATAACCAGGTTGATTGGTTAACTTAGCTACTGATTTCATGCAGTAATGGTAAAAATGTTAACTATGCTAACTATGCTCACAGTGCTAACCAGGTTGATTAGCTAACTTAGCTAATGATTTCTAGCAGTTATGCTAAAAATGCTAACTATGCTAGCAATGCTAACTATGGTAGCAATGCTAACTTAAGCTAACAATGCTAACCAGGTTGATTAGCTAACTTAACTGATGATTTCTAGAAATAATGCTAAAAATGCTAACTATGCTAACAATGCTAAAATTGCTAACAATGCTAACCAGGTTGATTAGCTAACTTAGTTGATGTTTTTTTTGCAGTTATGCTAAAAATGTTAACAATGTTAACTATGCTAACCATGCTAACTAGCTAACTTGCTTTTATAGGACTTTTATTTTGAAACATTTGTTGCTAGGGTATCCATGGTGGCCACTATCAGGAAACAATAAGTTACTGCAGTATAATCATGTTGGTTGCTATGGACACGGTCATAAACGCTTAATTTTAATAGTTGCTATGTTGGTTGCTAGGTACATGGAGTTTTCGTGTAGTTGACTGGAAGTATAGTTGATAACTGACAATTGGAATGGTTGAACAGTTAAATAGTTGAGTAGTTACAATGGTTAAATGATTTAATAGTGTATTATTGCAGTGAGGACCTTTATTTTGAAACAGTTGTGGACAGAGGAAGTAGTGAAACAGGATCTGTAGTCTTAATGAGATTGTATGCTTAAAGCCTGAGACAGAGGGTGCCTCTCATATAGCGTTTACGCGTCCTCTCTCGCTCCTCGATCCTCACTGATCTACATAAAGAATGATGGAGCGGCAACAATGGGATAGTCTAGCCCTTCTTCTATCTTTCTTTATGTAGATCATTGAGGATCGAGGAGCGAGGGAGGACATATAAACACTGCTTGAGAGGCACCCACAGTAAATACTTTAAAAGTTGTATGTAGATAGTCTAATTAATGTTGATAGACAGAATGTTTCATGGATGTTGATAGGCAGATTGTTTAATAGATATTGATTGACAGTTTAATGGGTGGATGAGTGAATGGTCTGAAGAAGATGAATGGATAGAAGGTTGGATGGAATGTGCCTTATATTCTTGTTAAGAGAGACACTGATACAGCTCTCTGAGAGTAGTTGATACAGGTGTAATCAATCATCACTGTTGATAGACAGTTTAATGGGTGGATGAGTGAATGGTCTGAAGAAGATGAATGGATAGAACGTTGGATGGAATGTGCCTTATATTCTTGTAGAGTGGAGAGACACAGCTCTCTACTGAGAGTAGTGGATACAGATACAGGTGTAATCAATTTAACTGGCTAGTCTAAAGAGAGCCAGAGTGTAAGCCTGAGACAGAGTAGATTGTTTAAAAGTTGAATGTAGATAGTCTAATTAATGTTGATAGACAGAGAGTTTAATGGATGTTGATAGGCAGATTGTTTAATAGATGTTGATAGACAGTTTAATGGGTGGATGAGTGAATGGTCTGAAGAAGATGAATGGATAGAAAGTTGGATGGAATGTGCCTTATATTCTTGTAGAGTGGAGAGACACAGCTCTCTACTGAGAGTAGTGGATACAGATACAGGTGTAATCAATTCAACTGGCTAGTCTTAAGAGAGCCAGAGTGTAAGCCTGAGACAGAGTAGATTGTTTAAAAGTTGAATGTAGATTGTTTAAAAGTTGAATGTAGATAGTCTAATTAATGTTGATAGACAGAGAGTTTAATGGATGTTGATAGGCAGATTGTTTAATAGATGTTGATAGACAGTTTAATGGGTGGATGAGTGAATGGTCTGAAGAAGATGAATGGATAGAAAGTTGGATGGAATGTGCCTTATATTCTTGTAGAGTGGAGAGACACAGCTCTCTACTGAGAGTAGTGGATACAGATACAGGTGTAATCAATTCAACTGGCTAGTCTTAAGAGAGCCAGAGTGTAAGCCTGAGACAGAGTAGATTGTTTAAAAGTTGAATGTAGATCGTCTAATTGATGTTGATAGGCAGACTGTTTAGAATGGGTGGATGAGTGAATGGTTTGAAGAAGATGAATGGATAGAAAGTTGAATGGAACTAGAAATGCAATTCCAAGGAATTACCAGTGCATGAAAATGCAAAAATAGATAGATAATGTAGATATGGTTACTAAGGTGTAGCTAGGGTAAACATGGTGGTTGCATAGTTTACAGAGAGTTGATAGTGTGAAGGTAGACAGTTTAAAGATGAAACATTCCAGTTCTAACTTAACTAATGATTTCTATTCATGTTAAAATGTTGATTAGCTAACTTAGCTAATGATTTCTAGCAGTTACGTTAAAAATGCTTATTATGCTAGCAATGCTAACTTTACTAACAATGCTAACCAGGTTGATTAGCTAACTTAACCGATGATTTCTAGCAGTTATGCTAAAAATGCTAACTATGTTAACAATGCTAACTATGCTAACTAGCTAACTTGCTAGTGAGGACTTTTATTTTGAAACATTTGTTGCTAGGGTATCCATGGTGGCCACTATCAGGAAACAAGAAGTTACTGCAGTATAATCATGTTGGTTGCTATGGAAACGGTCATAAACGCTTAATTTTAATGGTTGCTATGTTGGTTGCTAGGTACATGGAGGTTTCATGTAGTTGACTGGAGGCATAGTGGATGATAACTGACAGTTGGAATGGTTGAACAGTTCAATAGTTGAGTAGTTTCAATGGTTAAATGATTTAATAGTGTATTATTGCAGTGAGGACCTTTATTTTGAAACAGTTGTGGACAGAGGAAGTAGTGAAACAGGATCTGTAGTCTTAATGAGATTGTATGCTTAAAGCCTGAGACAGAAGGTGCCTCTCATAGCGTTTACGCGTCCTCTCTCGCTCCTCACTGATCTACATAAAGAATGATGGAGCGGCAACAATGGGATAGTCTAGCCCTTCTTCTATCTTTCTTTATGTAGATCATTGAGGATCGAAGAGCGAGGGAGGACATATAAACGCTGCTTGAGAGGGACCCACAGTAAATACTTTAAAAGTTGTATGTAGATAGTATAATTAATGTTGATAGATAACATGTTTAATGGATGTTGATAGGCAGATTGTTTTATATTGATTGACAGTTTAATGGGTGGATGAGTGAATGGTCTGAAGAAGATGAATGGATAGAAGGTTGGATGGAATGTGCCTTATATTCTTGTTAAGAGAGACACTGATACAGCTCTCTGAGAGTAGTTGACACAGGTGTAATCAATTTAACTGGCTAGTCTTAAGAGAGCCAGAGTACTCTTAAAGCCTGAGACAGAGTAAATAATTTAAAAGTTGAATGTAGATAGTCTAATTAATGTTGATAGACAGAGAGTTTAATGGATGTTGATAGACAGATTGTTTAATAGATGTTGATAGACAGTTTAATGGGTGGATGAGTGAATGGTCTGAAGAAGATGAATGGATAGAATGTTGGATGGAATGTGCCTTATATTCTTGTAGAATGGAGAGACACAGCTCTCTACTGAGAGTAGTGGATAAAGATACAGGTGTAATCAATTTAACTGGCTAGTCTTAAGAGAGCCAGCCTGAGACAGAGTAGATTGTTTAAAAGTTCAATGTAGAGCGTCTAATTGATGTTGTTGATAGGCAGACTGTTTAGAATGGGTGGATGAGTGAATGGTTTGAAGAAGATGAATGGATATAAAGTTGGATGGAATTAGGAGGACTTATTTTGATACTGTTGTGCACAGAGGATACAGGGGAACAGAATATGTAGTCTTCAGAGAGGAGCCTGAGAGAAACTGACAGTTGGTGCCCAGGTGGCTGACCAGCTGGGGTAACATTCTAATTGCTGCCGTGATGTCATAATGAGCAATGTTAAGTCTATGGGGGAAATGGTGATAGTTTTTAACTAATAGTTTAAAAAGTATAAAAGTTACAAAGTTGAAAAATACAAAGCACATATGGCATAAGCAAGACCTACGCAACAAAGTTTGAATGAAGTTTCTACGTTAAACGGTTGAAGCTGAATTGCGAGCGTTAGAAGAAGAAGTTTAACTAGAAATGCAATTCCAAGGAATTACCAGTGCATGAAAATGCTAAAAAAGATAGATAATGTAGATATGGTTACTAAGGTGTAGCTAGGGTAAACATGGTGGTTGCATAGTTTACAGAGAGTTGATAGTGTGAAGGTAGACAGTTTAAAGATGAAACATTCCAGTTCTAACTTAACTAATGATTTCTATTCATGTTAAAATGTTGATTAGCTAACTTAGCTAATGATTTCTAGCAGTTAAGCTAAAAATGCTAATTATGCTAGCAATGCTAACTTTACTAACAATGCTAACCAGGTTGATTAGCTAACTTATCGATGATTTCTAGCAGTAATGTTAAAAATGCTAACTATGCTAACAATGCTAAATTTGCTGACAATGCTAACCAGGTTGATTAGCTAACTTAGTTGATGATTTTTTGCAGTTATGCTAAAAATGCTAACTATGTTAACAATGTTAACTATGCTAACTAGCTAACTTGCTAGTGAGGACTTTTATTTTGAAACATTTGTTGCTAGGGTATCCATGGTGGCCACTATCAGGAAACAAGAAGTTACTGCAGTATAATCATGTTGGTTGCTATGGAAACGGTTATAAACACTTAATTTTAATGGTTGCTATGTTGGTTGCTAGGTACATGGAGGTTTCATGTAGTTGACTGGAGGCATAGTTGATGATAACTGACAGTTGGAATGGTTGAACATTTCAATAGTTGAGTAGTTTCAATGGTTAAATGATTTAATAGTGTATAATTGCAGTGAGGACCTTTATTTTGAAACAGTTGTAGACAGAGGAAGTAGTGAAACAGGATCTGTAGTCTTAATGAGATTGTATGCTTAAAGCCTGAGACAGAAGGTGCCTCTCATAGCGTTTACGCGTCCTCTCTCGCTCCTCACTGATCTACATAAAGAATGATGGAGCGGCAACAATGGGATAGTCTAGCCCTTCTTCTATCTTTCTTTATGTAGATCATTGAGGATCGAGGAGCGAGGGAGGACATATAAACGCTGCTTGAGAGGGACCCACAGTAAATACTTTAAAAGTTGTATGTAGATAGTCTAATTAATGTTGATAGACAGAATGTTTAATGGATGTTGATAGGCAGATTGTTTAATAGATATTGATTGACAGTTTAATGGGTGGATGAGTGAATGGTCTGAAGAAGATGAGTGGATAGAAGGTTGGATGGAATGTGCCTTATATTCTTGTTAAGAGAGACACTGATACAGCTCTCTGAGAGTAGTTGACACAGGTGTAATCAATTTAACTGGCTAGTCTTAAGAGTGCCAGAGTACTCTTAAAGCCTGAGACAGAGTAAATAATTTAAAAGTTGAATGTAGATAGTCTAATTAATGTTTAATTTAAAGTTTAATGGATGTTGATAGACAGATTGTTTAATAGATGTTGATAGACAGTTTAATGGGTGGATGAGTGAATGGTCTGAAGAAGATGAATGGATAGAATGTTGGATGGAATGTGCCTTATATTCTTGTAGAATGGAGAGACACAGCTCTCTACTGAGAGTAGTGGATACAGATACAGGTGTAATCAATTTAACTGGCTAGTCTTAAGAGAGCCAGCCTGAGACAGAGTAGATTGTTTAAAAGTTCAATGTAGAGCGTCTAATTGATGTTGTTGATAGGCAGACTGTTTAGAATGGGTGGATGAGTGAATGGTTTGAAGAAGATGAATGGATATAAAGTTGGATGGAATTAGGAGGACTTATTTTGATACTGTTGTGCGCAGAGGATACAGGGGAACAGAATATGTAGTCTTCAGAGAGGAGCCTGAGAGAAACTGACAGTTGGTGCCCAGGTGGCTGACCAGCTGGGGTAACATTCTAATTGCTGCCGTGATGTCATAATGAGCAATGTTAAGTCTATGGGGGAAATGGTGATAGTTTTTAACTAATAGTTTAAAAAGTATAAAAGTTACAAAGTTGAAAAATATAAAGCACATATGGCATAAGCAAGACCTACGCAACAAAGTTTGAATGAAGTTTCTACGTTAAACGGTTGAAGCTGAATTGCGAGCGTTAGAAGAAGAAGTTTAACTAGAAATGCAATTCCAAGGAATTACCAGTGCATGAAATGCAAAAATAGATAGATAATGTAGATATGGTTACTAAGGTGTAGCTAGGGTAAATATGGTGGTTGCATAGTTTACAGAGAGTTGATAGTGTGAAGGTAGACAGTTTAAAGCTGAAACATTCCAGTTCTAACTTAACTAATGATTTCTATTCATGTTAAAATGTTAACTATGGTAACAATGATAACCAGGTTGATTGGTTAACTTAGCTACTGATTTCATGCAGTAATGGTAAAAATGTCAACTATGCTCACAGTGTTAACAAGGTTGATTAGCTAACTTAGCTAATGATTTCTAGCAGTTATGCTAAAAATGCTAACTATGCTAGCAATGCTAACTATGGTAACAATGCTAACTTAAACTAACAATGCTAACCAGGTTGATTAGCTAACTTAACTGATGATTTCTAGCAATAATGCTAAAAATGCTAACTATGCTAACAATGGTAAAATTGCTAACAATGCTAACCAGGTTGATTAGCTAACTTAGTTAGATGTTTTTTTGCAGTAATGCTAAAATGCTAACTATGTTAACAATGCTAACTATGCTAACCATGCTAACTAGCTAACTTGCTAGTGAGGACTTTTATTTTGAAACATTTGTTGCTAGGGTATCCATGGTGGCCACTATCAGTAAACAAGAAGTTACTGCAGTATAATCATGTTGGTTGCTATGGAAACGGTCATAAACGCTTAATTTTAATGGTTGCTATGTTGGTTGCTAGGTACATGGAGGTTTCGTGTAGTTGACTGGAGGCATACTTGATAACTGACAGTTGGAATGGTTGAACAGTTAAATAGTTGAGTAGTTACAATGGTTAAATGATTTAATAGTGTATTATAGCAGTGAGGACCTTTATTTTGAAACAGTTGTGGACAGAGGAAGTAGTGAAACAGGATCTGTAGTCTTAATGAGATTGTATGCTTAAAGCCTGAGACAGAAGGTGCCTCTCATATAGCGTTTACGCGTCCTCTCTCGCTCCTCACTGATCTACATAAAGAATGATGGAGCGGCAACAATGGGATAGTCTAGCCCTTCTTCTATCTTTCTTTATGTAGATCATTGAGGATCGAGGAGCGAGGGAGGACATATAAACGCTGCTTGAGAGGGACCCACAGTAAATACTTTAAAAGTTGTATGTAGATAGTCTAATTAATGTTGATAGACAGAATGTTTAATGGATGTTGATAGGCAGATTGTTTAATAGATATTGATTGACAGTTTAATGGTGGATGAGTGAATGGTCTGAAGAAGATGAATGGATAGAAGGTTGGATGGAATGTGCCTTATATTCTTGTTAAGAGAGACACTGATACAGCTCTCTGAGAGTAGTTGATACAGGTGTAATCAATTTAACTGGCTAGTCTTAAGATAGCCAGAGTGTATATGCTTAAAGCCTGAGACAGAGTAAATAATTTTAAAGTTGAATGTAGATAGTCTAATTAATGTTGATAGACAGAGAGTTTAATGGATGTTGATAGGCAGATTGTTTAATAGATGTTGATAGACAGTTTAATGGGTGGATGAGTGAATGGTCTGAAGAAGATGAATGGATAGAAAGTTGGATGGAATGTGCCTTATATTCTTGTAGAGTGGAGAGACACAGCTCTCTACTGAGAGTAGTGGATACAGATACAGGTGTAATCAATTTAACTGGCTAGTCTTAAGAGAGCCAGCCTGAGACAGAGTAGATTGTTTAAAAGTTGAATGTAGAGCGTCTAATTGATGTTGATAGGCAGACTGTTTAGAATGGGTGAATGAGTGAATGGTTTGAAGAAGATGAATGGATAGAAAGTTGGATGGAATTAGGAAGACTTATGTTGATACAGTTGATACAGGGGAACAGAAAATGTAGTCTCAAGAGAGCCAGCCTGAGAGAGAGAGAGAGCTGCTGCACCTGGACTGGCCACCTGGCGTAACATTCTAATTGCTGCCGTGATGTCATAATGAGCAATGTTAAGTCTATGGGGAAATTGTTAATAGTTTTTATTTAATAGTTCAAAAAGTATAAAAGTTACAAAGTTGAAAAATACAAAGCACATATGGCATAAGCAAGACCTACGCAACGAAGTTTGAATGAAGTTTCTACGTTTAACGGTTCAAGCTGAATTGCGAGCGTTAGAAGAAGAAAAATAACTAGAAATGCAATTCCAAGGAATTACCAGTGCATGAAAATGCAAAAATAGATAGATAATGTAGATATGGTTACTAAGGTGTAGCTAGGGTAAACATGGTGGTTGCATAGTTTACAGAGAGTTGATAGTGTGAAGGTAGACAGTTTAAAGATGAAACGTTCCAGTTCTAACTTAACTAATGATTTCTATTCATGTTAAAATGTTGATTAGCTAACTTAGCTAATGATTTCTAGCAGTTACGCTAAAAATGCTTACTATGCTAGCAATGCTAACAATGCTAACCAGGTTGATTAGCTAACTTAACCGATGATTTCTAGCAGTAATGCTAAAAATGCTAACTATGCTAACAATGCTAAATTTGCTAACAATGCTAACCAGGTTGATTAGCTAACTTAGTTGATGATTTTTTGCAGTTATGCTAACAATGCTAACAATGCTAACTATGCTAACCATGGTAACTAGCTAACTTGCTAGTGAGGACTTTTATTTTGAAACATTTGTTGCTAGGGTATCCATGGTGGCCACTATCAGGAAACAAGAAGTTACTGCAGTATAATCATGTTGGTTGCTATGGAAACGGTCATAAACACTTTTTAATGGTTGCTATGTTGGTTGCTAGGTACATGGAGGTTTCATATAGTTGACTGGAGGCATAGTGGATGATAACTGACAGTTGGAATGGTTGAACAGTTCAATAGTTGAGTAGTTTCAATGGTTAAATGATTTAATAGTGTATTATTGCAGTGAGGACCTTTATTTTGAAACAGTTGTGGACAGAGGAAGTAGTGAAACAGGATCTGTAGTCTTAATGAGATTGTATGCTTAAAGCCTGAGACAGAAGGTGCTTCTCATAGCGTTTATGCGTCCTCTCTCGCTCCTCACTGATCTACATAAAGAATGATGGAGCGGCAACAATGGGATAGTCTAGCCCTTCTTCTATCTTTCTTTATGTAGATATTTGAGGATCGAGGATCGAGGGAGGACATATAAGCGCTGCTTGAGAGGGACCCACAGTAAATACTTTAAAAGTTGTATGTAGATAGTCTAATTAATGTTGATAGATAGAATGTTTAATGGATGTTGATAGGCAGATTGTTTAATAGATATTGATTGACAGTTTAATGGGTGGATGAGTGAATGGTCTGAAGAAGATGAATGGATAGAAGGTTGGATGGAATGTGCCTTATATTCTTGTTAAGAGAGACACTGATACAGCTCTGTGAGAGTAGTTGATACAGGTGTAATCAATTTAACTGGCTAGTCTTAAGAGAGCCAGAGAGACAGAGTAAATAATTTAAAAGTTGAATGTAGATAGTCTAATTAATGTTGATAGACAGAGAGTTTAATGGATGTTGATAGGCAGATTGTTTAATAGATGTTGATAGACAGTTTAATGGGTGGATGAGTGAATGGTCTGAAGAAGATGAATGGATAGAAAGTTGGATGGAATGTGCCTTATATTCTTGTAGAGTGGAGAGACACAGCTCTCTACTGAGAGTGGTGGATACAGATACAGGTGTAATCAATTTAACTGGCTAGTCTTAAGATCCAGAGTGTATCCTTAAAGCCTGAGACAGAGTAGATTGTTTAAAAGTTGAATGTAGATCGTCTAATTGATGTTGATAGGCAGACTGTTTAGAATGGGTGGATGAGTGAATGGTTTGAAGAAGATGAATGGATAGAAAGTTGGATGGAATTAGGAAGACTTATGTTGATACAGTTGATACAGGGGAACAGAAAATGTAGTCTCAAGAGAGCCAGTGTGCCTGAGAGAGAGAGAGGAGCTGCTGCACCTGGACTGGCCACCTGGCGTAACATTCTAATTGCTGCCGTGATGTCATAATGAGCAATGTTAAGTCTATGGGGAAATGTTTAATAGTTTTTAATTTACAGTTTAAAAAGTATAAAAGTTACAAAGTTTAAAAATATATTGCACAGGTCTCCTTAGTAAGACCTACGTAGCAAAGTTTGAATCAAGTTTCTACGTTAAACGGTTCAAGCTGAATTGCGAGCGTTAGAAGAAAAAGAAAAATAATAATAAGAAACCTAGGAAGAACAATATAGTGCATTTTCATGCACTATAATAATAAGAAGCCTAGGAAGAACAGTACAGTGCATTTTCATGCACTGTAATTAGGAAGACTTATGTTGATACAGTTGATACAGGGGAACAGAAAATGTAATCTCAAGAGCCTGAGAGAGAGAGAGAGCTGCTGCACCTGGACTGGCCACCTGGCGTAACATTCTAATTGCTGCCGTGATGTCATAATGAGCAATGTTAAGTCTATGGGGAAATGTTTAATAGTTTTTAATTTATAGTTTAAAAAGTATAAAAGTTACAAAGTTGAAAAATACATTGCACAGGTCTCCTTAGTAAGACCTACGTAGCAAAGTTTGAATCAAGTTTTTACGTTAAACGCTTCAAGCTGAATTGCGAGCGTTAGAAGAAGTTGGAATAATAAGAAACCTAGGAAGAACAATATAGTGCATTTTCATGCACTATAATTAGGAAAACAATTAACAGCTGAATGGCTTCACATCAAATGTTCTTCTAAACTAGAGCTCTGCCTCTGGCGTGTTGTGAGTGAGCCTTGCCTTCAGTGATGGCTCCCTTGAGCAGCTGCTCCCCCTGCTGGAGGTCGGAGGTATCACCGCGCAGCAGCAGGCGGGAGCGTGAGCCGGCGTCCTCCGCGGTGCCCACCGACGCGGCCATGTCCGCAAACAGCTCCAGCTTCTCCGTCAGGATCTGGCTGATCTGGGAGTCTTTAGAGTTCAGGCGCTCTGTGTGAACCCAACAGGGAAGAGAAAGTCAGACTAAAGACCAAACATAACACAACACAAAAAACCCCACCACCGTAGAGAGGAACAGATGAGTAACTCCTGTGGCCAATGTGATGTAACTGGGGCATGTTGTGATCAGTTTTGCCAGCATCCGTGCTAAAAACAAAAAGCTAAAAAGAATTCTGAGAAGTGGTAACATACAAGAGAAGTGCTGTGTGAAAGTATTGGGGCAGGTGACATTCTTAGAGAAGATATAATGTTCCCATCATGCATAATTAATAATCATGCATAACACAAAGTTATATTTGAGAATAATTATTGATTTACTTAAGTTAAGTGATGCTACCTTGTAGTCCCAAAGATGATTTGTTTCCACAAGAAGTGAAATATGGGTACAGTACTGAGCTAAACCAACAATGCCCCCTAATGGTGAAGACTACTAGAAGGCTTTACTAAATAAGGGCCATGGATGTGAGGTGGAAACTGACCTTGGAACTCTTTGAATCTGACAGCTCGGGCCTCCTCTTCCTCACTGAAGAGCCGCTCCTCGGTGGTAGGGCAACTGAGAAGGGACAAAAAGGTGAGGAAAATGTGACACACACACACACACAGACACACACACACACACAGACAGACACACACACACACACACACACACACACACACACACACACACACACACACACACACACACACACACACACACACACACACACACACACACACACACACACACACACACAGTAAATAATCTTACAGGTTCGGATATGAACACATACAAACACACACAACACATTTAGATACAGAGACACACACACACAAGCAACAGTGTGCTGGACAGCATACCTCTCCACAGCCTGTCTGATGTGAGTCATCCAGGTGTTGCGCTCCTCTTTGGAGGTGGTGTGGATCTCGTACATCTCGGGCTCATTGGAGGAGGCGCAGATGAGGAACATGGCCTTCTCCTCATGCGCCACCTCCCGCACAATAAGCTTCTGCAGTGAGATCACCGACGGCTTGTTGTCCTGGGCCAGACAAAACAACATTCATCAACACTGCAGCCTCAAAACACTTGTGCTGATTCAGCTGTGGTGAAACCCAAAGACAGATGTAAATCTATATTACGTCATTTTTCTTTTGGTACAACATATGATTTTACTTTGTATTTAAATATTATGAAACAATTGTAAAAGAAGGCCAGAAAAAAAAAACAACCAAAATAAAACGAGCAACAACAACTAATGACTAGGTGGATACATTGGGATCAAATGCATCATTCACAAATGAACCGCCTAGACAATAACAACTATTGTTGTGACTGAGCTGTCAGTTGATCTATTATAGCCTAAAGGATGTTTGAACCTGATGTTTACAAACAGAAAAGGCAGCCAAAACTCACCACAGTGGAGAAGACAAATCTCTGGTCCTTCTCTTGCAGCAGTATCAAGACATCAGTCAACAGGACTGCCAAAATGTCTGAAGGGAGTTCAAGAGTACATCAAGTGTGAATGTGATGAGTGTGTGTGTGTGTGTGTGTGTGTGTGTGTGTGTGTGTGTGTGTGTGTGTGTGTGTGTGTGTGTGTGTGTGTGTGTGTGTGTGTGTGTGTGTGCGCGCAGCTTGTTTGTGTGCCTTGAGATCAGCGATCATGAGATCATGTGCATGCCTGTGTGGTTAGGAGCTTGTGTCAAAGAGAAGGTGAGAGTGTGCCTATGAGCATGAAGGTATGAGTGAGTGTGTGTGTCTGTGTGTGTGTGTGTGTGTGTGTGGGTGGGTGTGTGAGAGGAGGTTTTGCGGTTTGATTATGCAAAAGTGTGAGAGAAAGTATAAACGTGAGAAACAGACAGGATGTGTCTTCATGAGGTGACATATCATCAGTGAAGTGCAGCATATATAAATGTGCATGCGTTTACAGGTTTGTACGCGTAGACAAGTACGTGTGTGTGTCTGTGTGTGTGTGTGTCCGTGTGAGTGTGTATATGTGTGTGTGTACATGTGTGTGTGTGTGTGTGTGTGTGTGTGTGTGTATGTATGTGTGTGTGTGTGTGTGTGTGTGAGTGTGTGTATGTGTGTGTCTGTGTGTGTATACGTGTGTGTGTGTGTGTGTGTTTACCTTTAAGCCTCCCAGAGGCGGCCTTCCAGTTGACGGTCCCCTCGTGCAGGAGCCTGCGGCGGCCCTGGGCCAGGTCCTCGCGGCGGAACACGCGGCCATCTTTGATCTTGCCGTGCGACTTGGGCTCCACCTTGCTGGCAATGTCCCGCAGCCTCGACGCCTTCTCGTAGTCGCTGACCTGCGTGTCCACCTGCGTGATCACCTCCTTGATCAGGCCCAGCGCCCGCGTCAGCTCCTCCTGCTCCTCACTGCCCGCTGTGGACACATTTGAACCATTTAACCATTATGTCCACATGAAGAAAATGGTGCAGGAACATGAATATTAAGGATGCAGTACTGTACCAACGTGTGGACCAGTGGCATGCACCAGGTCTTCACAATACTTAGCTCTTAAGGGTATAAGTAGCAACGTCTCTGCCATATGTGGCAGCTGCCAATAATAGCATAGATGGCTCAGTACTTTGCAAGCTGTTTAGCCCTTACTACCAACCACTACAGCCCACACTACAAACCAGTGTGTGTGGCCACACACACACACACACACACACACACACACACACACACACACACACACACTATGGGCATGAGCTCAAAAACCAACCAACCAACCTACAGGCCACCATCTAAAGCACCTTTACCAGTAAGTGTGAAATGTAAATGAGTATTAGTACTGTAAATGATTAGATGTAAAGGGTAAATAAGCAATAGAGTCACTATCTGTATGTGAATAAGCAGGCTTGGATTTGGACAACATTACCTTCTGTGTTTTGCAGAATGCGCTCCACCAGTACAGGGTATTTAGTGATGCGCTGCGTGACCAGCAGGATGCATTCTGGGACTCCTAACCGACGAACGATGGACAAGTTTCCAATTTTCTGCCACAAAAAAAAGGGGAAGACGCATTATGTTACACCCAAGTGCTGACAGGGTCCTTCTAACCCACAAAGGTCTCCAGACAAACCCCACACACGCCAACACAGGAAACGAGTGTGCTGACTCTCAGCACCTCTCACATCTGGCTCTTTGGACATCTGATTTCAGCACAAACCTTCTCATTTTTGAAGCAAAAGCATGCTTCCATAAATTCTTGTTTTTGTTTATTTCATAGTATTATTTCTACATCAGTGTCAACTTGAACACTAGTTGACCTTTACACGGTGTCAGCAGCTTTTGCAATGCAGCTGTGCCACAAGCAATTTGCCCCCCATGCCCATCAATAGCACAGCTGTGAGTAAAAGGAAAAGCCCTCTTTGAGTTTGGTGTGTGGATGTCCTCACCCGTATCTGGTTCTGGAACTTCTTGTTGCTCTGCAGCTGCTCTTTGTAGAAGCTGACGGCCTCGCTGTGGTGGCTGCAGAAATCGCCGTAGCACTCCTTCATCCTCTCGCCACTCTCACCAGAAAACTGCGGCAGGACAAGCAAATACAGCAGTGGCGTAATGAGAACAGATAAACAAATCGAACCCTTATTGCACCAAAATACCGACAAGAATTCATTGACACTGAGATTGTCAATGTGAAACGGTAAAGGGGATTTCTTTGGGTGTCTGCACAAATATGTTTATTGACATTAATTGTTCACATGGACTTTAGTCTCGAGGAACTACATATCCGCATTCAACCGTTAGTATGGAGCAGCAGCCGGTGTAGGTGAGTGTGCATGTACCTGAGACACGAGGATGTCTGCCAACCGGGGTATGTTGTAGTTGCGGTCGCTGCCCGGCTGCAGCGATTGGCTGCGGCGCTCCTTGAGGCGGGACAGGAAGTGCGTGTGCAGCTCCAGCAGCCCCTCCAGCCGAGGGAAGAGGCGGCGCTCCTGTGAGTGCAGCGCGTCCCTCAGCTCGTGCAGGTACACACGCAGCATCGTCTTCAGCGTCCGCACGTGGTGCACCTCCGTCTGGATCAGCTCTGCATGGATAGAGACAGAGAGAGAGAGAGAGAGAAAGAAGGAAGAAAGAAAGAAAGAGAATGAAGAAAGAAAGAAAGACAAACAGATATGCATAAATAAATGACGACAAATGTGCAACATACACAATAACAAATGTGAACATATGCAACATACCGTATGCAACACATTCAAAGGCAATTGAATGCATACACCTGCTGACACTCTCACAACTACAGACACACCCACACACACAAATGATCCGAACCAAGCATGTTCACAGCACACATTTGCAAATCAAAATACATGCACACACCCACATGTACATGCACACACCCACATGAACCATCCAGACGTACATATTCACGATGCATATTTGCAAATCAAAATATACACAAACACATGCACTCAAACCATCCAAATACTGTACACATGTCACACACTCATCACCATGGGTACCACTTGACATTTACCGGGGACTGCACTCAACACGCACAAAACATTACTTTCAGGGAATAGTCATTCCTACAGAACCTATTTAAACAAGAATAATAATAATCCTTACAAATACAATATGGATTCAGTATCAGCACATCAGCATCAGACAAGTCTCTACACTAGGCGAGGTGAGAGCATGAAAGAGGTCGCTTACCAAATATGACATCCTGCCGTTTGATGGCCTCCTTGGAGTGGGTCTTGAGATACTGCTGATCCACGGCCCGGCTCCACGACTCCAGCTCATAGTCCTGCGCGTCAGCCTCCAGGTCCACTCGCACCCCAGCAAAGTAGTCTTCTACAGAGGGAGAGGGAGAGAGGGAGAGAGAGAGAGAGAGAGAAAGAAAGAGAGAGAGACGGAGAGAGACAGAGGGGGGGGGGGAGAGAGAGAGAGACAGGGAGAGAAATAGTGGGGGTAAAAGATGGGGAAATTATAAAAGAGAAGAAACAAAGAGAATGAGAGGAAGACTGACTGGGGGATGTAGGATAAGAGAGTGACTGGATACACCATCACCCATTGCCAAGCTCAGTGTGCACCCTCACCGTCTACGATGATGGACTCGGTGGTAGAGGGGGCCAGGGAGACCGTGTCCTCAGCGAATCGCTTAATCCTGCCTTCCGTTTCATCCATCTCTCCTGGAAGAGATCTGAGAGAGGCAACGCTTTCAGCCAAGATATACAAACAAAAAAACACATCCAGCACTGAGCATTGGTTTCTTACCCCCCCCCCCAAAAAAAACATTTAAACGTAATGTTTTCAACAAAACACTATGCATCAAACAGTTAGTATGGAGCAGTAGTTAAATCTCTATTGATTTGGCAGGTTCTGGGCTCCCAGTGGAGGGAGGCTGGGTCTCCACTGACCCTGAGCTGCTGCAGTGGTTGAGGGTGGAGTTGCTGGTGGTGGCGCTCGGTCCTCTCGGGGTGATGGTCATGCCTGGGGCGCGTGGAGGCCGGCAGGAGCCATCGGCGGCCCAGGGGTGCAGAGTCGTTGTCGTCACCGTCTGCTGCTGCTGCTGCTGCTGCTGAGGCGACTGGTGTTGGTGGTGGGATGAGGTCCCGGCGCAGGGCTGGTCCTTGATGGCTGTTGAGGAGGGAGAGGAGGACGAGGGGTGAGAATGCCGGTAGCGCTGCAGCCAGGTGGGCGGGCGGGAGCCCAGCAGGCTGCAGCGGAGCAGGTTGCCGTGCAGGAGCATCCGCATGTCCAGGCGCCGCGAGAGGCCCCGGGACGCACGGGCGGCCCGCCGCTGCGCAGCCCGGTTCGACCCGCCGCCGACCGCCAGGTCCATGGACCGACGAGCAGAGGTCTGAAGCCAATGCGTTAATGCTAAAGTCGAACAGCCAGTCGAGAATTGGCCGCCCGGCGAAGTCTGAGGCGGCCTTTTATAGAATTCCACACCCACCTCCCTGCAGGGAAGCTTCTAGAAATCACACATCTTGAATTGTCTATGTTTTACACCCTGCCCTCCTCCTAGACCACTCCTGCAGGGTGGCTGTGGTAGGCCAGCCAGAGTGAGAAAGTCTGATTAGTGAGGGGGGGGGGGGCACTTCTACTGGGGGCTCAGGCACCAAGCCTCTCCAGAGATCACTTCTGGAGCTTAATTCACTCAAGGAGGGCAGCAGGCATGAGCGCCATAATCAGGGAAAAAAACAAGCCCCATCACCTGGGGACAGGAGAGCAGCAGACACTGCTTAATCTACAGCAGTATGTTTAACAGAGAGCCTTCAAAGAGACCAGGCTTTCGCCAAGGCTTTTCTGTACATGCACTCAATTCACTTAAATAATCCAACTATCCATGGGAAAAGAGCCAGTTAACACTTCAATTCCATATTAATAACACAAAGTGCATTCCCAAAAGTGAAAAATACAAAAAATAAAAAGGCTTGTTCTAGCTTCAGATGGAATGTTCCAGATGAAGAATCCAGAGAGAAGCATGGTAGATTTAGACCATGGGCTAGACATTGGTTAAAATGTTTAAAACTTTTTTCAGAACAAACAGCCTTGTGGAAACAGATTTGCAACAAAGGCGTGATCAGAAATAATTTAAATTCTCAAAATTACGTGTTCAACTTGCCATCTACTTAATTGTGCTCAACATAACACAATTTCTTATTATTTCGAATAAAGAGTAAATATTTTGCCACATCCATGCGATTGCTTGCGTAAAGGCTTGTTCATATAATTATGTGCATTTTTTCTTTCTGCAAAGTATTGCTGCACTATCAAACAGCGCACGTCTTTTGTTATCATATGGCAATGGATGACATCATCTGCATACAAACTGTAATACAAACAGCATTGTAAAAGTGATATAAATCTCCTACAATCTCCCTCATACAGTTATGTGTAACACTGTGCTGCTGAAACTCATATATGCCACACAGGAACAGAGTAGCGCTGGATGACCTGCAAACGTTTGTAGCTTGCTCAAAAAATATATAGTTTATCAACATGTCAGTGCCATTACAATAACATGTCATTTTTCCACTGTTTACGAACAAGATAGTCAAAATGCTGTACTGTAACAGTTCACTCTGTAAGTAGTTTCTTATGTAAGCTATGGACAGTAAGTGAAAATGCAACAATACAATGTTACACCATATGGTATGTGAGAATTTGGCTAGGATTCATATTTACAGTGAACATTTAGAATATTGTTTATATCGCAGTTTGTCACCAGATCATGTCATTCAACAGAGGCCCAGACTTTGTTTTACACTACTACAGTGTTTCCAGGAAGGATGAAATGCATCAGAACACATATACAAATTGGAAACATCCCTTTGGTAAAACTAATGTGCATACACAGTGCTCTTCTTTATGTATCAAGTGTACCGGTGACACATTTTGACCAGTTCAGGGCCATTAAGGGAAAGGTAATTTAGCTACATAAACTATATTCAAAAAGCCCATACCTCTAGATGCGATGTAACATAAGATGAGCTGTGCATAGACTATGTAGGCGAACCAGCGGTATGGCTAATACATTTTGGCCTCTACTATAAAGGGAAAGCTAAATAATCACCTAAACTATATATTTTCTAAATGTCTATCCTCTAGATGTGATCTAACATGCTCTACGACTTCTCCCTCCTTCCTGCATGCTTTGACTTACCATTACTTGTTCATACTGTCCTATATTGTATGGAATTTGTATAAAAGCCATGGTATATACACTTTAGCTACCACTTTGCAGAGGTTATCATATAAGATTCAGAATATGTCCCTCTTGCAGATGGAGGATTACATAGGTCATTGATAGACCTTTTCACTTCAGATGGTACCAATGGTGATTTTTTTGTCTGAGGCCCATGGACTACTTGTTTCAAGTTAGCAATTTGCACCTCTGTTGCCCCTCACACTTCCCGCTGAGCTGTGGAAACCTGGCCTCTCCATCCGTGTGGGGCAGAAAATGCTAGAATCTGATGACAAAAACACCAACTAATCTCCTGAGGCCTCACTGGTGGACACTAATGAACACTGCTGAGGGAAGGGAAGGGCGAGAGAAAGCCTTCTCATTTCAACCACTTCCTAATCTCACCTTCACATGGCCAGAGGACAACCAGATAAACTATACCATGACAGGTAAACATATACAAATGTAGTTTTTGTTCAGGGTATGTGGGTCATCCAAACATGTTTTGTATTGAAAAACACACATTAAGGGTCCTTAATTAATGAATTTGTGGGATGTGAAGCTAATCCTTCAGGTGAGGGAGGCTGATTTAATTTGCCACGGAGGGACCCTTGTGATCTTCTCCTGCCAGGAGTGCACGCCTTGAGCTTAATTGACCAATCGAATGGCAGGGAGGCCAGAAAAACAATAACAATGGCAACAACAACCATGACTCATCACAGAAGTATAGAATAATACTATGGAACAGTGAAAAAAAAATGCTTGAGGTGTTTATAGGGTTGGAAAAGGGCGGAAAAATGTCTGTACATTTCTGGAAATTTTCTGTGGGAAGATATTCCAAATTGGAAGTTTTCATGGAATTTTGGCTAATTCATACAAACTGCTTCATAAAAACATACATTTAAACATTTTGTTTTATAGTAAGCAATATGATTCATTCATATTTTTGCTTAATGTATCATATTTAGACAGCTAGCGTGCTACCAGGAATTACATTCTCTACCTATGGTTTACCAGCATGCTAAGCTAACCGCCAGAGCTGTTTATTGGATCCTGTTCGTCTGTCTATTTTTTTTACTAATGTTAGCTAGCCAAGACTGCCATGAACACTGACTGAATTTGACTTGTTACACAAATGACAAAACGTATTCTAATCTTCGGTTCGCCAGCCAAAGCAAATCGCTAGCAGCAATCTATTGACACAGAAACCACTGAACTGCCCAAGGTATGCCATACTATTCAACAACAAAATCCAATTGGTTGTAACATTGACTGACGATCACTTTGTCCAGTCAGAATCCCAGAAAATGGTAAAACAAATAAAACAATTATAAGAAAATAATGTTAATTGCATATCACCTCACACCTTTTAGATTATGAGCTAAATCAGACCAGTAATATGACCATATGATTATTAACCATCCCATTAGAGATGGAAAATATGTCCTCCTGTTTGAATGAGGACCAAAGTGATGACGAGCCCAGAACTGGGCAACTCTTTTTGCAAACTTCCCTCAGTTTCCCACCCACCACTCCCACATGATATGGGAGTCTATGCTGATTGCTGAATGCATGTGATTGGCATATGTGCAGGGTAGAAATTCTACTGAATTCGCATTAAATCAGGTTGTTTTAACTAATATGTTAATAATATTACTAGTGTAAAACTAATGAGATGCTAGGTCAAAGACCAGGGAGAAAAGGAGGCTAAGATCTAGGCTGTGCAAAGGGTCAGTTAATAAAGCTTCTTTACACTTATAGGTGTAAACAGACACAGGTTTATCTCTGAGGGGATGTTCTCCATGCAGTGAAGTACACTTGCAATGCCATTTATAGCCTAGTCAGTGTTGGGGGGAAAAAATAAAAACATTTTGTTCATATCCAGCCGTAGTGAAAATTAAAACTCCTAACTCCTAAGAAGAAAATGTAAAAACAGGGCCCGGGTTGAAAACTCCTGCAGTTTCTTTTTGTGAGAACACACTAACACCTTTAATTGGTAACGTGTGCTTGCTTGGATGTCTGAGTCACTTACTTTGTGCTGGGCCACTGGTCTTCACAGATTCTCTGAACTGTTGAGAGAAAACAAGGTAACTGTAAACTTCTATAGCTGGAGGAATTAATTCTAATCGTTAAGAAGTGCTGTTGACTATGACATACAGTAGGGCACTCCTACGGAAGACCCACGCAAAAAATCTAATCTACAGTTGAGCTTGATGAGCTATTACAAATCCAATTGCTACTACACCTCTTGCACCATTACTAAACACCTACTGAGCATTAGTTAATACAAATATATGCAGACTGTCTAACGAATATATAACATATATCTCTAGACATTTCTATGGGCCAATGTATGAATGTACTGTTAAAGCCAGTGATGGGAAACACTTACCTTGTGTTTACTGCTACTGCACTCTGCCAGCAGACTCTTGCAGCTCTTGTGGACGTTCACAGCACAGTCTGTCAGGCGGAGACAGAACAGAGGTACATCAGTGATGCCAACCCGCAAGCTCAGGCCACAGCGGTCTCAATGCTGCGGATTTGCTTGATTAGCAGTGCACCTCAAAGCAGCAGTAAGCTGTTTTTGTCACACACTAGCTAAAATCCAAGCCGTGCCTTGCAAAACATCAATAACAGCGCAGCTGCCACTGATAACAAAAACTAGGTAGATCACTAACTGATGTATTGTGGCATGTGTGTGTATGTATGTTTGGCGACATCAAACTCAAAATGCTGTTGTGGGGTTTTGGGCCTGAATTAGAAAACTACATCATGAACAGCCTAGATGACTACAGGGAAGAACAGCAGGCCTACTCATCTGTTATAACCACACAAGGCACTACACTATCCATCAACTAAAACATATGCAAAATGAAACATGCCTAATGAGTGGTTAATGTGTGAACTTCGCTTGCTCCTCTGTCAGTCGAAGTTTAAGCATGGCGTATGCCTCTCCTTCCAAAATATTGATTAATCACTAATGGATTACTGACCATAATCAATAGAATAGAAGAATAGAATATATACTTTTTTGATCCCGTGAGGGAAATTCAGTTCTCTGCATTTAACCCAATTTAACCGAATTAGTGAACACACAGCACACAGTTAACACACAGTGAGGTGAATCACACAACCCAGAGCAGTGAGCTGCCTGCCCAACCAGCGGCGCTCGGGGAGCAGTGAGGGGTTAGGTGCCTTGCTCAAGGGCACTTCAGCCGTGGTGACAAGCCCGATGCGCTAACCAGTACACCACGGCTGCCCCTCATCAGTGTGAGGCAAGGTTTCTGGACTATGGTTGAAACCATTCCTGCACACCCACCCACCCACCCTTCCCCCCACTCAACATCACACACAGCTGATTAAAAAGATTTAAACATTCAACTGCACTGCTAGACTAAGCTGTGTCACATGATAGACAGGGCTGTCATATTCAAGATTATCATGAGTTAGGTCAGGCTCTTTGAGGGTGGGTGGAGGTACTTAACGTTCCCAGACATCAACAGCATGATCTAAACGGCGGCAGTGGAGACGCATACTGAAACCAAATCAAACTTTTGCAGTCCGACAAGAAGGCCAACACGGCCAAACGGCAACAGACACTTGATTCATAACAAAAGTGAAAAACACAATCCAACCACAAAAACAACTGCCAGTACTCTGGCAGAAAGACACAATCTACATACAGCATGGGAACCAATCAATAACCCCAATGGTGCTTTACTGAAGATGTGAGTATGCAAGGCCAATGGTGGCCAGATGGAGTTAGACAACATGGTGCTATTAATTTATCATAGGACTTGTTCAGGG
The DNA here is from genome assembly GCF_963854185.1 of Sardina pilchardus. Classification (NCBI taxonomy): domain Eukaryota; kingdom Metazoa; phylum Chordata; class Actinopteri; order Clupeiformes; family Clupeidae; genus Sardina; species Sardina pilchardus. Next base: position 14,687,966 of record NC_085008.1, read on the forward strand.
CAAGATGAAGGGCCAGGTTTACAGGTGAACGACCCCCACAAGGTTGGGCTCCAACAGCAAGGAACCCAGCCAATCCATAATGGCTGCAGTTAGGCCTAATAATGGACTGCCAATTGCTTGTAAATCTTTTCAACTCTCCATGATAAACAGTGCTTTCCTTAGTGTTTTAAAATGTCATGCTGAATATTTAGCTGGACTTAAGTAGCTGCTACGACATAGTGAACTAATGCTGTGGCTGAGAGCTAATCATTTTGGTGTGGTGTGCATGTCTGATAGAAGCTACAGCCAGACAACGTCAGCAGATGTACTCTGGTTGCTCTAGCTCACACACACAATATGTGGTACTATACCCTGTACCTGCTACATGGCCTAAAAAAGCAGCTTGTGGTATATTTCTGCAAGCCATTCTTGCACATGAGAGACTGTGGTCGCTTGACTTTGCTGTAATTATCTGTCCAGAGGCTGAGGCGGGGAGCTGGAAGGCTGTGTTCTGAACAGAGAGAATGTTCTGTGATTGGGATTTTAACAACGAATAAGCCACAAATAGATTACCTTGTTTGATAAAACTCTGCTTGTTCAATGTGCAGCCAGATATCAACGCACTACTGCAAATACCTCACCTGCAGCCACCTTAATCACCATTATTGATTATGAGTTGGAACTGTTACTGAGGCTAGAGTATGTCAACACTATGAAAACGCACGCATGCATGCATGCACATGCACACACAACCACGGCTGCAAACTGAAGCAATCAAGCCTATGCATTGACACATACCTTGTGCCTTGTGCACCCATTCAGCATTTTGACTTCTGCAGGACTTAATGCAACTGGACAAGTTATGGTGTGTACTTTTCTAATTACCATTTAACTATCCTAGCTATCCTGGAGATTTTGGTGTGTTCTTTTTTACAACATTACACAATTCAATGTTTTAAGATAATTGAAGATAAGAGATAGACATGAATTTCTATAAACTAGCACTTGTCTGATGAGACTGATTACAAAGGTCTGAAACTGGGTTAACTGTGTGGTTGTAGCTACAGGGATGGGCTTTGATTGTGCCCATGTAAGGGGTGAGTGTGATGTTTTACCACAGTAAAGCAACATCCACTGCCATCCCTACAGGCATTTTCCCACTTTTCATCAAGCCAAAGCCAGACTTCCAGCCCACTTTGGATGGTCTATGTCAATCAGTTCATGAACAACTTGAACCTGACTAGGTCAGCCCCATAAGAGGAAAGATTGTGGGGGAAAATGCTCCTTAAAAAACAACCAATAATCTTAAGCACAATCAACTGTATCAACAACAATCATGTCCACTATACCAATGATAGGCAAAGTACAGAACAACCATATGTTCAATACCAGCTTGAATTGTATTAAAAACAAACATTGCTCTTGGCAACAATAATGTAAAAAAGTAGCACATCTGGTAGTGGTACATACATAGCGCTTGTGTTTCTGTGTGCATACAGTGTACGTGTGTGTGTGTGTGTGTGTGTGTGTGTGTGTGTGTGTGTGTATCGAGGCAATCCCTTGCCTCTTCCTGCACCTGCTCACTAACACAGCAGACATCAAGGGTGTGCCCTGCAGCAGCAGGTGCTGTCTCTCCACACCGCCACCACAGAGAGAGAGACAGACAGAGAGAGAGAGCGATAGACTGAAAAAGAGAGGGAGAGGAAAACCAAGAGAAAGTGAATGCTTGAGAAATAAGAGCATACTGGAAGAGATGGAACCACCACCCAAAGCATGAATCCCTGAGCACTTTTGTACAGCAGTGCACAACCACAGTATGACTCATCTCCAGTTGCCAAACATTCAAGGTAACAGACTCCTCTTATCCAATTGTCACAGACTGGGAATACAAACAATCTTTACAAGAAAAAGATATTGACATGGACATTGTGCAACACCAATTAAACAGTAAAACACTTTAAAATAGAGGGTATAGGCTATCTATCCTACATTACTCTCTCTCCATACAGCACTGTTTCCCCATAGAAGGGAACAGCTATACTTTAGTCTAAAGGGTACGAGGTGAGGGCTTTTGAAACTTTCTAAGCGCAGTCACTGATAATGGAACCTTAACACCTAATTGACACTGAAGCACTTATCTACAGCACTAACAATCATTTACTCACTAAGAGCCCAATGGAAACCTACCTATCCACAGTCCTGTCCCTTACACGGACAAGGCTACATCTGATTTATCAGAACAGTTGTAAATAACACTACAACTCATTAAGTCCTCGAGCGTCAAGGTCAACTTCACAGAGTTGCAACAGAATGGCTAAGGATACATTTCCCCACACAGACTTCCTTATCATGTTGAATATGCTCCATCACAATTCATTTGAACACAACATGGCCATCTTAGCCTTGCTGAACAGATTTCATCACATTTCCTACCGAGGAATTACATACATACAAACACACACACACACACCACAATCAACCTGTACCCAATACAAGGCACCTCACCAATGAGGTCTCTGCGGAGGGCATGCCTGCCCAGGCTGGTTGCTGCTGGTGGTAAGAGGGGAGGAAGCGTAGACCAGAAGACTGAGGGGCAGCCAAGCGTGCAGACACAAAACTAAGCTAAAGTGAGTAGCCTACCAATGCTCTAGTCTAGCAGGTCTGCCAAACCCAATCAACTACATGTGACCATTCCCACGAACGAATTCAGGGGCTTCCAGAACTCAGCAAACCTGACGGCAGAGGTTCGAGTAGGCTACCAATCACTCGATATGTATAACGTGGGACGACGAGACGTCTAAAATTCTTTTAAACCGTTTAATTTGTCGAATACAGTGTGTGATGAGGCATCTAAGCCCTTCAATTTCAATATCAACAGAGTGATATATTTGGTAGAATCTACTCCTTTCCAAAAAGAATAAAACCAACCTAATTGTGATTAACATGACCTGACAGTCATTTTGTCCGCGAGATTTCTTAATTTGCCAAACAGTAACGTTAACCTAACCTGAAATATTTGAGTTCGTGCCTTAGAAACGAGTCATACTCTCGACGTATGTGACGACGTTAAACGTTAACTGAACGTAGGAGTACATGATTAACTGTTAAACAATAAACATTTTTTCAGAACAAAAACATCCACTGGAGCCCTGATGCGGCCCTAACATTAGAAACATTTAAGCTGCCTGCTATCTACTAAGTAGCGTTGACTAATACCATGCTCGATAACTGTCGCACAGACTGTTAATGTTACTTTGTAACTTATCTTGACAAGACAACTAGTTAAGAGATTCAGGTCGTACAAATTGTAACAAACTAACGTTCCATTCAATGTAAGCTGAAACCAACATCAAGCAGCTAGATTCTAATGACCACAAGCTAGGCAGCCAAGAGGGGATGTGTCCTCTAACGTTATTTGAGTGGCAAGGATGCGAGACACTCAGCTACCCAACCGTCTAGTATTTGACACCGGAACAGCAGTTAAATTCAATTCCATGCACTTTCCGAGAGTTTTTGTTTGTTTATTTGTTTTTTATTTCTGTTAAAAAAAAAACAGTTCTTACTATACGTTTCATCTTGCATTTGTGCTTCTAACTAACAGCTACTAGCGATAGTTGACTACCCGTTGCTGCCCACAAAACCAAACATTAACGTTGTGCTACATCTCTATCAACCAAACAAGATAGAACACTTAAAAATATCCAAATAATATTTTCACTCTAAAACATTATCGCAGAGTTTGGCGAAAATGATCTCTTTGATAATGGCTTAGACATGGCTCCAAGAATAATTTTCAACAGGTTGTTGCTAGCTAATCACTTGCAGTAGCTCTCTAGCTATGGTAGGATAGGCTACATTGGTTGTCCAGCTGGCTTCAGGCTAACGGTACGAACTAGCCAAGTCAAACAAGGTAGCTAGCTGACTGGCTAGCTCACTTGTTATGTTGGTTGGATCAAATGCACCTGATGCGTCTGAACATCGGCTTACCGTTTTGTTTCGGTCAAGACTTCTGGATTATGTTTAGAGTCCCTCGTCATATCCCAGGTAATCGAACGACACATCACTTGTTCCAGTACAAAACCATGAAAATAGATTTATTGCCTGCATAGTTTGTCGGATGCTGAGTTTAGTCCGCTTCTTGGATTCTCAAGGCATTGTGGGAACAATCACAGGCACACAATCCAGACCAAGCATTCCAAAGCCGATTCACTGGGTTGGGGCCCGATTTAAAGAGACAACAAACAGTTATAACATGGCATGCAAGTAAGGTGCAACATATCAGAATTTTTAAAACCGAATTAAGTTGGCATTTTGAAACTTAAATTGACGAATGACAGGCTAGTCCACATGTTGTGAGTTCTTTATAAATGTCAAAACGGCCTATAATAACCTAGGCCTACATTATTACGATCATTTTAGGAAACAAAACCACAAGTGGTTGGATTTCATTAGACTTTCTTTAATGTCCAGTGCAGATATCTATGTGAGACTCCCCCAAACAAATTAATCTAGGCCTACTTCAAAGCTTTCCACTCATGGTGTTCCCCTTTCAACACATCTCTGCTGCAGCGCTAGTCTGGACAGTGTTCAACAATCGGGGGGCAAAGTAGCTCTCGGCTATTCTGAATGCATGCAGCTTTGAGAGATATATCAGGACGACTTGTTTGGTAAGCAGTCCGGTTTAAACATTCATACATCATATTTCCCAACAGTGCTGTGACCGCTCGGGAGTTATGTGTGCTCTGAGTGTGTGTTTCATCACATTGTAGCCTATGACTGAAGACACATGCACTGCTCGATACAGAGGAAGCTTAGTCGAATGGATTATCATGCCATGATGTGAGTACATAAACCATATTGAAAAATGTATTATGGGGTCATCAGGGTCCACAGTAACCAAAAATGTATTAGGCTATAGCCTAGTCTATGGTAGCCTATATGCCTAGGCCTAGCCTACATATCAAATTATTACTGTTTATTGGTTTGTCACATGGAAATGTACAAATGTATCCATTTATTTAAATATTCTGAATCTAGGCCTGTGTTCTAGAACTATACGAAAGCAAACTAATTAGGAATATCTTAATTAAGAAAAACAAAATTGATGATTATGCAAATCATTGTGTTATGATGACACTATACAACGTGTTTTATTTTTAAGACTGTTTTACCAAAAGCAGAAGTGTATACTGTAAAATATATTGTGATATACTGTGATATACTACACATTGTTTTTATTTCTTTAAAGGGTCTCTCCTATATTAGAGCTAGCCTTATATTGCTCTCATTGTGATAAGGCCTAGTTATTGCAGACACAGATATTCAACTTTCATTGTCATTCATTCTACCCTAAATGCATAGTCTACTTTAAGAAATGTAAACACTCTACTTGTGAAAAATAAAGAAATCATTACAATTTGGCGTACAGTATGACATTTTCAAATGAAAATGTAGTCCTCATCCTGTTTAAACAAATGTAATGGTTCTAGGGTTCATGTTCATATCTGCCAATGCCGATAACACAATTCTTAAGCTCTTGTGTGCCAATACCAATAGCCTACCGATATTAATTTATTTTATATTTCTTATTAGTTTATTTGCCAGTGGCCACATACAGTTCAAGTCTTGTACCAGAGTTCGCTATACAGCTAATTTACATCTGTTGTCCCTGGGTAAGGTGGATAATATCGTACTTTCCTACATCCTATTTGTTAGGAGCGAATGATGTGGTCTCCGAATATTTCATGACTATACCTGACTCCCAACATATCACAGTTGCTCAAACTCAACATGTCAGTGGAATGGTCACAATTCTACAAACACAACAGGTTATTTGAACCCACATGTATGTGTGCATGCAGGATTCTGTGCAAAGCTGAAGCTATGTTTTAGAGCCTCTTTCTTTATAACCACGGGACTCAAGAGTCACAACAGATCTTTTTAAGCATTCCAGAGACTTCAGACCATGTGACTGAAATCAAATTCTCCATTCTTCTTCCCTAGCCCCTCTTAGTTAATAGTGAGAGAACACCCATGCTGAATGAGTTATGCTTTCTATGATAGCTCAGTCGCACAGCACATGAAATGCACAGGTCGAAGGAAAGACAAACGCCACCTGATCAGTGATAACATACAGAAGCCTGGTCAGACATTCAAGGCTGATGACAGTGTGCCCGAAAATTGTGTGAGAGAGTAGCAAAAGATCATACAGTGATCCAAAACACTTTCTTTTAAGCACTCAGTTAATTTCCATGCAATCGTCATTCAGCACAAATAAGATGGCAAAGATCATGTAACCATTTGTTTTTTTAAAAGCAGTGAGTTTGATTGGCAGATTTGATCGTTATACTGGTGAAAGTCAGGTGATGCAGTCTAAGGTTTTAATTATGTGAGTGTGATACCATAGACAGACCTTTGTTCAGAAAGCAAAAATCTTCCAATTCAGAGCCATACAAAACCATACAAATTTGTCATTTCTGAAGGAGGAAGTATATCAATGAATTTCAACTAACTCAATGTCTTAAACCATGGCAGGCTTTGTGCTCTCTGAAAATGATCCACTCTATCTGATCATATTATTTAATTATACTTCCATCATTTATTTCAACATACTTCGTACAATCATACTTCTTAGTACACTACAAGTTCAGCAAGTGCACAGTGGGGAGGAGTGCTGGGGTGTGCCAGCGTGAGGGTTGGCATGCGGGTTGTGGTACTCACTCAGACACTGCATGCCATGCTTCCCCTGCAGAGTCTTGCTGCACAGTGAGCAGGTGGCATAGGTGGAGAACGAGCCAGGCACAAGCTGGTGGCCACTAGTGCTGCCTCGTCGCCCTTTTCCCCTTTCTTTCTCTTCTCTGTCTTTCTCCCTCTCTTTCCCCCTCTCTTTCTGCTGCTCTCTCTCTTTCTCCCGATTCTTACCCTGTAGAAAGAAAGACAGCAAAAGTGAGATCATAACCCTATATTTTTCACAATGCAGTTTGTGCTTTGGTCGAGTTACATTGTGCACAAATATATGGACAACAAAGATGAAGCTAGATAGTGTCACCTAATGACAAAAGTGGATGTTGATGGATAAAGGAACAGCAATGTGAACTTTAGTAAGTTCCTAACACGAGCTTTAAAGATGACTGTGTCACTCAGGAAGTGAGGTCAGTGTACCCGAACAGCCACGCAATAATGTCCCATGGTGTGTAATCATACTGGTTTCTCACCTTGTCTTTGTTGAACGAGCCGGTCATTCGGTTCCTCAGCGAGCTCAGTGTCCGCTTGACTTTTGTACCCTTCTCTGATTTCTCTGTCTTTTCTTCTTCCTCTTCAGGTCTGTGGGAGTTTGGGGACGGATTGATGTTTTTTCGAGACAGGCACAAAACCACAAATAGTCCCTCAAGGGAAGCATAAGAAAAATCAGAATCTCCTGTTACAGAAGTTTTAATTCAGAACTGACTTACTCATTTGAGAGGAATTCATACCAGGTGACACTTCCACACGGTTTCTGGTCAGAGCTCCTATTCTTGGACTTGGCACTGCCGAAAAGACCAGAGGGAACTTTATTACTTCATAGGTCTTGTGTGAAACATAGTTTTATCAGCATCTTTCAGGTGGCAAGTCTGTTAACAGCCAGAAATTCACACCCTAATTCAGAGTAATTGACAGTGTAAGTACAAGCTCTCGTCCATAAAATCACACCATGCGGAAGAGTTGAACCCTCAAATGGTTCTGAAATGTCTTTTCAAATACTTTTGTAATGATTTGTCAAAAATAACAACAAGTAGAGCCATTTGGGAGTTCAGCCTTCAAATAGTCAGTCTTGCTCACACCAGTGCCGAGTATTGCCCATGCCAGCAAGTCAGTTGGGAGTGGAAAGGGGGTTTGGCACTGCAACAGCAAGCAAGCTCTCCTCCCCTCACCTACATGTACTTACCCATGGTACTGCTTAAGCTCTTGGAGAACTTTCTGTACCATCAGCCTAAGACAAACAAGACAGGGAGACAGAGTGGCTGTAGGAGGACACACTGCCGGGCTGCTGTCTGAGGAGGGGTAGGGGGATGGGGACGGAGGGGTGTGTGTGTGTGTGTGAGCGAGAGAGTGTGTGTGTGTGTGTGTGTGTGTGTGTGTGTTGTGGGGGGACGGTACTGACTCACAGGAGAGTTTTCCTTGGACAGAGTTTTAAACATTACAGGGTTGCTGCTTTTGAACTCTTTGAGAAGCTGATAAAGCAGCTAAGGAGACAGACGAGGCTGCTCTGTTTAGGTGGGAACAAATCGGGTGTCATCATTACGTCATGGACATAGAAAAGGTCACAGGGTCATCGTCCAAAACAACAAACACATTTCCAGCATTTCAGTGGTTTATGCTCCTCTGTGTTTTCATGTGACTTACAGGTGACTTTGTCCCTCTTCAGACTGGAGACGATCCTCTAAGTCCTGCTCCTCTGAGTATCATTGGCACAGACAAAGAGAGAGTAATGGAATAGTTCAGAGAAACAATCATAGCACATTCCATGTCTGTACAGCATATAAAACACATTTCTTTGTGACAGGTAAACACCACCTGAACAGTAGTGCTTAATCTGAGTCCTGACAGAAATCTCTATCTTAAATCCACATTGTCAGTGAGACACAATTTATGGGTTGAAAGTTCTTCTGGGGTGAAGAAATTGCTCAGTTTTTACTATGATGTTCTAATAGAATATAATAGCTATAGATTCATGATCATCAATGTGTATTTAAATAAACTTCATGAGTACTTAATACTTAATTACTACTTACTTAATGCATTTAGGGTGAACACTTTTCAAAAGTATAAGTGGATACAATGATAATAAATATGATTAAAGGGCCAGGACCTCAGAACCTAGGTCTAGTTGTATGGTGCCTTCAGTCCTCTGGGCTGGCGTGAGGAGGGTTGCGGTGAGAACTAACCTCCAGAGGCCTTGGCAGCCTGGCTTGAAGTTTCCAGGATTCGGGACACACGTGCTGCCCTGGACCTCTCATCTGATGCCAGCATGTCAGACTTTGCACACAGGGTCCTCCCAGTACTGTCAGATTCCTACAACAACAATAAATCCATTGGACAGTGCCTAAGATTTAATTTGCAGATTGTACGTCAAAAACAAAAGAGCTCCTCTAAGATGGTGGATTTTATGGCTTTTATATGGGCTCATAGGAACCTGGATGAGTTTCGGTATCTGGTTGCTTCTTATAAATTATTTGTCTAGAATATCTAGTACATTTGATTAATTTCAACATGAATCATGAAAAAAAAAGTGGTTGACATCTCTAACGACTAACCTCCTGCAATGCAGTGTCATTTCCAACGTCCTCAGGGCATACTGGGAAAACAAATTGCGGGTGGTGTGTTGACTCCCCATCACTGTCTATTCCGGAGGTGTCCAGGCTAAGTCTAAAATCCAAAGAAATCTCATGTGAATTAATTAAAGGTGCTCTAAGCAATGTTGGGTAACATCACTTCTGTTGACGTTCCATCAAAATAGAGAGCGAGCTCGCTGCTCCCTCCCCCTCTTTCCTGTGCAATCGGAACTCTCCTAAACATGCATCTTGTTGACGATTGGCTGGCAAAGTTTGTTATGTTTTTATGGTCCAGGCTTGTTGTTTTTGTTGTTTTTTGCTGTTTTTGGAGCCTGGGCTGTCCATAGGCAGTGTATTCAGGGCACAGGCAGCTAGAGGATGAAGAGGTGATGTTTGCAGTATGTGACAAAACATGTTTTAGCTTAGAAACCGTATAACATTGCTTAGAGTTACACCTTTAACAGCTAAAGAAACAAATATTGTACATGAACCAGTAATCTCAATTCAAATGAATCCAGTTGATGAACTCATTACACCTCTGTTACAGATTCACATTGTGTGATCAAAAATGTGAACCATGGTAATTTGAACATGAATTCAAAATAATTGTTTATGTCTTAACTTTGATACGTGTGTGTCATTTCAAGGGGTGTCTTTCTTTCATGTGGAGGAGGAGACAACTTTAGTTGCAGCCATCTTGTTTTAGCACCTATATGTACAAGTAGCAGACCACAGCTTCTGTGTCGCATTTGTTTCTGACACAGCGATAAAAAAGGAAGCTCTTTGGCCTCACAGATGAGGCTGCGCGGTCTAATAATAGCACTGTGCCTGTGTTTTCACCCGCGACACACACAGATGTAAACAAGCCATAACCACCCTCACAGCTATCTGCCAATCGGAAAATACTGGGCCCCAACACCCTCAACGAACTTATAACATTCTGCCATTCGCATAAATTTGTGTCAGCGAAACGTCACTGTGTCAATGAGGGCTGTAAATAATCTCTAGAGCTTTACATGAAAACAACACCAGCCTCACCTTCTACCCAAGTCTATGGGGGACACTGGCGTCCCCCAGCTGTGTCTGCGCGACGTGGACATGGAGCGCACCAGCATGGGGATGTTGTCTGGGTTTTCTGGGTCCGAGTAGTCCAGGGGCTCAGAGGCCGTAGGGGCCTCAGGGGCCTCGGGGTCCCCCAGCTGCACCGTGGTGTTGACCGTGACGGTGGGCTCCTCCGCGTCGCTGTGCTGTTGCTCCATGTTGCTGCTGAACTGCCAGTTGAGCTGGCCGTAGCTGGACGCTGCGGGGTCTGTCGTACGAGAGCCCTGGTCCACTATCTGGTACACGTGCAGCGTCGGGTTGAGCGTGTGCTCGCCTACGGGGGTGATGACGATGGACAGGGCTGTGGTGGGCGGCCCCTGGCTGGTCACAGGCTCGGGCTGAAGGTCCCTGAAGAACTCGGAGTCTCTCAGAGACGCGTCGAGATTGAGGAGGTCCTCTGTGCTGCTGTCCACGTCCTGCCCTGGGTTCTCATAGTCACTCTCTGTTGAGCTGGGACTCTGTCACAGAGGGCAAAGCTACACTTATCCACCAGGTCAGCTCACGGATTCATCACAGGTTATTAGTTTTTTTGTAGTGCAAGACTCAAACATATGATGAACCATGTATGGAAGGTTAATTTTGTGGTTCATTAAAAAGGAATAATTTCAGGGGACAATATTACAATGGAAATACAATCACTGTTGACAAATACAGTCCATGCACATACACAGTTTTGAGAAATAAATTGTGCTCAAGTTGAATGTTTTTGTTACCTGTTCCTCTGTCAGGCTAGTGAAGAAAACATCTTCTGCGATGGATGAAGGGGAGAGGGAGGAGGAAGACTCTGTCCCCGAGCCCAGGGTTGCAGGTGGGGCACATGGCTTACCTTCCGACCCTGCCAAACAAAACCCCACACCAGACCCTGATCAATAAACACACTCAGATTTACACACTAACCTCACTGTAAACTCACCAGTACTGTGGCTGCCAAGTGTAAATAACATTAGCATCTGCTCTTGATTTTAAGGTCACAGCACTGCAGGAGTTTTCTACTAAACCATACTCAGATGGTAAAGGTTGAGGCTGGTGAGATCATGGATTAAAGGTAGAGTCCACAATTTTAAGACGGTACACTTTTCTTTTTTTTTTGTCAAACTCAGTAAAAACGTCTCCTCGCGGCACACAATCGTCCAGCTGTGTGTTCTCTCTGAGCACTCAAAAAACCTCAAGTCTCCCTCTGCTGCCCTGGTGCTTGAAGATGGGAAACAACCATAGTGGCTCGTGCCGAGTCACAAACAATTCCAGCCAATCAATACATTGCCTCAGGAGCATGGAAGGGAGGGGTGTAATTTGATTGGTTGTTTTGCTCAAAATATCAACAACCTATTCAGAATCGCATTCTACCCTTAAGCGTTCAATCAGCGTACATTATGGCTGGCATCTAGGCCATAACAGTGTATGTTGTTCATCAGAGGGTTTGTTTGTTTTTGGGGCACTGTAACCACACGCTAGCAGACGGACACTGTTAGTCACACTCTAACAGTAAATGAAAATCAGATGATGTATTTTGTGCGCAGTCGGAACAGACAGTTGTTTATTCAGGCTTACTTGGGTTTGTTGTTAGAAATGGTAGCTAGTTTGCTGCCTGTTTGTTTAGCATGGGAAGCTGGATTCAGCATTGACCTCTGCACATCTATGGGGGAGAGGGCTTGTTTATAGAATAAGCGCCGAAAAAGCTCCTTATTGCTGCCATCGCATTAATAGATTCTGCAGTTCACATGACGTCAGAAATGGCAGAATGGCAGTTGTCCCTGGCAACTAAATTGGAAAAAGGTCCAAATTAACCCCATCATTTTAAAGAGAAACGGAAAGCTCCAAATTGTGCTTGAATATGAAAATGAAATCCTTCTCTAATCATAAGTTCTTTTTAGTTGCATTTGTTGGGACAGGCAACATAATCTTTATTAATCCATTTTATTATGGTCTGTGCCAGACTTTAGGGTGATTGCAGGAAAAACTCAATCTAATATTTGTAATTAAGTGTTTGTTAATGACTGTAACAAATTACTCATTGTTACAATAGGCTAATAATGAACACATAACAAAATAGTGAAATACAAAGACAAAATAGCAGAATAAATGATTACTCATTGTTAAAATAAAAAACAAACACATAATCTCTTCCAGCAACACTGTGGGATTAGCTTGAGGTCCCCTCTGTGTCGTGTACAGCAAGTGTCAAGAGGAGCCCTAGAGCCAGAGCCCAGTGTTGTGCAAGAGACATGTAGGGCTGTGGGGTGGGAGCCATGAGTTCAGCTCGGGATTATACCCATTCAGAGGAGCCCGGCCGGGGATGGAAAGCAGACTTCCAAGGATCAGCGGCTGTTATAAACCAGGGCCTGTGCCTCGCACCCCCAAGCCAGACCGTCAAAGATGCTCTTCTCTAAACAATACGCAGACAGTAGCTCCGCCGCCGTATTTTCAGATGTAAATCACGTGTGCTGCTGCTGAAGCGGCCGTGTCCAAGTACAGGCAGATTGTTTGTGTCCAAACTGCGTTAGTTATACAGTTTGTAAACCCATAACGCCAAGATGCTTGTTATGCTTGGGCGTCCTTTTATGGTCGGCCTGCCGCACTTTATAGTGGCGGGCTGAAAGTTAAACAGAGAGCCTCCCAAGCTGTCTCCAGTGTGGGGCCAGGCCTCATGCTTGCTGCTGCCACTCCGCCTGGCCTGTGGCTGCCCACACAGCCCTGGAGAGGACTTCAGGTCCCAGCTGTTTAAACCCCACAGGTTAGCAAACTGGCCACACAAATCATTAAGTTATGTGAGTCAGAAGCTTATTTAACAGGATTACAAGGGGCGACGGGCAGACTGCACAGGCTGTTCCTGAGTCAACCTCAGGGGCAACATGGCTCCACTATTTCATCCTTGAGGCATTCATGTAACCGTATTATAAAATAAACTGAAAAAGCAGATGAACTACGTTACAATAAAGTAAAAACTGAAGCACGGTAAAGCCTGGCAAATAGTCAATATATAATGATATATTGATATAATGAGATCTGCATGTGAGCTTAGATACAGTATGTCTTCTCACAATATAGGCTTTTAAGGTTAGCAATGACAAAAGGACACGCATAAGTGTTCTAACACTTGGATTACTGGTACATAAATGGTTGACAAAAGTTCCACTGGCATCCCATCATAGCAAAAATGACATATCAAATGCAAAGGCCCTTCTCATAACAAAACAACTGTCAGTTACCTCTGAATGCCACTTCCTCTTTGAGGTCTGTCAAGGAAATCCAACACACACACACACACACACACACCCTCACTCACACACACAGAAACACCTACACCCACCCACCCACCTACACACACACACACACACAGACACACACACACACACACACACACACACACACACACACGGGTGACCTCTGTCAGTGTGAAACGCACATGAGTGCCCAGCCCCAGAGGGTGACTGACACGGGAGATGAGCCACGCGAGACACAGCTGTTCCCATGTCACACATATCCGTCATGGGGTCTGCTATCTCCTCCACCCGCACCACCACCACAGCTCATGCTCAAGTCACACAGGGCCTCCCAGAGTCGTTCCCATCTGTCATGCAGGTTCAGTGAAGCTCGGGAGAAGCCCACACAATGTAATGACTAGCGCGTGCTGAGAATCAAGTGGCTTGGCCATGACATCACAGAAACTGAAGAAAAAAACTGTTTTCAAAAGTTGAGAAAAATAGTTCCTGTGACTGTCATGACTGACTGATGGCTAGATGACTGATAACATTTTCACACAAACGTGTGAATACACGAAATATACTGAAATAACCTAATTCATGATACCACTCATGCAACTGTCTGCTGTCTGGGTTGTTGTAAACAAATAAACATAGTAAATAAAACAATAACAAAAAGGTTCTATTTTGAATCAAAAAGATTCAATACTTGATATTGAAAGTCACTGAAAAATCCTATGAAATGAATATACACTGTGTTAGAACACAGTAAGCCATATAGGACACAAGAGCAATGTGGTAATACCACACCTGTGAGTCCATTATAAACAAATACCATAAAGATCAAATCATAGAGAATTGAGTTTCTACATTGGCCCAGTCTGGAATGTTCAGCAGCAATAGCACATATGCCAGAGAGGAGTTTCTAAACAAAACAAAAACGAATAGCAGAACAGAAAAGGCTAGCACAATATACCTCTTTTGAAGGACCACCGTTTCATCCAGAGCTTGGAGAAAGAGGGCCAGGAGTTGTTCAAGGGGGAGTCCGCCATGGCCGCTGAACTCGCCGAGAAGCAACTTGAGCGAGCGCAAGGCGGAGAGAGTCCCAGCGCGGGGTCAGGCAAGCAGCGAGGGATTATCTAACATATGATACAGTACAAACCCAGAGCCCCATAGCTTGGGCTGACAGCAACGATAGAAGGCAAGTGAGAGGGAGGGATGGAAAAGCAGGGGAGAGGGAGAGTGGAAGAGCGAGAGAGAGAGAGAGGGAGAGAGAGAGAGAGAGGGAAGAGGTGTGGCAGGAGGGTGGACTTAAGAAGTGCAGAGGGGAAAACACCAAGTCAAGCAAAGACTGAGGAGGCACAGATAACGGCAGTCAAACTTTCTATATGGTGCCTTTGTGATGTAGTTAGCAGGAGCGTGAATGTGATATTGCTGGTAAGTTCTTGCCCATTGCATTACTGTATGTTGTGTCATAGACAGTATAGCGTGCATGACTTTTCATGAGAACGGATGTAGTAGAACAGTAGGCCTGTTGAGGAAGGTAGTGGTTTTATTTCATTCAGCATGGTCCATATGACCTAGTTTGCAGGGAGCTCCCTGAAAGTAACTCTCTGTGTGAAAATGTGCTTACATTTTTGCACAAACTCTGTACCACTTTTATAACATTAAGTGTTTTTTCACCACAAAGTAGGCCTACTCTTGATAATTCCATCATTATTCAACCATTTAAATCCTTTGACAGCAGTGAAGAAAACATGTCCTGTTATGTTATAAGACTTAACACTACATAAGATCAGATTCTTGTGTTTTGCAATCAGTAATAGCTGTGTAAAACAGAAACCATTTTCACGTTTGTACAACACAATCAACCTCAGAACTGCAGAGTTACAGCACCTTAACCACAACACAGTGCACCATAAGCAAGAGATGCCTCTATAAAACCTGCCTTGCAGTTAGGACCGCTACTTACAACTACTATTACTATTACTATTTTACAAAGAAAAATAAAACACAACGCCAACATTTCCAACACTATACATAGATATCCTCTTACAAATGACAAGGTGAATAAATACCTGAGCCATACTTTACCATGTTCCACAAAAACACATTTCACTGTTGCAAATGTAGGGTACTCTCCATGCCTACAGCTGTTGAACCTACCGATTCTGTCAGTTCCTCATTGCCTGACAAGACCGGAATTGAAGTAACCAGGCGTATGGTGCCAAATGACTGTGTAAAGTTGAAATCTATTCTGGATGTTCTCTTTTGGCTTTTCATAGTATGTAGCTGTTCTTAGACTCCAGTAACACTTAGGTGATAGTGTTCACAATCTGTCAAACCTTATCACCGAAGCCTGAGCACTCTTTTGAGACAATAACAAGTGTGGTCAGACAGTCTTTCCAGCAAATGAACCATCTTCATACCTTATAAGCTGTTGTAGACATGTTTAATGGAAATGGATGTGTTTATGCTATGCAACTGAACTGGTATATGCAAATCTAAAAAGAACAAAAGAGGGGAAAAAACTCACCGTTTTATCATCAAGAACGGCTGAGGACAACAGAACTCTTCCAGAGTGTTCCAGAACCAATCAAGTGGTGTATGGACACCCTCCTGATCCAATATGCTCAGTGCACACCCACAAACGACCTCACAGAAGGTGCTTAATAGCCCTCCACGAAATACAAACTGCTAAGAAACGGGTACGTTACAACGGCTCAGCAGAGCTGTGAGCTTCCTCTTTTAAGAGCCCTCTCTCTCTCTCTCTCTCTCTCTCTTTCTCTCTCTCTCTCTCGCTCTCCCTTATTGCAACCTAGGGCGTTCTTCTGAGTGTGTGAGTGTGCAGGCTCTGAGTGGTGTGAGCGCACACGCCAAATGTGAAAATGAAAGGTGAACGGTGTGCCTGAGGTCACATCACCAGAGATGCCGTGCGCACCACCCTACCGCTGAAATTCAGAACACAACATTTAGAACGTAACAGGACATAAAAAAAAAAGTTTGTGAAACAGTACCTGAGATCACCCTGGCACCAGTGAGTTTGTTTGTAGCTGACTGTCTGGTCCCTTTTTTTTATATATAGATTTAAGTCTGCTGGCACAGTGGTGTTTATGACAAAAAAAGGGGGTTAAGCAGACCTGGTTTCCGTGCCTGGCGGTTGCAGTGGCGGTAGATGTCAGAGTAGTTTCACCTCTCAGGCCCTGACTGTAGTGGCAGCCCTGCAGAATGGACTGATGCACTGATGGACAGATAGTACCTCTTGCTTCACATCGCAGCTTTGGTCGCCGCTGGTTGATGTTGTCAAATTACAGGCACAGTGAAATGGCACAAGAGAACATGCCAGGATCTAATATGCCAGGACTTATCTCTAGGTCTTGTGGTTGTGAATGAACAGAAGTCAAGGGTGTATAGACTGCCTGATGTGAAGTAACATCCGGCAGCCTTGACTGTTCTCATGAAACTGTCAGTAGTACCTTCAGATAGAACAGTTATTCTATTTCAGAAAAGAGGGGTAGCTTCTAGTTAAAGCTGACGTTTAAAGATGTTTCTTTTTCTGTGAAACGCCGTGAGAAAAAAACAATGTCATCCAAGAGAGCAGGACTTCCCCTCTATGATGGAAGTGGTCAGTTCTCTTAGGTCAGTCTGGGTATTTCCTGGCCTGTACTAACAAGAAATCATCTCATGGGTGCCTACTCGGAAAAGACTGGACTCTTTTTTCGAGGGGTACTGCGGAATAAAAAAATACTCGCCAATCATTTTATTCATAATTTTAATATAAACAGTTAATTGTTGAATAATTTACACACAGCAAGATTTATTTTCATATCATTTCAACATTATCTGTACATGTCACTGCTTGGCTCTTCTTGAAAACATAGAAAAAATAAATTGTCAAGCGTTACCTAATCATGGCACATTTAGATTCTGTGTGAGTGGTCTGTGTGAGATAATGAATGTAGATTTCTGTGTGTGTGTGTGTGTGTGTGTGTGTGTGTCTGTGAGTGTGCGTGAGAGAGAGAGAGCAGAATGTGCATCTGTGTAAAAAAACATACAGAGAATGTGTGTGTATGTGTGTAAGTGTGTGTCAACCTATACTGTACTGACAGACGTGTATTTCATATCTCATATAGAATGGCCCATTTGGATCCAGTGTGGCGATGCATCTTTGTAGCCGTCAGTGGGTTAACCATGAACTCATACACAAAGCCTGTGGCTGCATATGAACCCATGTCAACAAACAATGTGTACACAATGTATTTGATCATACATTTGTGTCATCTACACAATACACGAGACAAGAACAGAGAGAGGTCTTTCACCAATACGACACACAACTTTCAGCACTGTGTGTGTACAGAGAAGAGCAGCAGCATTTTGAAGAACACAAAGTTCAGAAGGATAGAAATCCTGTTTTCTTTTTTGTTTCCTCTTTAAAAAGAGGCGTTTGAGCTGGAGAGCGGCGAGTATGTATAAGTAGGCGCAGGCTGCTAAGAAGATAGGGCAGAACTACTATGGCTCCCTTCAATTTTCAACATAAAAAATAATAATTTTTCAACCACCTGCCCTCCAACACACGTCAGACTTTAAACATGGACTACACACATTTAAAAACGAAACAAAGAAAAAACTAAAAAAAAAAAAACAGGTTTCAGCAAAAAAATGGCATTTCATAATATTTGCCCATGATGTCGGTGTGTGGTAAAAAGAGAAAAAAAGGGCATGATCAGTTTGTGGTGTGTTTCGATCGTGACACACAAGAGGTGTCCTGTAAGTCACACACATGGTGATTCACATCTCCTTCATGCTGCACCATGTGCTAATGCAATCACAGGGTGATTAGCTTCAGATCCTCATAGCGTTGGGATGGATATATATATATAGATTAAAGATATATATAAACGTGGCTTGTTACCCCGTAGCTTATTACACTCGTTTAGTCACTTCCAGAGGGAATGTGCAGTGGTCTTTCTTTTCCAGTTGTTTTTTTTTTTTCACTTTTGGAAAACAAATCTAAAAAAGGGACTCGTCACTTTGGTCTAAGGTGGTCAAATAGAATTTCGTTCGACATCCCAGTGGGTCACAGAAGTGATAGTACATACTGAGAGTGGATGTGAAAATTGATTTTACTAAAAGGGCAGGGTTTGGGGATACTCTTGATGCACAGGTGGGGTCAGACTGAATTAACAAGCCTAAAAGAGAGACGTTGCAAGCCCCGCCATCATCATCATTATCATCATCACCATCATTGACCTGTGCTGCTTCTCACCAAAAAAGTGAACTGAAACCTTGATCAGATAGTGGGGTAGTTTCAGGAGCGATAGCCATCAAACATTTAATTTTATTTAAAAAAAGTTATATACATTGATAACAATGTTAATTCCATAATGTACAAGAATAGTAAAAGTTTACAGTCAGAAAAAAAGGTAATTGTATTTGCCCTCCCTATTTTGGCTAAAAAATAAAAATAGAAATCAACATCTCTAGATGTAATATTTTTTCTTTAAAACAAATAAAATGACATACAATGCCTTGTTCTCAACCTGTGCTGCATTGCTAGCTTGCTCTGTTAAACCACTTTAGAGTTCCAGATTAAATAAAATTTGCCAAAATTAAGTGCTTTTGTTTTAGGGGGCGATTACTGTTACGATGTACAGTAGGAGGCTGTTTCATTTGTGAAAAGACAGATTACAAGAATCACCTTGCATGAATTAAACACCCGTTTAAGCCTTCTGCAGTGTGTGCATTTGGGACAAATGTACAATTACCAAAGTGCCATGCAATCGATGTTCAATTATATAATGCCATGTTACCCCCCATGAGGGGTTCAAAGCACACAAAGCAAGCCAGAGCTTAGGCAAGTAGAGACAAGTTTCCTGCTTAAAAAAGAACAAAACATCATTCACAGACACCAGTACAGTAACATGGAGCCAAGCAGGAAGATGTGATACATTTGTGTGTGTGTGCGTGTCGTGTTTGTATTTTATCTACAACTATCATGTTAGGAAATCTCTCAGCTTGTCTTTGAAAGATGCACTTTTGAGGATGCACAATGTGGTGTGGTTAAAACTCCAGTCAAGGGTCTGCCCAAGTCCATGAGCGGACTTTGGAGACAATCGGTTTGAGTTGAGAGGGTTTGGTTGGGAGGACGCTTGAGAAATCTGCACAAGGCACTATGGGTGGGAGGACTGGCTTCACTCTGCCTTTCCGTTGTTGTACTACATCTGTCCATCAGAGGGGAGTAAACATTCACCCAGTGTTCATGCACAACTAGGGGGAGGTAAGTTGTTTTTCTTTGAACTTTCTCCCAACAGACAAAAAGGTTCAGCAGCACTACCTTGATTACCCCTTGCTAAAGGCAGAGATTGGCTTTTTTTTTTTGCCACACTCTCCAAACAGGTACTTCAGTCAGAGTCATGTCCCATCCCTTCTAAACCTAAAGAATCAGACCTCCCTGAGTACTGCTCATCCCAAGCCAGATTTTCACTTCAGAGTTTAACATTGTATGGCACATGGGATTGTCCCAACAGAGCGCGCTGCCCCCTATCGAAGAGAATCCAATCGGAAACAATGGAGGCATGCTGTATGTTATGTCCCCAAACCCCCCCAATCTATGGCATTATTGTAAGATGGTTCTTGATAATTCACAGTAGAAAAAGTACATTAACAAGAAGTCAAAAAAAGAAAAGAAAAAAAAAAACAGAACACAAACATAAAACTAACAAGAATCACATTCATAGCATAAACCAGAAGGCATTGGGTCCAAATTGAATTTCTTTCTCGCTTTGTGAAGGATATGTATTCACCAGATCAGCCCTCTTACTGTCAAGCACTGTAGGACAGAACTGTGCCCCAAATTCCCATTCTCCCACGGCACAAGGCTTTATTTGGTACTCGAATATTGATGTCTGTGTCAGTGCACAACCTAGTATTTCCTATTACCATTAGAGGAGCAAGGAAAGTTCAGTTGGTTGTGAACCATTATTAAAAGCAAAATCAGGAGCATAGTCAACATGGTATTGACCACACTCATGCATCTCCCCCTACATCTTAATTACACGCCCCATACACAGAATGTCATATTTCATGAATCATATTACAATTGGGCAATTTGGAATCTACGGCTTGGTGTAGTTGCAAGAAGTGCTAGCTAATTGAAAATGGATGAACAGGTCCGAAATGTAAAAACTCTAGACTGCCACCTTTCACATAAGTGCTGGTATACAGTATTATAGCAATCCATGGCACAGTTGCACTAAGCAGAACATCCCCACAAAAATGCTTCTCAATTGTGCTTTCTAATACTTTTTGACACAGTCATAGTCATTAATTAGTAAATGTTGCCTTGAGGAAAACTCCGCCACCAAACATTTTGAATACATGCTAATACAAAGGGAATTAAAACAGGGAGAGCCAATTTGAAATTAGATTGCAGAGTTCTGCGAGAGACGTGTTATCATCTTTGAATTTGTCAGTTTCATGTCATCAGTGATAAGCCCTCTTTAGGATGATCAGAACAGGTGATCAGACTCACAAGTTTGACATCTGCCAAAATGGCCATGTTAAAACACTGAGATGGGTAGGAGGATAGTGTTAGGGATAAAGAGAGAAAGAGTGAGAGGCAGAGAGAGAGAGAGAGAAAGAGAAGGGAGAAAGAGCGAGAGAAGCAAGGCTTGACTAAAATTTCATACATACTGAGGTAGACTGCGTCCGATCAAAATAACAACAAAAAAAAGAATTTACCACAACACCAAACTCATTCTCCCCCTCTAGCTGTAACTCTCTTTTCAAACAATGGAAAAAAACTAAACAAGAGAGAAAACACTATTTTACCCAACACTGAATAATTCTTAAAACTTGTAATAAAAAGCTAGCTGGGTTTTATACAACGATTATAATAAAATAAATAAAATATCATCTGCCTTTTCAAAGATATGCTAATCTTCTTAATTAGAAATTTGCACGTACAGTTAAGTTGACAACCATGACTAACTAAACTTATCTTTTGTCATGGTAGTGTGTGTGAAATTGTGTGGGTGTAATTGTTTAGCTTTTTTCCTTTAACTTAAAACATCTTATTTATTATTTACAAACCCGGAAAATAGCCGACGAAAAAAAGAAGAAAACTGATGCGGATGATGACGATATCATAAAGCAATGTAGTCCGGTAATTAGATTTACATCTTGAAAAACAAAAAACTGAGTGTGCTGGTTAAACAGCAGCAAGTCCTGTTCAGTCCCCACACTCCAGCTCTCAGCCCCAGAAGCAGACTGGAGGCAGACTCCTCACATCTCAACCCACCCCGCTCTACGCACATAAATATATACACTCACCAACACATTATGTACACCAAGCCAAGTGTGCACAGATGTGGATAAATATGAACCAAGTTAAGCTTGGGCATCCACCCCGGCCCCCCTGTCTTGTGGCCACTACCTTGGGCTCTTGCAGAAGGCACAACTTGGGAGGCTGAGGCATATTATGTCCAGAGAGAAACCCAACTGGAGGGGCAATTGTTACGTGTTTGATACACCAGCAAATCACCTGAAGACTGTAAACTGTATAGTGGCTACTTACTATCCAGGTCCAATGTGGGAGATTGCTTATCTCTTTCCTGACTGCTGGAGCCTTGCTGTCGCTTAGGTTCCCCCCCTGATGGACATGAGCAACTGTGGTCAGGGGAGAAACGAACCAGCATGGAGATTCAATGTGTGCGCCAGAGGCCTTTCTACACAGATGTTGTTCAAGGTGTGAATACTGTCTGATGAGTGAGTGTGTTCGGCCCCTATTAGAACAAGCCAGATTAAGCGCAGGAATGTCTTCACGGCTACTGGACATCTGATGTGAGGGCAGACACTCATTAACTTAGACCGGCATACACAAAGGCAGCTGGGACCCCTGGCACGCATAATAATAATGCCTCTTCCACTTGATCCATCTTCAGCACACAATCTAGAAAATTACCGTCTGACAAGAACATTGTCTGAACCCTGCACTGAAGACAAATATGTGGGACAGAACTCATTTATCTTGCATCTTCAAACATAAGCTGGTGTGATGGAAAGCCTCGTGTCAGACCAATGTCAGATCGGAGCTCCATCAGGCCCCTGAAGCTGAGGACCCTCAGAACCTGGAAACGACCAGAACTGAGACTTAAAGAGCATCTGCTACTCACTCCCAATATTGTCTGAGGGGAAAGAGAGGCAGTAACATTGGGCAAAACACTACAACCCAGGAATGTCTGTCCTCCAGGAGAGCAAGCTCAGCGTCGATGAGGAGTCCTGAACTACAGAGCGTAGTCTCCTGCCTAGTGTCACTGCAACACCCTAACAGCCTCCAACACACCTACTGTACTCAACCAAGCCATCCTGAAGAGCCCACTGCTCAATGTAGAGCTAGACAGGACATCTAGAGCGTTCTTCAACCACACAATCAAGAGCGCGGCAGATTCTGAGAGTTTGGTGGCCTCTTCGCTGCAGTGAGAAGAACTCCGAGTCGCCTCTTCCTCATCTAGTGGGTGATTTGCCCAAATCAGAGGAGGGGGTTCTCACTACAGACAAATGCTCACAATCAAAGAAGCCTCTGGTAGTTACAGAGCCGGGGGGGATCATCAGTGATACGATGGTAAGCAGATGTGTGCTTCACGTACTTCACATTAGCAGAAAAAAAAAAGTCCAGACTAAGCTTTCAAATCATCCGGGCAAAACAAGCACTCAAAGCAAATCATTTCTCCCCCACTGACGATGACGATGCCCAAAACCTCATCAGTCTCCGACGTTATTACATAATACAGGAATTAGACAAAACATAACATAGACAACCATAGACTACAGTCTCAGCTGACATAACGAAACATTTCTGACATCAAAACACAACGTACTTCAAATAACAAGGGGTGATTCTCTGGCAATATGGACCTCAACACCATCAGCAAACCGGGTACAGCAACAAGCCAAATTGTTACTATGAGAGTTTGTTGCATGCAGTCTAGGAAAGGATCATCCTTTTGAATCCTAACACCTAGCCTCTCCCGTGCATTTATAATAGCCAACAACCCTAGTGGGCAACTTAGAGCACTGTAGGTGAATTAGTATGACTTTTTGCGGGGGGTTAGAGTCATTTTCAGGACATAATGAACAGATGATTGAAAAAATATCTTAAGAGCAAAGCTTCTGATGAAAGTAATACAAAAATTAACAATATAGAAAAGAAAAATCAACATCATGTATCTAGATATATAAAATACTGATGTGTCAATATTTTATACATCACATATATATTATATGTTTACACTATACCCACTATATGATATATCAAAGCAGCAGCTATTGGTCAGTCTGATGGACTATTTTGTCAAATTCTTAACTGTTTAAATATCCTTCAGCCATAATGCAAGGACACGGAAACAAAACTGAAAGGAGAAACAAAAATAAAGCAAATAAATTAATTATTTTTTTTCCACCAACAAAACACCGCATGTATCCGTGTGAGATTTGGAATTCTGCAGGACAAAAGCTTCCTCTACAAATAGGATGTTTGTTCTAAGAGTCTCTACCCACCCCACAGATTCCAAACTCTTTAATCAGTTGTTCAAAGGAAATGAATACAAGAACTGATAGACACTTCTCTTTGATTATAGGCCACATATAAAAAAAAGGCCACCATATGAAAAGATTTCAGTAAAGAAAGTGAACGAGAAAATGCTCCGAGAACGGGAAAGTCCGAGGAGGTCAAACAAGAGGCAGTCATCTGGTTTGTGTAGTGTCTGTTCACAGTTCGCTTTGTTTTGTCTGTCTTTAGTTTTCCCCCCACTGACCAGTCTTGGAAACTTGGCAAGAGAGTGAGACAAAAGTAATCAAAAGCCAAGGAAAGTTGTAGATGATCCGCATGAATGGTTCTTAGTTAAAGGTTTGCATCCTTGCCATCATGCATGTGGTAGCGATGAAGGAGAAAAAAAAAAAAAAAAAAAGTCCTGAGATCTGTGTTTTTGTTTTGAAGGGCATCTGCATAAAATATTGTAAATCATAAAAAAATAATAATTATTAGAAAAAAAAAACGCGGGACAGCTGAGCGGACAGGAAGGAAGAAAAAGGAAGAAGAAGCGAGAGAAAGAGATAGATAAGAGAGAGAGAGCGAACTAGACAAAATAGTCAATCAGAAAACGTTAGGATGGGCTCGATCTGGGCAACGAAAGGATCCTTCCGTTTTTCTTGCCCCCGTTCATGTGCGTGTAGGGCACGTGCTCGTCGTAACTGCCCCGCAGGCCCACCGAGGGGCCATTGTCTCTGCTCAGGCTGTCCTCGCGCTGCGAGTAGGACGACGGGTCCAGCGGGATGCTCTCCATGTTCTCGAAGTCCATGTCAAACTCCTCCGTCTCCGGCGGCTTGTTGTCCTCGCTGTAGAAGAAGGACACCTCCTGGAAGGAGGGGTGCAGGTCGTCCTTGATCATCTCGATGATCTCCTGGAAGCTGGGCCGCATCTGCGGGTTGTACTGCCAGCACATCTGCATCAGATTGTGTCTGTAGGACGGGGAGGCGAGACAAGGGACAGGGACAGGGAGGAATGGCGTTAACCACACAGTGATAATCACTAAACCCCTTAATAAAGATCTTGGAATATTCCAAAATTCTGTCTGCCTGTCTGCAGTGAAGTTCTGGTTATGGTAGAATGAAATAGTTACACACACGACTTCAAAAGGACTTACATTCTCTCTGGGCAGTTGTCTGGTCGGTCCAGGTATCCACCGTCCATGACGAACTTCAGCACCTGCTCATTGGAGAGCCCTTGGTAGGGCTGCTCAGCTAGCGTGCTAACCTCCCATAACACCACTCCGAAAGACCTACAAACCAAACAAGGCAAACACGCAGCACTGAGAACTGGCTACCAGAGCAATAGCAACCTAGCCTGGCTATCACCATACTAAGCTCAATCTTTTAAGATTGAACATTAGCATGGGGAGGCTGCGCTTTGTTTCTAATGCACAAGAGGCGTGATCAATGGGCATCGTTCAAATGACTCCGTACGCTTGGATGGTCTTTCAACCAATCAGACCAACGATCCGGAGCGTCTTTTGGATAAGCTAGTTTATGATTGGAGCCAAAGGGTTCTGGCAGGGAACAGATTAGATAGATATGCAGGTTTCCAGCCTGAGCAGCCGGGGCGAAATCCAAATTCGCCAGAAGTTCAGGCAGGGTTCACACCCAGCCTGATAGCAACCTGTCAATCTCAAACAAGTAAAGAGTTCAGAGAGACAGGAAGAGAGCGGCGGCTCAGTCCTTCAGGTGGAAACCAGAGTGGAGGGACTGCTGTGGCATGTGAGGCGACGGTGGACCTACCAGCAGTCTGATCGGGCAGTGAAGACTCCGTCTTTCAGGGACTCGGGCGCCATCCACCTGACGGGCAGCAGACCCTTCCCACCTTTCCGGTAATAATCAGTCTCATAGATGTCTCTCGTCATGCCAAAGTCTGGAAAAGCAAAACACAGAAATGCACACCATTATTAACGGTCTTAATGCCATTTTTGTAAGTCTTCATATGCCTTTCAAAACATTACTACAGTATGTCCTTGAAACTCTTCTACACTGCCTGGCCAAAAAAAAGGTCACACACTCTAATATTTCGTTGGACTGCCTTTAGCTTTGATTACGACACGCATTCACTGTGGCATCGTTTCCACAAGCTTCTACAATGTCACAACATTTATTTCCATCCAACGTTGCATTCATTTTTTCGCAGAGATCTTGTGTTGATGACGGAAGATTTGGACCACTGCGCAAATGCTTCTTCAGCACATCCCAAATGTCTCATGCTCCCTGAACCACAATTTAAGCCTGATGAATCCTGGCATTGTCATCTAGGAATATGCCAGAGCCATCAGGGAAGAAAAATATGGAATGATTCCATTGCTAGAATAACCTGGTCATTCAGTGTATTCAGGCAGTCAGCTGACCTCATTCTTTGGGCACACAACGTTGCTGAACCAACCTGGTCATCATCTGCAGCAAAACCCCAGATCATAGCACTGCCCCCACAGGTAGTCTCTTACCTATTTGCTTCGTTAAATCCAAGTGCTGACCTTTTTTTTTGGGCCAGGCAGTATATATTAGCTAATTCATGGTCATGTTTGATAATGTACCTCCAATTTTCACTGTGTAATCCTCAGCCACCATACAATTTCTGGCTGCCAGGTCTCTGTGGACAAACTTCTTGGCGTTGAGGTAGGCCATGCCGTCCGCTATCTCGCCCGCCAACTGAATCACCTCCTTTATAGTGGGGGGCGGGCGCCCTGGGTTGTTCTGAGGAGCCACAAAACAAAGAAGCATCGGATTAGACAACACTGCCAGCCAACGGTTCCATGAGGACACCTGACGTATCGTAAAAAAGGGGTGCGCCACTCACCTCAGCGTCCGGTCTCAGGGAGCGCAGGTAGCTCTTCAGATCGCCGTGAGTCATCAGCTCCATGACGACCAGCGTGGGCTGACCCTTGGACACCACGCCGAGCAGACGGACCTGTGTGAGAGGAGATCGGTGGGTCATCATCGGGCACGCTGGTCTCCCTCATATTCACACACGACACACAGGCAGGCAGGCAGGCAGGCAGGCACAGACTGAGGCCAGTCACCCAGCAGTTATTATGGACCACCTCAGTCTGCCAGCTTTGCCATGGTGAAACTATTGTACTGTGAATGTTGCACTAATCTAGTCATTTCAGGATGTTGTTTGCTGTGCTCTTGTTGTAGCAGTGAAGTCTCCAAGGGAGGCAAAGGGAGGTATTCTTACCACATGGTGGCAGCTGAAAGCCTTCATCACCGAGGCCTCGTTGAGGAATTCGATTCTCTCACGCAGGCTGGCCGACTCGTTGACCGTCTTCACGGCCACGCGGGTGTCCGGTTCTCCCTTGACGATGTCCTTGGCGATGCCTTCGTAGACCATGCCGAAGGAACCCTGCCCAAGTTCCCGCAGCACCGTGATCTTCTCCCGTGGAACTTCCCAGTCATCCGGAACATAGACTGTAGGTACATAGAGGTGGACAGTTACATACCCACAACACATGTTGGGTTGTGTGTGCATACATTGTGCTGTGTGTATTTACACACAACATTTACACACATACATCAATACATACAGAAGGACTAACTAGCGAGCACAGCACACACACACACACACGCACGCACCAACGCACGTACGCACGCACACAATTAGATCTGCATTTAAATAGCAGAAAAACAATCAATTTCATGTTTCCCATAATGCATCCAGTGATTAATTAGATCGTTTTTTTGGAGGGGGTTCTCCTTACCATCATTGGCGCTGATGTACTCTGGGTTGGAGGAGGCTATGAGAGGGCCGCTGGGGCCTTCAATTTGCCTGGAACACACAAAGAGTCACAACAAAGGTCAGTCACCGCACCAGATACTACCTGAGGGCATGACACTTATGCAATGTTTCATGTCAGGGGAACGTACTTCTTCTTGAACACGACAAACACCGTGCCTCCGATGCACAGCAGAAAGATGAAGCAGACCACGGGAGCGATGATAGCCTTCATGCTCAAGTCTCCTGCGGGGAAACAGACGACCGTGAGACACCACTACCATAAGTACGCTAACGACATGTGGAACACAGTGGGTTTACAACACACCAATATACTGCACTGTCTAAAGCTGGGACGGATTATCAATGTCCGCTGAAATGTAGTTAGCTCAGGCATTCAGAGTCATGAAACAAACAAAAACAGTTGATTAAGATGCTGGCTGGTGTGGATGTGAGTAATTCAGTGACTCCTCTCCGTTTCCATGGTGAGCTCCAGCAGACAACAAAGGCACTACATTAATCTTTGACTACAGTCTGACTACATTAGTCTGTGCATTTTTGAAGCAGCATACTGCCAGAGGCCTGATCCAAGGGATGGGAGTGCAGTCCTTGCTGTTTGGTTGCTTCTCCTGACTCTTCTCACGACTTACTGTCTGGCACGAAGAAGTAGGCGTAGTCCGTCCAGGAGCCGTTGCCGGCCAGAGAGGTGGCGCGGATGCGCACGCTGTAGTTTCCTGGGTGGACCACGCGCAGCTTGTAGCCTTTCAGCTTGTCATAGGTGGTGCGAGACACACACTTGGGAGACGTCTCCTGATAGGAGGGACAGGACAGGACAGGACAGGACAGGAAGAGAAAGCAGCATAAAGACACAGAGAAGGCAGAGAAGGGAGACAGAGGACAGACGCAATCAATCAAACGCGGACATTTCATTTACGGCCCGATGTGAACCAAAATTGCTTCCTGCCAGCCGAAGTTGGAGTGGACAGGCATAATATGCTATTTTCCGTGCTGTCACATTCCCGGCCATTTGTCTGGTTTCCATGGCAACTGAGACACTAGCTGTTCCCTGGGAGTAAGTCCTAATATTTTTTTTCTTTTTTTTTGTAAAAATATATTTCACAGCTCACCCCAAAAAACAGGCTGATGGAATTCACCGTTAAAAACGACATTCACAATCATGATGGCCCTCTGGTGAGTGTGCGTGAAAAGGGGTGCATTAACGGGACATTTGCCCATAGCAGCACTGTCTGGTGATGGTACAGTACGTACTTCGGTGTCAGAGAGCCTCTTGTAGCTGACTTCGTAAAGAATGATGACAGCGTTTGGGGCTTTCGGCTCCTCCCATTTGATGTACACCAGCTCGGGTTCATCTGGCAGGAATTCGTGGGTCACCGGACCAGTGATATCATCAGCTTTTGCTAGAAATGAGCAAAAGCAAAAGTAACATTTGGTAAAGTAAAGCACGAAGCAATGTCAAGGATGAATTGAACAGAGACCAACATATCGGTAGACATAGTCTGGCCATGAAGCCAAGATAATAGAAGAAAAGACATAAAAGCGAATCATAAGTGGAAGAGCTCCTCAGCACCACCTTGACGGCCATTTTCTGCTAACGGTTGAATGATATGAAGAGACCAGAGGACTCCTAATCATGAGCATATCAGTTTAGTGAAGCGGCAGCAGCAGAAGAGGAACTCACGTTCGGGCATGGTGCGGGCGTTGACCAAGGTGGCCAGGCTGCAGCGCTTCTCGTCGGTGGGGTGGTTACAGGCGTGGATCTCGATCTGGTAGCTGGTGAAGTGCTGCAGGCCGGAGATGACGGCCGACTCCTTGGACACGGAGAGCACCAGCCGCTGGCCGGGCTCCTTGTCCTCGGGCTCGCCCCTCGTCGTCGAGCCGTTCTCGGGCGGGAGCAGGCTGGCGGGGGGCGTGGTGACGAAGCTGGGCACGGTGGCGTTGGCCACGCCCACAGAGCGTCGGCGTCTGGATGGCCTGAGAGGGAGAGAGAACGAGGAATTTTTTTTAGAAAACATCCAGCATGGTGAACAAATATCGATGAGGATAACATACAACAGGCCCAAGAAGCACAGTCCATTGGATAAAAGCAAAAAAGGAATCAACTTGGTGAATTAGCACCCAGATACCACATCAACCAGTGAATTACGCTGGTCTTTATTCATTTTCCATACGGTTAGTCACTTAGGCAGGGCAGGTCCAAGAATTTCAACAGGATGAAACGCACTGAATCTCTTCAGACACAATGACCTCTACCTCACAGGCATACCACTACTGTTGGTTAAACAACATGAACCAAGACAACGCAACTACTATTCACCAGCAGATGGCGCTCTTGTGAAGCGGAGAATCTGGGCACAGAGGGGGCTCAGAAGATTCTGGTACAACACAGCAGCTTGGTACCCCACTGAACCACACAGTGAGAGCAGGAGCTGAGAGAGGAGAAGAGCGCCACCTCAGGCTCCCCCCCCCCCCTTTTCATTCAACCAATTATTTTTTTGTCATCACAATGGAATCCCACTGCGATGTACTTTCGATAAAAACAAGCTTCATGAAATTGGGTCAAAGTTGAAGCGGAATGTGCGCCATCAACACAGGCACAGTGAAGCGCCAGAAACACAAATAACTAATCACAAATTAAGGGCAAACGACAGTAAACGATTCTAAAGTTATTAGTGTTAAGCTTGAGTCCTGAGGGAAGGAAAAGGTTTTCCTTGATTGCTGGTTGCGAGCTCAGGTTTCTGGTCGTGGGACACAGACTTTCCTTTGCTTTGCGGGCATTGTCTAGCCGAAGTGAAACAAAATGGGCACACCACCACGGTTGGCACGGGTGGCCCGGGGCTGTGGAATGTGGAGCGTTTGATGGCGTCGGGGTCGTGGGGTTCACCCAACCGCTATCTCTCCGCACATCCAGCCACCTGCGCGCTGAAGGCTGCGGTATGCAGCCCCAGGGGGTTGATAGGGGCACGGCAAGGAGTACAGCAGGGGCGATGAGGGGCCTGTGAGGGGACCGTGAGGTGACCCCCAGCGTCCCCTGATGAACCTGCGACCCCTCTATCGGGGGGAACGAGCGAGCAAGCGAAGCGGGCCGGGGCTGGACAACCTGGCCGTGTTGCGGAGCGGAGGAGATTAAGTGGCCCTGCCGCCCCCCTCCCCCGGTGGGAGTCTAAACGGCAGGGATGGCGGTCTGCATGACTGCCCCTCAGATTGGCACCGATGGTAATGCGTACGGTAAGCGCTCCCACGGGAGGGGGGTGGGAAGATGAGGAGAGGAGGAAGAGGAGGGAAACGGAGGAGGAAAGGAGGAAGGTGCGGAGGGGAGAGAGAGGTGGCGGGACCAATCAGAGGCAGGCAGAGGTGGACGGGTAGAGGCCAGTGTGAGAGGCCTGCTGTGCAGCAGTCGCACAGGAACACAAAAACACCTCTCAGGCCCACACATATATCGCTCACAACCACACACACACACACACACACACACACACACACACACACACACACACACATATACACAACTAGACCCACTCACACACGTCCATACACACGTCCATAAGATAGCGGACATCCACATACAGACAGGTGCCTTCTCTCAATCTTTTTCTCTCTCACACACACACACAAACACACACACACACACACACACACACACACACACACGTGTGCCATCTGGCCTCATATGACAACCCAGACATCGTCTGGTGCTGACAGAAAGCCATCATGGCCTCGCCTCTCTCTGTGCCACCCATTCAGTTTGCAACTGCCTGCCGCGCGCACACACACACACACACTCAGTGTGCGAGACTGTCTGCCAAGAGCGGGACTCAGAGTAATCTCCCGTCTGAGCGCGGCGGTTAGCGTGATTAACCCGCCGCAGCAGCCAGCCACTGCCAGATGAGCTCACAGTGCCCACGAAGAGAGGGAGAGAGAAAGAGAGAGAGAGAGAGAGGGAGAGAGAGAGAGAGAGGGAGAGAGGGAGAGAGAGAGAGAGAGGGAGAGAGGGAGAGAGAAAGAGCAGACAGCAACCTGCTGCCTGGATGAACAAGAGAAGAGGAGGGGAGAGGAAGAGGGGAAGAGGAGAGAAGGGAAGGATGAGAGGGAGGGAGGCAGGGGGGACAAGGAGGAACAAGGAAGAGGAGAGTAGTGGAGGAGGAGAGAAAGGGGAGGGGAGCAGAGGAGAGGAGAGAAGAGGAGAGGAGAGGGGAAAAGAGGAGAGGAGTAGAGAGGAGAGTGGATCTTCGGCATCAATTTGAGTCACTCCTTTAGTCATGCCATCTTGTGGCTTCAGGCCGGCCACTTCTCCAGAGACTCAAAGAGTACGGACAGACCAGCTCCTCCCTGCCCAGGTGGCCGGACGTAAATCCCTCTTGCAGCCTCCCACGTGAGTGGCTGTCCACACTGAGCGCAAGGCCTACCCCTGGCGGCATGTTAGTATGGCATTTCAAAACACTAATCATTTATGCAGAGGCGGCCCAAAAACAAGCTGCATTAAAACAAATGAGTATGCGTGAATTAAGTAGCTGGAAAAGCTCATCCTCTTTCATATCAAAGTGCATGGGGGAGAGAGAGAGGTGGGGGAAGAGAGAGAGAGAGGGAGAGAGAGAGAGAGAGAGAAAGGGGGAGGGAGAGAGAGAGTGAGGGATGAAGAGAAGCAGTGTGTGTGAGAGAGAGAAAGAGAAAGAGTGTGTGACAGAGAGAGGGAGGAAGGGAGGGAGGGAAAAGAGGGGAAATTAACCCATCAAATTACGCCCCCACCCACACTGCGCCGCCGTACACAGAGGGTCGGCCACAGCCTCGCTTTGGCACATGGGGGGGTGGGGGGTGGGGCCGTGCATTACCAGCAGCCCCGCCCCCCCCTTCCTCTTACCCACTGTCTGCCGTGGGGCTCACCGGCGCCGCCGTGCTTCTGAAACAAACAAAGAGGGGCACACACTCAGGACTCCTGGACCCTATGGGTGTCTGTGGGCCATTACTAAAGGTGTCTGTGAGCCAGTCCTATGGGGGCGTCTGTGAGCCATTTCCAGGGGTGTCTGTGAGACATTTCCAGGGGTGACTGTAAGCCAGTCCTATGGGGATCTGTGAGCTAGTGCTATGGGGGTCTGTGAACCATTTCTAAGGGTGTCTGTGGGCCATTTCTAAGAGCGTCTGTGAGCCATTTCTAGGGTGTCTGTGAGACATTTCTAGGGGATCTGTGAGCCATATCTAAGGATGTCTGAGCCAGTCCTATGGGGGGTCTGTGAGCCATTTCTAGGGGTGTCTGTGAGCCAGTCCTATGGGGGTCTGTGGGCCTTTTCAAAGGGTGTCTGTGAGCCAGTCCTATGGGTGTCTGTTGTGTGTTGAGGGAAAAGGCAGGACGGGGCTTTTGCTTGTGGGTGTGACTGTCTCGGGTGGTCAGTGTTGACATCAGAGTGGATCGAGCACTTGGAAGAATGCTAAGACACTGGGGGCATTGTCTGAGGATGTGCTTACAGCTCTTACTCAAGATTAAGCCATGCAGTCGCCAGTGCCAAGGTTGTGTGTGTGTGTGTGTGTGTGTGTGTTTGTCTGTGTGTGTGAGCATGTCCACAGGTGTCCTTTGTTTTGGCGTGTGTGTGTGTGTGTGTGTGCGCGTGTGTGTTTATATGCCTACTGTATTTGTAGGTGTGCCAAAGGTTCTGCTTTACCACACCTGGAAGGAGCAGTGAGCGCTTCAAAAAGGGAACAAATAAGGTCAGTACATGAGCGCACAAAACCGAGTTGAGTTCTTCAGAACCGGAATTTTTCAATGTTTTCCACTTGAGGCTCTAGCTTCTGTGTCCCTGACATGCTGGAGGGCGGCTTCACGTTCTTGATGCACACTTTAATTGACTCTATTTGAAATGCAGTCTGAGCTCGTTAGCCACAGAGTCTAATTAAGGAGCTAATTAAGCCCTGACACATACATACACCAAGGTTTGCTATTTCACTCTCTCACTCTCACTCTCACTCTCACTCTCACACTCACACTCACACTCACACTCACACTCACACTCACACTCACACTCACACTCACACTCACACTCACACTCACACTCACACTCTCACACTCTCACACTCTCACACTCTCTCTCACACTCTCTCTCACACTCTCTCTCACACTCTCTCTCTCTCTCTCTCTCTCTCTCACACACACAAACACTCACACACTCACACCTTAACCTTGATAACTAGAGATAAAAGAGGAGCATCACGAGCACCCCCACATCTCATGCACAATGGCTAACCAATCCACCCAAAGTAGCCACAGCTGAGGCCTGCCCGCCCGCCCGCCCGCCTGCCGTACAGTACCTGATCTCGAAGACCACGTTGTGGAGGTAGTTCTCGAAGGTCTTGCGGTACTCGGACTCCTCGGCCTCCTTCTTGAGCTGCGTGTCCGTCTTGGGGCAGGCGCAGCAGTGGCCCCCCTTAACTTGCTCCTCCGTCTGATTCCACTTCTGCTCCTCCTCGCTGTCCATCTGCGCCGGCGTGCGCGACGGCACCTTCATACCTGGCAGAGGGGAGGCGCGCGAGAGAGAGGGAGAGGAGCGTTAGGGGATGGACAGAGACAGAGGGAATGAGAGAAGCAGAAAGAAAGAAAGAAAGAAAGAAAGAAAGTGAAAGGGAAGACGGAAAAGGGAGGAATCAAGAAAAACTCAATTGAAAGGGTGAGAGGATGAAAAATGTCAGAGGGAATGTCAAGAGAGAAAGCAAGACAGAAAGAGAAAGAGAGAAAGGGAGGACATTTGAAGGTGGTTGTGACGACACTCTTTGATGTCGCCGCCCGGAGATCAACAGTTAAAAAAAAAAACCTGTGCTGAATGGCTGTATTGCAGGAGGTGGGATGTATTTCCTGATGCTTGAGGGCGCAATTTAGTAACTAATTGGCTATTGACCAACGGTTAGCCAGTTTTCAGTTACAACAAAAACATCTCCATAACCCGGAAACTGGCATGGAAAAGCAACTCCCATCTTTTTCCAAGGTCAGGAGTGTCGCCACTCTTGCTCTCTCTACCGCTCTGGGGTCAGAGGTTAGGGGTTACTGGGGTTACTGAGGTTGATGGGTGGAAAATACATGGCGTCTGGTGTGCTCGTGTGTGTGAAGGGGAGCAGAGCTCACCTTTGAGACAGTAGTCCAGCCTGTAGAGCTCCTTGTCCTCCAGCTGCTTCTGGCAGAACACCAGGTAGTGTGTGATGTTGCCGTTGGGCTCCGTGGGAGGCTTCCACTTCAGGAGGATCTGAGACGACGAGTTGGAGGAGGAGATGGGGTCCAGAGGCACCGACGGACCTGCAGGGCAGAACACACACACACACACACACACACACGCAAATAAATAGTGGGGCATTGTTGGTAAAGAGGAAAGCAAGATGTCTGTGGCAGGTCTTGGAGTTCATCTATTAGTGTCCAAAATGCAAAGGTCAACTGCTGAGGTCAAGAGTGTCCCTTAATTAAATAAATGGGGATGATGGCTGAAGATTCCAACAACTGATACATCAACTCCAGACAACAGAGACATGGTTGGGTGAATCTCCCGAAGCCCGTCAAACTGACATCAAAATATTGTCTACCTCATTTGACTGATTTTTTTCATTGTAGTGACTAAATAGAATAGTGAACTTTTATTTTCTGATAAAAGTGTTGTAAGAAATTAATTTAATATAACTTTATTTCAATGTTATGGAAGCATGATCTAGAATAAATCTCATTACCAATACGGTAAATGACAAGGGGAGACCATTAGTAAGGAAAAAGGGGGAAAAAAATGTTGTTAATTTAAAGTGTAGTTTTTATAGGCAGGTAAAGTCGCATTACGGTAATGAGGAAGATGTGGACACAATAGTATTACAATAAAAGTGATATTTCCTTTCGCAAAATACCATAAATATCAATGTCAACAATAAATATGGACATTCTTACAAAACTTAATGTTCTGTAAAACATTTGTATGTAAAAAGGACTTTTAATGAAAATAAAACAAAAAATAGAACAACGGATCCAGACACATTTCGGTAATGAGAATTCACTGTGATTTTTGGTTAAATTGCTATGAAATTGTGATAAAATGTCTGTTCCTATAGTGTTCTCTAATATTTGTAGAAAATCTCAGTTACTAACAACAAAATATTGTTCTCGCAAAGTAGGACCAGGACATTTTCGCTACAGATTCATAAGCATCACCCGGTTGTGCTTCTCAGCGTCAGGGGCCTTGTTTGGAAGAACGATTATTTTCCCAACATTAATCAGCCCTGTGTGACGGATGGCTTCTCTGGAGAACTCATCTCCACTCCAAACCTGCAGCTGTCTCTCCAGGACAGGGCCTAATCACCCAACTGATGGGTCCACCTGGGCTTCACCATGACCGACGAAAGAATTGTTGCCTGGAGCGCCCTGCCTCCATCTCAGAGACATGCGTAATGAAGAGGCTTCTCATTTACAGGCAGAGCCTCTCAAAGCTGGGAGACATAATTGAAGGAGCAACTTGACAGGGGAAACGTCCTGGTTCATTTGGAGGTGAAGGAAGAGCTTTGTAGGAGGAACCTGAATCTGAACTGCCAGTGCTTAGACCTGTGGGTCACTTTCTTAAATCTGCTACCGTCGTGTATGTGGGTGTGTGTGTGTATGTATATGTGTGTGTGTGTTGGGAAGCAAGATAACTATGGCAAATGTTTAAGTGGCTTTGATCAAACTGGTAGGGAAGTTGTACTCGGCACAATAAAATGGGTTGGGGGGGGGCATCCTACATCCTACATAAGGGTGGAACTTATGTAAGTTCTACTTTAGAACTTATATAAAGCACCTTAGGGCAGGGATGGGCTCTCAGGTGGCTTTATATTATATGTGTCAGTCAGACGACAGTCTGCACTGGATTTACAGTACAGGAACTGAAGCTGATGGCTTCTCACAAGACCTCATCCCATCTCAACACCTGCCAACGTGTCTGGATAATATTGTAGTAATCTCTCGTTTGATTCAATAACATGTGCTGCCTCTGAGCGCTACCAAAGGGCTCCTGCATGTCTGGGAAGACTGATAGATCCAAAAATATGCGTGCACCTCATTTCTCATTTCAAACCTGCTGCCTTAGGCATCATCTCGACTTAGATTAAGTGGTTTCTGGTTTGCCGAACTAAACGATATCACTGCAGAGGCGTAAGTTGCGCATTGACTCGAACATGGGGGGGACGCGCTACATTAGAATAGGTGGCATGCCACGCACACAGCAACCTGGCACTCTGTTGCAATCTGTCAGATGCAATAAATCAAATGTGTCAGCAAAACAGGAGTAATATATTGTAAGGGGGAGGCTGTTACGAGACGTGGCTGGTGCTAAACGACTCAGTGGCTGAGCCTAACCGGGACATATGCCTACATGCCAGCACCTGCTTGTTCCCCTCACGTCACCAACAGCCAGAGTAGACCCACATAAATAAGATAAACTGAAGCCATACTAAACATAAATCCTTTGACATACACGTCGTACATAGGTCCTTCTGGTGTGTACAAATGTGCGTATGCACAAAAAAACACACACATTTGTACACACATTTATAAGCAGATATATACGACGTATATACAAAACTAACACAAACACACGGTAGGTGTACATAGGTCCTACTGGTGCGTACAAATGTGCGTATGCACAAAAAAACACACACGTATGTACACACATTTATACGCAGATATATGTACATACAAAAGAACACACAAACACACACGCATGTGTGTGTGTGTGGAGGGGGAACTCACGGGTGGCGTCGGTGCGCACGTAGATGATGGTGCTCTTGGCGCCGCGCACCTCCAGGTCGTCGGAGGCGGACAGCTGCGTCTTGACCATGATGGCGTACTGCGTCCAGGGCTTGAGCGGGAAGAGGAGCTGGCCGGCCTCGGTGGGGGACGAGCCCCCGCGCTGTGGCGGCTCCACGTCGGCGATCATCCAGCTGTTGGAGCCGCACGCGTCCTGCCCGTCAAACTCCGTCACGTTCTTATGCGGCCTGCGTAGCAGAGGACGAGGGGGGGATAAGAGAGAGAGAGAGAGAGAGAGAGGTGAGATGGAAGAAGGGAGATTTCAGACGTTTCTTCACAGATCAGATGCGTACACAAGGACTCAATAGCACCAAATTGAGACGAACAGCAAAAGTAGGAAGGACTAGGGGGGTAGAGGACGGGGGGGATGGAGGGAAGATCCAAAAAAAAATCAGAACTACAGCATAGTGTGGCAGCAGGGGGAGGACGAGAGGACAAATCAACTGGATATTCATTAGAACATCAGAATAATGACGAGCACGCCAACCCATCCATCAGTGCGAGGCAGAGCTGGCAGACTTACGCTTCCTTGTAAAGGACCATGAACCCCAGCAGGTCCCTGAAGTCCGTGGGCCAGAAGGCCTGCCACTTGAGGATGATCTTGTCGTGGCTGGCGCGGACCTGGGTGAAGTTGAGGACCTCGTTCTGACCTGTGAGGTGAGAAAAGCAGAAAAAAAAAGACTCATGGGATGCCGCTGACGTTGAGGGCAGAGAGAGAGAGAGAGAAAGAGAGAGAGAGAGAGAGAGAGAGAGAGAGAGAGAGAGAGTGGACGGTAGCTGGCCTTAAGCTATCGGACATTTCTGTGTCCTTTGCGATCTGTTTAAACGGCCTGCAACCTGCGGCCTGGTTTGTTGGGCTAAGGCACTCACATGAAGCCTGGTCGCCGTTGGTGCGCGCGGCTATCTGGTTCTTGCGACTCTTGGTGCCCGTCACCTCCTCCATCTTGCGGATCTCGGCGATGCACAGCTTGGAGTTGTAGTGGAAGAACATGCCGCCGTTCAGAATGGTCAGGTTGTGCTTGGACCAGTCCCACAGCTGCCGCAGGTTCTGGTTGTCCAAGGCGTAGAAGGAGAAGTTCCTGGGAAGCAGAGCAGAAGTGTTCAGAACCCCCGACATGCACACACGCACACGCACACGCACACGCACACGCACACGCACACGCACACGCACACACACACACAAAGAAGATGTCTCTTCTATTCTGTTGTACCTTTGTGGATTTAATATACACAATAAAACATTGCAGGGAGAATCTGGAGAGGTGATTGTCAAAGAGGTACAAGAGACACTGTTTTGGGAGGTGGTCTCGTGCTTACCCAGACTCTAGCGTCTCCCCACGGATCAGGCGCAGCTTCCGAAGAAAGGACAGCGAGATGAGGGCGTAAGCACGACGCACTGACAGGAAGCCGTTGATCTCCTCCAGCTGACCGAGACTGGTCTCCAGCTCAGCTGCGATGTTGGCTGAGGGATTGCAATGAACACACACACACACAATGGTGGATCAGAACATGTCCACATTGTCCTGTAATTCGACCATGTGGCATTACAGTAGCTTTTGTTATTTGAGTTTCATGTGAGAAGTCAATTTCATGAAAGTCTATTCCAGGTGTGTGTGTGTGTGTGTGTGTGTGTGTGTGTGTGTGTGTGTGTGTTTAGGGAAGTATGGGATACATAAAAGGGCCTTACTGCCACCGCGGATCTTGATGATCAGGCTGCCGTTGAGCACGGTGCAGCCGCGGAGCTCCTGAGCGGACATGACCGAGTCCACGATCTTGTCCCCCACACACAGCTTGGGGCACAGTCCGGAGCAGGGCGCACAGGTCAGCCTGCAGGGGTCAAAGGTGAAACAGAACAGCTCAGTGGTCTCGCGGATGAGAACACAGGAATGTATAAACACACAAACACACACATACACACACAGACACACACACACACCTCACACCTTAATGCTTTCCAGGAACGCCCTGATATATAATATCCCTACTATCCCACAGAAAGACCCCATACAAATCTTCGAGCCTACTTCAAGAATCTTCTAAAGTGTGTGTTTCTCGGTACAAAGGGATATCAAAGCCAGAGAGAAGGCTCAGCATGGCTCAGTGCTACTGGGAACTCAGTGAGAAGCGTTACAGTTGGTCTCATCTACACCCATAATGACAACCCGTTCTGTGAAGCAGTCACACTCTGTACAACACGCCTGAGATCACCACTCTCGCTGTCCTCACTTCACACAAAGGGGACGAGATCAGGTGTGTGAACACGGCCGACATCTTTCATTTCAGTCGAAGCGTTCGCACAATGCGTTCTTTCCCTAGGCAGCCAGATAGCGCTCGTCAAGAGCCGGATTACGAGTGCGACGCAAC
The DNA here is from genome assembly GCF_963854185.1 of Sardina pilchardus. Classification (NCBI taxonomy): domain Eukaryota; kingdom Metazoa; phylum Chordata; class Actinopteri; order Clupeiformes; family Clupeidae; genus Sardina; species Sardina pilchardus. The sequence goes on from NC_085008.1 coordinate 14,728,043, forward strand.
ACTAGGTTGGTGCTGGGCAAACATTAACATCTTTCTTGCGCGTGTGTGTGTGTGTGTGTGCGTTTTTATCCTTTTCTCCGACATGATGAAAACAAAATGCCAGAAATACTTGTGCCGGTCTCTCTCAGAGGATTGGAATGGTGAGTAGGCCAAGTCAGGCACGTCTTCAGTAGATGGAATGCTACTGGAGGAGCCAGTCAAATTCTTGAAAAGGGCTTGAAATGCTCAACCCCCAGTACCCCACAGGGGAAAAGAAAAAGATAGAGAGAGAGAGAGAGAATGAACAAACGAAAGAAAAAGAAAGAGAGAAAAGTGTCGACATCCATTTGACACACTGCTCTCTAATCCCGAGCTGATGTTAGGGGCAACCCAGAGAGGTGGGTGTTCATCTTCACAAGCGCTTACATACTCAACATCCACCGTGCTCAGCTGGGATAGCTAGCTACAGCCAAAAACACTAATTAAAAATCTATCCGACGATAAAACATTGTTAGTCGAGTCGTGTGAGTGTTAACTTTTAATTCTTCATAGTCATCAAAGTTAACAGAGACGATGTTTAACACCGCCATAATTTACGCACAAAACACAATGTGTCAGCCGAGAGCAATGTTTTTTTGTCAAACACAGATCCATCCGGCTCCTCTGTTCCGCGCGGTTCTCCGGTGAGACAGACTTAAGCGCCGCACATCAGACTGTGGGAGAACATCAGCGTAACGAGTGACTAACCGCAGTTTGAGGGATTTGTATAATTCTCTCAATTAATTTGATAACTCATTAAACAAAAGCCGCCTCTTAGGCGAATTAAGCAGCAAGACAGCGGCGTTACGCAACCTCCCTGGTATCGCATAAAACTCGGCTCAGCTCACACAAGGCCACTGATTGATTCCCCCCTCCCTCTCTCTCCCTCTCTCTCTCCCTCTCTCTCTCCCTCGCACACTTCCTCTCTCCTTCCATCTTCCAACAGTAAATTAATTTCAAACACTGGGAACCGGGTAAACGCGGCGCGACACAAAAACAAGCGGCTTGCAGGTCCCACCTGCCGCTGTTGGTTTGCGCGCGCCTCCAAGGATACGCGACACGGCTGAGGCGTCAAACACTGAGGGCGGCAGTGTACGATTAAGGAGTGACAGCAGTCATGGTCTGGTGGCTGACAGCAGGAGAGATGGAGGGAGGGAGGGATGGAGGGAGGGATGGAGGGAGCGAGGGAGGAGGAGGGCAGGTGTAGAGTGGAGCAGAGAGAAGCTACGTCCACACTATAAGCGGAGCGCAGCCTCAAGGAAACACAAGAGGAAGTACTCGCTCTTTGCCCTAGAAGTGGAGTAGGATGTGGCTACGCCTTTCAGGAATTCATTCAGCGACAACAACAACGAAAATAATAATTAAAAAAAAAAAAAAAAAGGCAGAGAAACTACAGACACAAGGGAGAGCGACCTTCCTGTTCATTCACAAGAGTGAATCAGTGAGCTTGAGAGAAAAACAGAGAGACAGAGAGAGAGAAAGAGAGACAGACAGAGGGAGGGTGAGGAAGAGAGAGGGAGAGGGGGGGGGGGGGGGGGGCGGTGGAGAGGAAAAAACATAATCCCGCTCTTTAATTCTCTTTCCAGTCTTGGTATCCTTGGCTGCATGTATCTGTTTAAACCATAAGCTAGACGGGCCCCTGTTTGTCTGTGTTCTGGGCCAGATGTTTGCTGTGCTTGTCTGCATGTGTGTTTGCCCAAGTGTGCTTGCATGTGGTGTGTGTGCGTATGTATATGTATGTGTGTGTGTGTGTGTGTGTGTGTGTGTGTGCACCACATCTATGTGGGATCTGCTGGTTTTTAACCCCTTTACCCTCTCCACCTCCTGCATGTTATGAGAGACGACTGATTTTCCTGGCCGACGACTGCTCATGTGGAAAACAAATGAGGGGAAGACTGAGTGTTTCTGTGTGTGTGTGTGTGTGTGTGTGTGTGTGTGTGTGTGTGTGTGTGTGTGTGACCTGTTAAGAAGGTGGGGGGAAGAAAAGTGCATGTGTAATGTAGAGGGATTTGTGTTTGTGGCATGTAGGACAGGGGGAGTTGGTACGTGCATATTTTTTGAAGTGCGTTTGTGTGTGTGGGGGGGTCTCTTTGCCTGTGTGTGTGTGTTTGTGTGTGTGACCAGGCCTCATTACCACATGACTGCTTTCTCTAGGCCAGTCAGAGGTGACTCTCGGAGAAAAATAAGCAAGTTGCGTCAAAATTCTGAGAATTTTGGTGAAAAAAAGAAAGAGAAAAGGACATGCAGAAATCCAATTGGACTCCTAAAAACACCCCCCTTAAGAAAAGCCCAAGACAAAAGCGAAAAAAAAAGAAAAAAAAAACCCACTCCCGACAGCCACCTTTTTAAAAAGGAGCCAAGACCCCACAGTGGGGGCAGACAAAGGCTGCTATTGTTCCCGCGGGGCTGGCCCTGAGCGACAAGGACTCCCGTTAGCTGTGCTAATCTTCTGTTTATGAGCGCGTTAATAATACCTACACATGAAGCTCCGAGGGACGGCCAGCGCGCACAACAAAACAGGGGGAAGAAATGGGTCTCTGGACACTCGCGTGCACAGCCACTCAAACAGCCACATCACGTACGTGCGCAAACGCACGCACAAACGCACGCACAAACGCACACGCGCGCCACGCGCCTCACCCCACGCATGCCGCACTCACGACACACGCAACGCAAAAAAAACGCTGTCTGGTTTTTCCGGAGGAATCCGCCGTCTCGCGACTCCCCTCTGAGTCACCCGAGCCTGCGTTCGTTTTTTTTGGGCCGCGGGGGCCTGCCAAATTACAACATCGCTCGGCTGGATTACTCCGCCGTCCAACTTATCAAGTTCTTACTGGCCAACATCAGTCACGGTAATCTGCTGTTTTGGCCTGCGCCGAGGCGGCCGGGGCGGAAAGACCGTTGACGGGCCAAAAGGAAGACTTTGCCCGAACTGTTGGGGACACAGCGTTTCTAGCGAAAACACTGGCTTTTAAGCCTGAGCCCCGCGCAGACGATCACCAACGATGTCCCGTACGCCAATGACGCAACAGGGATAACCGTCTTGAAGGATCAGGCTCTGGGTGTCTGTACGCATGTGTGTGTGTGTGTGTCTGATGGACTGATGGTGGTGTTCGTGGCTTCATGGCTCGCTAGAGGGCCACAGACACAGACACGCTCTGCTCATAAACGCCGGAGTCCTGAGCGCAGTGCTGTGTGGAGCAGAAGAGAAGAGAAGAGAACAGAGCAGCGCAGAACAGAGCAGAGCAGAACAGAGCAGAGCAGAACAGAGCAGCGCAGAACAGAGTAGAGCAGAACAGAGCAGAGCAGAACAGAGCAGCGCAGAACAGAGTAGAGCAGAACAGAGTAGAGCAGAACAGAGCAGAGCAGAACAGAGCAGCGCAGAACAGAGTAGAGCAGAACAGAGCAGAGCAGAACAGAGCAGAACAGAGCAGAGCAGAACAGAGCAGAGAGAAGAGAAGAGAAGAGAAGAGAAGAGAAGAGAAGAGAAGAGAAGAGAAGAGAAGAGAAGAGAAGAGAAGAGAAGAGAAGAGAAGAGAAGAGAAGAGAAGAGAAGAGAAGAGAAGAGAAGAGAAGAGAAGAGAAGAGAAGAGAAGAGCAGCACAGGCCAGAGAGGGGCTGAGGGCTGCAGGCTCCTGCCACCAGTCCATCTGCAGCTGGCCTTAGTCCTGATTGAGCTTGGGCGATATGAAGCTGGAGCTCATCTCGAGACCCTGCACTGTTAAACAGAAATGACACTTTGTGCATCCGTGAGCGTGCGAGGGACTGTGCAGGGTGAACGCAGAACTCTGTGTGTGTTGACTGCACACCCTCCAGATTTTGTGACCATACGGCCTTAGACGTACACGAGCGCATAGGCAACAGATAACAAAATAAGTTACAAATGAAATGCACAAGGCGACTTCAAACGGACTATAAAAGCAACGACTGTGTGGCTGCACCTGTCTGTGCTGATCCGCGTACGCATCCACAAGTGACTATAATCTTGCCCTTAGCTCCCTCACCTTAGAACCCGATAGGGTTTCTTATCTGGCATGTTGGCAGTCATTTAACCCCATTCTAGTGGGTAGTTAGGGTGGGGTAGGGTGGGGTGGGGTGAAATCGTTGAGCGATTGTGGTTTCCTGAAGCAACAAAGCCTGCTGCTGTGTAAAAGGCCCATTTTCATAGGATATCATTATTCTCTGTCTAGTTAAATTGTACAGGTGTGAAACAAAAGTCACCGCTGCACAATAGGCTAAGCCAGTAGTACGCACTTCTAACGCAGACACTTATGATAATAGTGTAACGTCCACATGGTGACTGGGGCAAACTGCACGTGGCCTTCCAGGGCCTCTTCCCTTGGTATGTGCGCGACCCCTTGACCTCGACGCACAAAAACAAGAGGGACACTGTTGCGGCTAACAACGCGCTCTGGGCGTCTAGGGCGGGCACTGTGCTGTGCCACGCGTACAGGAATGCGGTGTGTCCATCGAGGCCAGCGAGGCCGGGGGGGGGGGGGGGGGGGGGGGGCACGTGCGACCAACGGCTGAACTCCGGTGTCCTTCGCACACAGGCGGGGCTGGGTCGTGTTACTCAGGGTCACTGTTTACTGGCAGCAGCCGCTACTGTGGGCCGTCGGCGGCGTCTTTCTGCCTCATTATCACCGCCGGCCTGCAACAATGTCTGGACGCTGGCTTTCGGACGGACGTCACGGGCAGACCAGGCGCAGTTGATGCTTTGGCGAAGTCGATGTTTTGCCACGTTAAGGCTATCATTATTTTTGTTGTGGGGAGAGCTTGAGTTGGAGGTCAAAGATGAGTTCAGGCCATCGTGTGACGGTGAGAGCACATGAGGACAAAATGTAGAAGTATGTCATGCGAAGAAATTTGAGTGCTATTTCGATATTTCAAGAGGCAAAACCCCCGGTATTACCAGATTCTGTTCAAATCTGCACACCTAATGCTACTGAAAAATGTCAGGTTCATTTATCAAATGTTATTTTGAGTTATTAAAAAACATCGTTGTTTTTTTTAATTGAATTGAATTTTGTAATTAATTAAATAAATAAATTGATGAAGTCTCCTAAACTGGATATGATGTACAGGGCATGTTGGACAATGCAGTGTAACCCAATGTTTCCTGATGGCCACTCTGTCCGTCTACAGTAAGCAAGTGAGCCTGTTGTGTGCACTTGAGAAATCTTAAACATCAGACTCAGAGTTTAAAGATTTAAAAAAGGGATGGTAACATTTCAACGCACAGTCTATGGCTGTTCTGATGACCATGTCATCAAAAGTGTTTGTGCCATGTTTGTGGTGTATGTGTTCCAACATCAAGGAACACATGTTTTTGCAACATGCTTCCCAGCCTTGAGGAAATGTGGTCAGCGTGTTTGATGTTCTGTTGCTGGTGTGTGTGTGTGTGTGTGTGTGCGCGCGCGCTTGTGTATGTGTGCGTGTGTGTGTGTGTGTGTGTGTGTGTGTGTGTGTGTGTGTGTGTGTGTTTTTTTCCAAAGCACACTTACGCGGCGGAGTTCATGGTGGTGTACCCGGACGGGCACTCGGGGACGCAGGCGCCGTCGTGGATGACGTACTCGTGGCAGTCCCTCTCCTTCTCCTTCTCCTTCTCCTTGCGCTGGCGGCACGCGTTGTGCAGCTCCTGGCAGTACCGGAAGGAGACGCAGCGCCAGTCCTTGAAGTTGTAGTAGCCCGGCGGGCAGCGGTCCACGCAGGTGCCCCCGTGCATCAGCCGCCGGCAGGCCACGCAGGCGCTGGAGTTGCCCGGCTCCGAGCAGCCGCCCAGGCACTGCTCGTGGCAGCACTGGTTGTTGAGCGTGCAGGCGTGGTTCTTGCAGGCCGGTGGGCACACTGCAACAGACAGAGAGGAAACACGTACAGATATTGAGTTGCGGTACGTCTCTTAGGAAGGGGAGGTCGGCTCTGTTGACAACAAATGAGTACACCTCATCTCCAATGTATTCTAATAGGCCTTCTAATATCGTTTTAGCTGTCTCTAAAGTTGAGAGGATCATTATCTACAAAACTGTTTGGCGCACAGATTCTCCTTATAAACCAATATTCTGTTCAAAATACAGAGGTTCAAGCCCACCGCTTGTGTCATGGGATCTGTGTTAGTGGATAATCATGAGCGATGACTTGTGGGAGTCCCTAACAGATGTGACTCGTGTAGCTACGAGATCCAGCGGAGAGCTGAGGAGAGGCTGTGAGAACACAAGCAGAAGCTGAGTGGGGATACAAGGGTGGTGGTGGTGTGTGTGTGTGTGGGGGGGGGGGGGGCGGGGGGACTTTGTCGGAGTAACGCAGAGGCTCCGGAGAGGTTTGGGCCGCGTCGCTGAGCGCTCTACAGCCAAGCTAAACACCACGCCACACTTTTTGCTCTGCTTTGTTTTGGGGAGGCTTATTTTTAACCTCTTCCCTTTTTTTCCCTCTCTTGCCCATGTCCCTTCTTCTCCAAAAAACCTGAAAGCGTCCGGGCGAAGGGTGAGACGTGCGGGCCAAGGGCTGGCCCCTGGGTCGCCGTTTGGGCTTTTTTTTAATGATCCTCCTCCCTTAACGCCTCACAAAACATAATAGGAAGGAGGGGCCAGGCCAGAGGAGACTCCGGCCCGGGATGGCACAGGGCACGGAGACACTGCCCAGAGAGGCAGGAGGCCTGAACCTCCGATGACCAGTCCAGTGAAATACCAGCAAGTGAGTTTGAAAGCAAAAGCTCAGGGCCGGGTTTCCCAGATTTGTTAAGAAGCACTTAAGTGCTAAGAACTTCTTAGGAGCGCAAGAGCTTCTTAATGAATCTGGGAAACCCGGTCCAGGACTCCCAATATGAAAGTGGAAAAGATGAGTTTAATATCCACATACAAATGTCTGAATATGTGTATCTCTTGCCTGATGGCACACCCAAACATGACAGAAGCTGTGCATCACAACATACAACTACGACACACATACATAAGGAGGAATGTGTGTATACCGTGACATAAATACAACTATACGCGTGAGCAGCGAGGCAAAACTGAATGTGTGTAGGCCTACCACAAAACATAAATATGACCAAAATGGGTGTTTCACGACACACAAATACAAATGTGCTGTATACGCAACCACTACATATCAAACACGGCAAAGGACTTTCATGCAACCGAGTGAGGTGGAGCGGGCCAGTGTATCCCATGACCGATGCCAAATCATTATTACATCATACCATCAGTCGTGATACCGGGCATTTGTGAGCATAATCGTTTTATGAGCATAATTCCTGAGCATAATCGTTTTCACACACGAGAACAATCCCTGCGTCATCGGCCTGAGAGACCCACATTCCTAATACTCGGTGGACTGGGCCTCAGCCACCCACGGGTCTAAGGGCCTTAATACAGGGAACGCGGGGGGACTACACTCGCACGTCCTAAATATACGACTGATCGACACACACACACACACACACACACACACACACACACACACACACACACACACACACACACACACACACACACACACACACACACACACACACACACACACACACACACACACACACACACACACACACACACACACACACACACACACACACACACACACACACACACACACACACGATTGCGAAAACAAACATGCAAGAAATTGCCCTGGCCATCATGAAGGGGCAACTCCGGTGATTTTCCGCTTTACAAAACACTCTGGCAATGAAGTTATCATCACAGGATGCGTTGGCAACAGCCAAGATATCTGAGTGAAACCCAAAGCAGTACAAAACACAGTCACACACACACACACACAGACACACACAGATGGTCCATGTGGACAGTAAACAGCAGACCACCCCTAATCTTGGCCTCAGCATCACTGCCGCCAGTCATTCAGACAGACAAGCGCAGCATTGCCCCCCCTGCCCCCCCCACCCCTTCTCTCTCAGTCCTCTCCTTTCTCCTCTAATCGTGTGGAGGAGCTGAGCACCAGCGAGGAGGCCATGTGGAGGCTTTTCAAAAGCGAGAGCAGCTGCATGGATGTGAGCTGAGCGCAAAAAAACACGACAACCACAAAAACAACCTCTCCAGTCCACCGGCCGAGCTGCCCATCATTTTATGGCAGGAAGTACCTGCTGCCAGAGACACGGTCCAATTTCTCTTGTGTTGTGTTGAAGCACAACGCGAGTCTTTATTTACAGCCGTGGATGTCAGGCTCGGACGTCTCTGGACAGAGAAAGGGAAAAGACGGAGAGAGAAAAAGACGGAAAGAGAGAGAGAGAGAGAGAGAGAGAGGGAAAGAGAGAAAGAGAGGAGGGGACCTCTCACAGTTCAGTGACAAATCTGTTGGGCTTCATTAGTGTCATAAAACCCCTCCATCATGTGATGCTGGACTGACCCTGCAGGAGCAAAACAACATGGAACCCTCTCTCCCTTTCACTGAAGGGGGGCTGCCCATCACGCTGCCTGTCTGAAATTAGAGGGGACATATGGAGGCGGCTGAGGCGAAGGGGGTGGGGGATGGGGGAGGGGTGGGTGGGTGGGGGCTTGCTGAGGTAGACGAGAGAGGAGGAGGAAGGCGAGGTGAGCCTCAGGACAGACGACACAACAAAAATCAACAGAAAAAAACAAAAATCCCAGGACCGACGTCAGAAAAGCAAATAAAAATGGCACCTGGGAGAGGACGGGGGAAAAAAACTGTGTGAAACGTCCACCTTGGAGAGGGAGCGTGGAGAGTGTCTCAGACAGTTGCAGATGGCTCCCCTGAGCACACACACAGATAATGCAGGATTGCTGCTTCTTCCCTTCACCTCTCCCTCCTTCTCCTTCTTTTTCCCTCGCTTGCTTTCTCTCTCTCTCTCTCTCTCGCTCTCTCTCTCTTCCCTCCCTCTCTCCGTCTCCATGCAGGACTCTGCGCACTCATTGACCGTGCGCACACACACTCGAACACACACTCTCCTCTCCCTGTCTCACACACACACTCGCTCGCTCACGCACACACACACACGCACCGCACGTCCACTCCCAATCCCTGTGTTATCCGGTCCAGACTACAGCGGTGTCCAGATCCGCCCTCACCCTTAACCAATGCGTTCGCTGACCGTGGAGCTCAGCCAATCAGGGCCCTCCTCCCTCCCCGGCGGAGAGCCGCCCAGCGTTAACCCTCGCAGCGCCGGGTAGACGGCGAGCAGACAGTGGCAGCAGGGACACGCCGCAGGAATACACAACGTCCTCGCACCCCCTCTGCAGCGACTGCACCGTGGCCCACTGCGGCTGTGTACCACACACCAACACACACATACACACACAAACACACACACAACTCGCTCCACACACACACATACACAGACTGAAGCTACAATGACTACACACCCCACCCCCACCTTCCGATAGCAACCAATATATATCTCCACTGGCCATACAGGCCCCTCCTACTTTCATTCATGCCCATTGTTTTCCTTTCATGCTGCTGATGGGCTTGAGGACACTCCACTGCTCACACACACACACACACACACACACATACACACACTTGCAAACAAGCACACATGTATGCAAAACCAATGACCCAACATGTCCCAATACACACACAC
>NC_085008.1:14740119-14762619 GCF_963854185.1 Sardina pilchardus
AAACACAGCCCCCCCACACACGCAGCAACACACACAGCAGACACAACCCCACACACACATAGCACCACACACAGCAGACACAACCCCACACACACATAGCACCACACACAGCACACACACAACCCCACACACACAGCACCACACACAGCACCACACACAGCACCACACACAGCCCCACAAACACAGCACACACACACAGCCCCGATGGAGCCCCGGCACTAGAGGAGATTAGGAGGTCAGTGAGCAGGGTTGGGGTTGGGGTCAGGGGGCCGCGGCGGCACCATCTCCACCTCCACCTCCACCTCCACCACCGCCGACACACACGGCTGCTCTCCGTCACTTCACCAGCACGCTCTGCAGATAAACTCCCATTTCTACTCACTCATTCCCCATACTACTACTACAGTAAGCACAAGGAGGCTTAACAATGTCTTTAAACGCTGGACTTGAGCCTACAACTAAGTGCTAGTTAACTGTGGTTGGTGCTGAGAGTTTTTAGCAGGTGTGTGTGTGTATGACTTGTGCAGGTATAACACACAATAAGTGTCACATGTTGCCCTGCTCCGCCATGAGGCTCCGTCAGTCCCCAGGCCCTTTGAGCTGCTCTCTCCACCCCCACCCCCAACCCTTTTCTCTTTTTCTCTCTCCTCGTCTCCCTTCTGGAAAAGGAGCGATTGTGGTCTTTGAGAGGCGAAGCATTTTCACAACTCCAGTGAGCCCTCCCACTTCCACAACCACTTATACACCCTCACCCCCCCACCCACACCCCCACCACCCGCCACCCTACCCACCCCCACCCTTCCCCGCCCGCAAGGCTCCCTATGGAACAATCTTCTCCGAGCAAATCCAGCCAGGGCCGCGTGCTTCTGCTTAACCTATATATCTACGCTCTTTCACAACTGCCGGCTAACGCCGTGACATAACGTCAGGCTCCACGAGAGGGAGAGGCGCAGCGAGCGGGACGTGTACTCTCTCTCCCACCGAGTCTCGCGCCGCAGGAGGGGGCCCGGCGCGTTTTTTAATGAAAAAGGATAAATTAGTCGGATTTCCTCCCTTTTTTTTTAAACAGCGCATTATTCACCAGGAAAAGGTCTAAATAGCTTTCATCTCAGCGGCACAAAGGAACACATGGGAAGACGACGTCACTGCATTCACGCAACACTTTGAGGAATGAGATCTCTGGGAAAAAGGCGGACTGTAGTAGAGACCGAGCTAACCCTGAAGAAGGGCTCTTTAATCTCGTCAGGACTTCACTTCACAACTTGTTGGAGCCAACCGTCGGCCGCTCAGCGGGGTTTTTATCCCATTGTTCCCCCGCTGGCAGGAAGTAATCGTTAAGTCCTGAGGAGGGTGCGCTCTCGGGCCTGCTATTGTGAGCCAGGCATTTTTTTCAGCGGGATGATCTCCCCTGGGGGGAGATCGAAACTTTTTCGAAAACGTCTCCCGTAGACTTTGATCTTGTGCAAACACGGCAAACGAGGCTTTCCGAGATCCTAGTCGTCTAGTCATCCCTCCGCGGGACTTGGGCGGCGGACAACGGCGGCGGGTGACGTGTCACGTCTGGTCAGGGGCGGCAAACCCGATTAGGGGGCGTACCGGAGAGCAGACGAGACCGGACGAGAGGAGTGGGGAGACGGCCCGGGGGCAGGGGAGAGAGGACTGGTGGCAGCAGGGCCAGGATGTTCTCTGCACTGGCTGCTGATTGGGTTAGGGAACGTTCACTTCCTGAGGGGTGCAGAGATAAGGGCTGTGGGGTGTCGGGGGGGGTGGGGGGGGTGGGGGTTGGGGGGGGATGGTTAGGTGAGTCACCTGTGCCAGTTAGGTACTTTTCTCCAGGCTGGAAGAGGGAGAGAGACACACAAACAGACACAGGTGGGGGTGGAGTGGGGTGTTGGTCTGGTGTCTGAGTCACACTGTCTCAAACACAAGCACAAAAACAACCACACACACACACACACACACACACACACAAGACAGTCTGATGGGATCGTTAGCAGGCAGGTCTGGAGCTCAGCTCCACAGAGGATGAAGAGAGGGGGAGTCGGAGAGACGAACAAAGTGGCCCAGAGGAGGCAGGTGGAGGGAGACACACCACACAGACAAGCAGGGAAAGGCCAAAAACTCAGGGGGTACAGAGAGGAGAAAGGCAGTAAAAAAGCAGGGAAAGGCAAAGGGTTAGAGACTAAGACCAGATTTCAAAAGAGAGGAATGAGAGTGATCACTACCAACACACTACAGCCAGAAGCTGACCAGGCTACTTTGCTCCCAGGTGAAAGCCACTCAGTTCACCATCTGATTCAAACACACACGTACACACACACACACACTCACTCTCTCTCTCTTTGCGGTGCGCTGTAGAAGCAGTGTCTTGTTTGGACTTGCACTTGAATGTGTGTGTGTGAGTCACGCTGTGCCACCTCTTCAGGGGAACAACAAAAAGAGAGGGAGCAAAGACGAAGAGAAACAGAGGGGAGCCAGCAGTGTGACTGCACCAAACATCAAAAACACAAAAAAACCATCCCCAAACGCTCGCTACCTAATGGCTTCCTGAAACACACACACACAGACATTTGTGTCAGCTCTAAAGGATGAAACCATCCTCTCTCTGTCAAAGCTCATCCAAATAGAAGACTTTGGAAATCACCGTTAGAACAGGTGTAAAACTAGTTGTTGAATAACAGCTGGCAACAGTGGCAATAGATACTTCAAGACCTATTAAGACCTTTAAGCATGACAGACACACACACGCACACACAAGCAAGGAAGCACACGGAGGCATGGTAATGGCTAACGGCAGAGTTATTAATTATACCAAAGGTTCCAGCTGCCTACGTCCATTGATTAGCCATAGAGCATGACATTCTGCCTGATTGTCCAGTCTTGTGAGGAAAGACAGGCCTGGCCAATCCCCTTAGGGGAGCCGGGGAGGACACAGCCACTGTGTCATCAGATCGCTGACAACTACCATCATTTCTCCAGTGTCCAGGCGTACACACACACACACACACACACACACACACACACACACACACACACACACACACACACACACACACACACACACACACACACACACACACACACACACACACACACACACACACACACACACACACACACACACACACACACACACACACACACACACACACACACACACACACACACACACACACACACACACACACACACACACACACACACACTCTCTTCTCTGGTCTGTTGTACCAATGCTAGTGGTAAGCTGTGGGGCTGCTTTGCCTCCATTTCACTGGAGACGTTCAGAGGGCACTCGAATCAATATCTGTCAAGAATCGCCAGTGCTCCTCTATTCTGACCCCCCCCCCCCCCCTCCCCCACCACCCCGCGCCCCAACCTCAGCAACACACACACCGTGCCACTGCCAAGGTCTGGGGACACTCTCCAGGAGCCTGTGTGCTGACTGGACACTACTCTGACAGGACACAGCGATGAAGAAGCAGACAACTCCCAGAAGGATAGACACACACAGACATACACACACACACACACACACACACACACAGACAGACACACACACACATCCAAATACAACACACATTCCCACACATTTTTACACATTTTCCATATTAACACCAGGACAACATGGCAACAAACCAATCTGCAGTGCTCTGCAGAATTGTGAGAGCATGTGTGTGAGTGTGAGAGAGAGAGTGTGTGTGTGTGTGTGTCTGTGGGAGAGCATTGATTTAACATTTGGGTTTGACTGGGGCATGACTGGGAGAAGCGGAATGCATGGAAAATACATCAAGGTGAAAATGCCACTGACATGACAACGTCCAATGAAAACACTCATCTACGAGTGGGGGGGGGGGGGGGGGAATAATTCTCCATGCTGATCCTGGACCTGCAGAGTTGAGCCTCTGTCTGTGCCCATCCCACATGCCATGGACGTGAGTGGGTACTATGCGTGGCAGGATGAAAAGGGCATTTTTTTGGTCCTTTAATCTCGGGAGCTCTGGCGTGTCCGTGGGAGCCGTAAACAGACGCTGGTCGTCGGGGGAGACACCGAGAGACATGATTTTAATGGCTTAAACGACTTACTCAGCCTAGGACCACAGGTCAGGGATTGGACTCGGACAAATAAATACGGGACTAATCCATGCAAACTGGATCAGTTTGGTTTAAAAATCATGATTGTGTCTGACTCTATGTGTGTGTGTGTGTGTGTGTGTGTGTGTGTGTGTGTGTGTATATATGTGTGTATTTCTGTGGTCTACACTAAAGCACATCATTTGAATTGAATGTGTCATCATCTTCTCATAGCGGCAAATGAAATTGAGTTCAGCCCAGGAGAGCTGGTTCTCTTGAGGTGAGGAGGGACAGAGTAGATGAGACTGAGGTCAGGCCTAGCACTTACCTACCCCCCTCTGAGAGCCAATGAGAGAGGGCGCTAGTGGCCAGCATCAAAGCTCACCCTAAGAATACGTTGAAGGAAAAAAAAAAAAAAAAAACATTAAAACTGCAGTTCCTGCCACTTTGAGATCCCCAAAAGGCCCCAGGATGGCGCAAACCAAAACAATCGTTTCGGAGGCCTGAAATAGCCGCGTCTCGGATGCCAGACCGACCCTGCCGCGGCTGCCTCAGATGAGGATCTTATATTTAGAGCTCGGCGGGAGAGAGGCCTCCACTGGGACTGACCCCCTCGGCTACGTAGAGTAGCTTAGCTTGGCTAGCTAGCACACACACACAGCAGCTAACATGGATAACAGGAGGCCATGGTGCTGCGTGACCAGCCATACTGTAGTATAGTGCAGCTTTTTCCGTGGGAGTGCTCGGAGAAAGGCCTCTAAGGAGAAGTAGAGGAAGTGGCACGTGCCAGTTACACAAGGGACAGGAAAGAGACCGGTCTGCAGCTGTAGCAATGGCAGCTGTTTGCCATTTGCTTCTCTAATCAATAAGGAATATCAGGCTTTTTTTTTTTCAGATTTACACAATTGAGGATAGCTGCCGCTTTCCTATTCTTATCTAAAACAATCTGTGTGAGTAATCCTGGGTAATTGTATGGGTGTGAAGTGTTATGAGCTTTTGAGCTGTTTATAAGACATTAAAAATACATTACCCTAGAGATTCCCTTTTCTTTTGCTGTGAGTGGTTGACAAAACTCTAGCTACTTGACTACTAGCAGTGACTGAGCTGAGAGAATATTTAGAGTGTTCCGCCTCTATGTTTGTTTGTGTGTGTGTTTGTTTGTTTGTTTGTTTGTTTGTTTGTTTGTTTGTTTGTTTGTTTGTGTGTGCTTTCTTCTTTGCTGGGTGTGTGCTGCGGGGCGTTGTTTGCTGTGAGTGCCGCTGACTGACCGCTGGTGTCACATATGCTGTAGAGTTGACCAGCAGAGCCGCACAACAGCACTGTGGGGAACGCGTGCGTGTGTGTGTGTGTGTGTGTGTGTGTGTGTGTGTGTGTGTGTGTGTGTGCGTGCGTGCGTTTAGCTGCGAATGGCTGCAGTGCAGATGGAGAAGTCTGCTTCGCATTCAGAGCGCAGCACCCTGGAATCCAGCCCACAGTCAAGCGAGCGAGCAAGCGAGCGGCCAAGTGAACGAGTGAGTGACCGCTCCACAGTTTCCACAGCAAAACACAGAGGACAGAGGGGGAGAGAGAGAGAGAGAGAGAGAGAGAGAGAGAGAGAGAAGGAGGGGAGAAGGGTGGGGGAGAGCAGAATGGTCAGAGAGAGATGAGAGAGGAATAAAGAATGAAAGGAGAGAGGGAGAGAGAGAGAGAGAGAGAGGGAGATGAAAAGAGGGAAGAGAGCAATCAAGAAAGAAAAGAGTACAAGGCAGGAGAGTGAGAAAGAGACAATAAAAACGAAAAAAAGAAAAGAAAAAAAAAATCAGACAGAGGACAAGGCCACTCCCTCGGGACGAGGAAGACATTTAACCCCACTGAAGACTACCTTCCGCCACACGACAGAGTTCACCGGGGTTGCTGTGACCACCACATGCTCTCTCCACACCACACCACACCAACCCTCCCCGCCGCACCCCCCCCCCCCACGCAGGCAATTCAATTACGTCTCAAGTGACCACCGCCACTGGGCGGATGGGGTGGGTGGGGGTCACAGATTCAATTGGGAGAGGGCAATGTGCTGTTTCTCATTGGGAGCCGCTGTGCGGCCACAGGCACTTTCCCCAATACCTGGAATCAGAGCTTCACCACACACGTCTGCATTCATCTCAATAACCCCCCCCCCCCCACACACACACACACACACACACACACACACACACACACACACACATACACACACACGCACACACACACACAGGGCCGCGGGCACCTCCGCATCGCCACCGCCTTTCAGCCCGTCTAATGCAAACAGCAACTGGGCAGATCTGCACCACAAAAAACACCTCGCCACCGCCGAAAAGCCCGACCCGTACACACAGAAAAAAAATACCAGAATATCACTCTGGTCATCTGAACCCCACAGACTGAGACCGCAGACTCTCAACCTACTGCCGTCTCCGAGCGGCGGAAAACCCCAAAATTCCTTCGCCGCCGCCAAAAAAAAAACAAAAAGTGGCAACGGTGGCAGTCTGGAGATGGTGCAACGTTCTCCGACGGCCGCCGGCACCACCTCATCCTCCGCCCTGTGTGCCAGGGGGATCAGAAATGGTCCTCTTGGCTCGATAAGTCAGGAGGACTCGTGGGTATTTCACTTTAAAACCCCAACACACACACGCACTCACGCACGCACAACCACACACACACACACACAACCACACACAACCACACACACACTCTCTCCTTGGCTTGTATTGTCTTAGTCCATCTTTCACAGCACCCTGCAGTCTCAACATTCTCAACAACATGTCCTTGTGTGGAGGTGTGGAAAAACTGATATTTGAGAGAAGAGAGAGGAGAAGAGAGGGAGAGGGGGAGAATCAACTGTTCTTTTTGTTGGATGAGATAGGCCATGATGGGGGGAAAAAGCACAGGAAAAAAAAACGGCGTTGCCCAGCTGGCGTACAAAGTGAAAGGAGAACATTAGTCACTTTTTGTCGAGCCCATTAATATATTGTAGAATGCTTTCGCAGGGTATTCTAGCGCATTCTAGACTATTGGTTTCTCCCATCTGTTTACCTTGCCTATTGGCACAGAGCGCGCTTTACATAACCAAAACACTACAACACACAACATCTTCTATTTGCTTGCACTTTTATCCCCTCTTTGACAAAGGCCGTTGGAACCCGCTGGTTTTGGCAAGGGTAAGCGATGAACCCCTTGTATTGCCACGCTGTAATCCACTGTGAAGACTACTCAACTGCCCACACACACACACACACACACACACACACACACGTACGTACGTGCGTGAGTGCACACACACACACACACACACAGGCAGGGCAGAAGTGTTCTACTGAACAGAGATTAGAATAAATAACAGGACTTTGGACTGCAGTCCCTGAAGATTCATGTCCTTTTCCCTCCCTGGTATTTGATTTGATTTGATTTGATAAACAGGCTAAACCATCTTTGGACCTCCATCCCCTCAGTTCATTTCCACTGCTCCAGGACCATGTGGTAGGGGAGGCTGGGTAGAGGCCTGCTGGTAGTGCCAGGCTGCATCGTGGGGCACTGCGTGCGTTTGCCCATTCCTAAGCGACCAGGGAGGTTGTAGGCAGCGCAGGAGCCCTGCTGGTGCTGGTGGTGGAGGTGGCAGCGGGAGAAGACTGTGGGCAGTGTGAAGCCCTGGCAGAGCTCGCGCTTCGTCGGCCTCAACGGATTCTTCAGAGCCGGAACTTTCCACGGGCCACCCTCCCTAACACTCTCTTCCGTTCTACCCCAATCTCTCTCTCTCTCTCTCTCTCTCTCTCTCTCTCTCTCTCTCTTTCATTCTCGGCCTCCCTGGCTGTGTGACTGGCCGGCAGGCCGGCACAGCGGGCTCACAAATCTGCCCGTGAGCAGCTAGCGCACGGCGTCCGCGCCGTGTTTCTGCGCTAACGATTCAATAAATAAGCTTAATGTCCGGCCAGCGGCGCAGAGGCTCCGAGGGGCTCCGAGGCTGACACAAGCCTGCTGGCTACACCCTGCTGTTTGCTCCTCTCTGACAGGCTGCTGATCTCCACCCCCTCCACCCCTCCCTCGCCCCTCCACCCACAAAAAAAAAAAAATATTTCTTATTGTCTGGCGGTGGGCCTCCCAAACATGTCTCTGTTGTGATGATAATGAAGCGCCTGCATTCTAGAGAAGCCTCTAATTGAGGCAGTTGTGCTAATAACAGCCATGCTAAAGAGATTTAGCCTCCAGACTGCCTCCATTAGCCCAGTCTGTTTTGAAGCGTGTGTGTCTGTGTGTGTGTGTGTGTGTGTGTGTCTGTGTGTCTGTGTGTGTGTGTGTGTGTGAGCAGGGTGCAGCTGGTGCAGTGAGGTGGTGTGAATGTGTGTTAGCAGTCCGTACGCCACAGCTAGGATTGTTACCGGGAGCCTCCCATGGTGCCTAGCGGCTGTCACAATCACAAACACACACGCACGCACGCACGCTCGCAGACACGTACACAAACACACACACACACACACACACACACACACACACACACACACACACACACACACACACACACACACACACACACACAGACAGACGGCCTTCAAAGTTAAAGATTAACGCCAACCCTGGTGACCTGCTGCAGTGATAAACAAGTGCTCCATCCAGTCACCTGACCTGGCCAGGGAGGGTGGGGGAGAGAGGGAGGGAGGGAAAGAGAGAGGGAGGGAGGGAGAGAGAGGGAGGGGGAAAAGAGAGGGAGGGGGAGGGAGAGAGGGATGGAGGGGGAAAAGACAGAGGGAGGGAGTGAGAGAGGGAGGGAGGGAAAAGAGAAAGAGAGAGAGAGAGAGAGAGGGAGGGAGGGACAGCAAGAGAAGGCTCACAGGAGACCGAGAGGGAGAGAGAGGTTTAGGGGAGTGACTCTTGAGGCATCACATTAAAAGAGAAAGAGAGAGAGATAGAGAAATAGAGAGAGAGGGGGATTAAAGTGATTGAGGAGGGAGCAACGGAAAGAGGGAGGCAGGGAGCAGAGCAAAGCAACAGCCGCAGTAGTGTGATAGGCATGTGGGGTGCACGGAAAACATACAACCCGAGGTGACGCGAGCGAGGGAGAGCGAGAGACAAAGAGAGGCAGACAAAGGAGAAGGAGAGATGAAGGAGGGGGGGGGGGAGAGATGGGGGAGGGAGGGAGGGAGGGGTGTAGGGAGACATGGCCTTGCTCACTTCACTCCTCTTAAGCCCTCCATCATAAGACTAACATAACAGTGTCATAAAACATACCATGGGAGACGCCACATACAGTCACAAGCTTTTATGAGAGATTATGTCCTCTGATCTGAAGTGTCATAACACCATTGACTGCAACTACACCGACTGCTCCCATAATGGGTGACACTGTGCCAACACACACACACGGCATCTGATATAGGATGCAATATAGGATGTTATTGCATGTAATCTTATGAGAGCTGCCATAACTGTTGTAGATAAACGCAACATGACGTTCAATACCTGAGAACACTATAATAAGATATAGTAAGAAAGTATATTATTGCATGTAATCTTATGATAGCTGCCATAACCGTTGTAAATAAGTGCAACATGACATTCAATACCTAAGAACACTAAAAGATATAGTAACTAGTAAGAAAGTATATTATTGCAAGGAATCTTATGATAGCCGCCATAACCGTTGTAGATAAGCGCAACATGACATTCAATACCTAGGAACACTATAAGATATAGTATGTAAGTACACTATAAGATATAGTAAGTAAGTAAGTAAGTAAATATAAATGCAAGCCAAAGCACTGCAGATGGAGTAAGCCATGGCATGTGATTAACGTGTTCGTCTTGTGATGGCGGGACGAGGAGACGTTGAAAACAACAACTGGGTTTGACCCAGAGGACTATGGCCACTCTCCCCACACTGTTCCCGTTCTGCCCACGCTGTCCAACAGGATGGAGCGGGAGCAGCAAACAAACAGGAATGTCGTGACTCGTGTTCTCGTAAACGATCACATTTCACAAGTCCAAAGGCCACCACTAATGAAGTCACACAAAACTTGCATGTTGTCAGAATGGACTTTTATGATGTTTTTCACCATCACGTTAAAACGCCGTGATCTCTGACCTTCTGTGCTTTCAACGCCGGTTCCGTAGAAGTGATCTCTGTCTTTTTGCATCTTTCCCCATCTCTCTGTCTCTCTGTCTCTCTGTCTCTCTCTCTCTCTCTCTCTCTCTCTCTCTCTCTCTCTCTCTCTCTCTCTCTCTCTCTCTGACACACATGCTACCTTCCCCATTCGGTTCATTCTTTTCCTCTCTCTTTCTCTGTCTCACACACACGGATCGGATCGCATACAAGAAACACCTCGTCTTTCCTCATACGGCAGCCAATAAGTACTGTGCATTAACCACCGCAGGCTATCAGCTTCACACGTACACACACACACAGTAAGAAGGAAGACAAAGCGCCACAATCCACCAATTAATCTCTTTCTTTTTTAAAAGTAAACAGTGTGCCCTGCCAGAGCTAACGGCAGAAGGGCCCGGTGGCACAAGGGGGGGGGAGGAGGAGGGAGAGCGCGTTTCTGGAGTGAAATAGGTGATAATGGGCAGTGCTGCTGCTGCTGGCTGGCAGCGGTGCTCCGACCGCGCCTGGCGCTGTCCACTCCCCACTTAGAGCCAATTAGCGCGCTGGCAGGACGGGCGCAATGTGCGGCGGGACGACGCAGGAGTGCCACCACCAACGTAGGGTAGGTGGGGGGGGGGGGTGACTGCGGGTGAAGGGGGGGGTGGCTTTTCACCACTGCAGATTTGCACCCAATTACGGTGTCGTGTTTTAATGAAAGAAGCTTTTTTGTGTCTGTGTGTCTGTGTGTTTGTATGTCTCTGTGTGTGTGTGTGTGTGTGTGTGTGTGTGTGTGTGTGTGTGTGTGTGTACACAGGAGGTGTATGAGGGTGGTGGACAGACGAGGCCAACGAGGCTCGGTGTTTGAGGTAGGTGCTGTGCTGCTTCAGGGAGAAAAACAAACTGCAGGCAGGAGGGATTTACACAGCAGGGTAGTGGGAGAGAATGGGTGGAGGGCAGTAGTGTGTGTGTGTGTGTGTGTGTGTGTGTGTGTGTGTGTATTCATTACTCTGGGGAGTTGGGTGAATAGAGAGGAGGCCTGGCTGGCTCTTTGAGAAAGAGTGGGGCCCTAGCAAGGCTCTCCAGAGCGCAGGTGTTGTCAACGGAAACCCCTTTTTGGCTCGACATGAAGAGCAACTTCAGTGACACGATAAGGCTAAATCGAGGACAGAAAGAGAGAGGGAGGGAGGGATGTGGCAGGCCCACTTGCGATGGGTCTGTGGACTTTGTGGTCCACCACCTGCATCTCAGAGGCCCCTAGTGTGAGATCTGAGCCTGGTCAAACAGAGACAGCTAACTCTCCTCTGCCCCAAACACACACACACACACACACACACACACACACACACACACACACACACACACACACACACACACACACACACACACACACACAGACACACACACACACACACACACACACACACACACACACACACACACACACACACACACACACACACACACACACACACACACACACACAGACACACACACACACAGACACACACACACACACACACACACACACACACACACACACACACACACACACACACACACACACACACACACACACACACACAAAAGCAGAGACAGAAACAGAGAGGGAGTGTGATGCTCAAACCACTAAGACAAAGAGTCTGGAGGATTGCTTGAGCACCTTTTTGGATTGAGATGGTCATTAGTGAGATTTAATACTGGACTAGAGATGTTGCCATGCTTGCCTTGGCTACGTTTAAGAGCAACATCTGCACCTTCATAAGTCTATCTCTGGACCATTCCAGCGCTGACTGCCTGGCTCCTGTTTCCTAGCAGTCTTCTCAAGTCAGCACAATTCAGTGTAGCTGCTCTCTCAAAACACAACAGTCAGAAGATCCACACGCTCCACGCCAAGTTGGACCATGACTGGCAACATGGACCTGACCTGCGGACAGGGAACAAAGCCGTCCAAGGGAAGCCCAAGAGGGACAAATGGAAAATTCCAGTAAGACAAAGCCCGAGAGAGAGAGCGAAAGAGAGATAGAAAGGAAGAGAGGGAGGCAGAGAGAGGAGAAGAAGAATAATAGCATTTCAGAACAGACAAAGATGCATGTGCTTTGTGACCGGAATTGCTTGATAAGAAAGCAAAGGCTTGAACCTCAACAATGCGTGAGAAAGAGTCGAGAACGGAACAGGGAGGACACCTCTATCAATAACACAAGACAATTTTCACACACTCTCACTCTCTCTCACACACTCACACACACACACACACACACACACACACACTGCCTCAACTAGAAGCCTTTCCCTATTGAACTTTAGGCCAAGTGGAATTAAAGCTATTAATTAAGTGACTTGGCAAGCAGAAAAAAAAAACATATTGTTTGTTTGGAAGAAATGAACCAATTATTTGGTTGGAAACAAACCTACTGAATCGGAAAAAGAGGAATATGCACTCTAGTGTGCTGGCCTAACGGACTCTTTAAGGAGTGCCATCACGGATCCCAGGGACGCGGGCAGCAGCACAGAGCCGAGATCCGAGGGCCGAGGTGTGTGTTCAGCTTTAATTGCCGAACAGAGACTCCCAGCCCCTCAGACAGAGCAGGGCCGGGTGACAGATTGTGGAGGGAGCTAAAATGGACTCCCAGGCAAGCTCAGACAAAATACCAATATTCTATCTCCGCCATCATTGAGCTTTCTCTTTAGATTTGCTGCCTACTCCCCTCCCCACCCCTCTCTCTCTCACACACACACACACACACACCTCTTCAACCATTGCAGAGATGGAGAGTGTTATTCACAGATTCATCACTGTCACTGCATCCACCGCGGCGGCGCAGGCAGAGAGAAGCGACTAGCTGAATGCTCAATGTTATCGCTAGCGGGCTCTTTATGAAGCGCTAATGTGGCTGCGGACGGACTCCCACAGAAATACTCGAGAGCTGCTAGCCGGGAGTGAGGCGCGGATAAACAAGCCGGACGGGAGCAAACGCTGAATTCTCAGAGGCAGAAGTAGGACTGTAATGCATAGCCGACGCCTCATGGTTCTGCGTGCAGCTCACCCAGACAGCCAGTAGTACCACTTAGTCTATCTGTGCCTGTGTCCGACCCCCCCGCCCCTCTTCCAATCCCCCCCCCCATCCCACTCTAACAGCCGCAAACAGATTCTGTCGGCAAGCACATCCATCACCAAAGTCTAACCAAAATCCTGCACTATTCAGCCCTGTGTCGGAGCGCAGAAAATTCATCTCATACATCTGCACTTTGTAGTGTCCAGGTAGAAAAGTAGGTAGCTCTGAGTCTTTTGTCAGAGAAGGTGTTTTTCAGGTGAAGGTCAGGTGTAAAGCATTGCTAAGGCGTGTCTGTGTGTGCACACTTAACATTTTACAGGGCACTCGTGACCTTACTACATTTAGCAAGTGTGGTCAGTTTTCGGAGTGGCAAATCGAGATGTGTGTCGAGATGACCTCAGGCTGGTCATGTTATTGTTTTCATACCTAATCCTCAGCACAGTCGCAAGTCACCACACTGGTTGTAGCAAATCGAG
Source organism: Sardina pilchardus (assembly GCF_963854185.1). Lineage (NCBI taxonomy): Eukaryota > Metazoa > Chordata > Actinopteri > Clupeiformes > Clupeidae > Sardina > Sardina pilchardus. The sequence goes on from NC_085008.1 coordinate 14,753,811, forward strand.
CATGGTAAAACAGATTTTTTCGTTTTGTTTCGCACCGACAGTACTATGTGAAAACTCGCCGGACTTCTCCTTTAAGGCTTCAATGTGTTGTGCTCTACACAGTGCTTTCCAGAGCTGATTACATGGGAATAACAGGGCTTCAGTAAACATATAATGGACAAAGCAATTGGAAAGAAAAGACATTTTTGTCCCCACGTAAGTCTCTCTAAAGGTGAAGGTCTCTGGATCTCATGAGGACAGGGACTCGATGTCCGGGGCGAATGCTGTACTAGGCAGAGCTCCACGGATTAATCCGTAATAGGGAACGTGCCTTGAGTGGATTTGAATTGTTCGCCTTTCAGTTAGCTCCGGTATCATTTAAGAACACAACGTGAGGGATTACCAACAGGCGTCATTTCCTCGAAAGTACACAATGTCCGAGCGGTCCAGGACTTTGCGCCAGTGGGTGAAGTTCAGATCGCGCAAAAATGCCCAAAAAATCGCAAAACAAACAAACAAAAAAACAAACCCGTCTGCTCTGCCAAGGAAAAATTGCTGCTGCTTCACGGCAGTGGCGGCTCGAGATCGGTCACCTGACTTGTGTGAAGCCCACAGCGTGACATGCCACTCATGCAGCACTGGGAGGAGCCTACGAGCCGACCCTTGACCCCTCCTTACTTTATTAGCCTAGTTCAGGAGGACGACAAGCTTAGGACCTCAGTAGTCACAAGGGGGAGAGCGTGGGGGGGGGGGGGGGGGGGGTCAGACCTGAAAATAAAAAGGAAGCTTCGCGTGAAAGAAAAGAAAGAACGAAAAACACAAAACATATGGCCTAGTGGCTCAGACTCTCCACGGCGACAACAAACGTATGGGTAAACAATAACAAAAACAACAATAACAAAAACATAAGCAACGGCAACAACACAGGGACGCGATGTTCAGTGAAGTCGGATTCCTGTCAGAAGTATGTCCCCCCCACACACAACCCCACACACACACGAGAGGATCGGCCTCGACTCTGGGGCTTCACCCGTGCCTGATTTACACATGGGTGGGGTGGGGTGGGGTGGGGTGTGTGCGTGTGTGGGGGGGGGCACGGAGAGTAGTTGGAGCAGCGGTGTGACACGCTTAGTAAAACAGTGCCTTTTTTAGTCGTCACAAGACTTAGGAGCATCACAGAGGAGGCCAGCGAGCCGTCGGCATGCCAAACATTAGAGGCTGCTGACGTCAGCGCTGGCTGCCGAGGCTCTCCGGGAGACGACTGCACTACACACTCGCTGGATGCCTGGGTGCAGGGCTGCACACACACACACACACACACACACACACACACACACACACACACTCTTCTGGAATCACAGAGAGAGACAGAGAGACGGAAAGAGAGAGAGAGAGGGAGCGAGATAGAGAGAGGGGGGGGAGAGAGAGAGAGAGAGAGAGAGAGAGAGAGAGGTGCTCCACTGGGATCGAGGAGAGAGTAGTGTAATGAACTGGCACTCTCCCATTATTCCCTAGAAACACTCCGAGTATAATATAAGGAGGCCTATGAGTCAGAGAAGGGAACAGACACATTGAGACACAGAGGAGGATACAAGCAGACAGAACACAGCTGGCTGACAGACAGACAGACAAACAGACACACACACGCAACTCAACACACAATTACAGAGACACAGAGGACACAATACAGAGAAGCCTTGTAAGCACATGTTCATCCTCACACAACACCAGTGAGTAAACCTCCATAGCTTTATTTCCCTCAAAAAACTTTATTTAGATATAGTGCAGAGACTGCCTGACACACACACGCGCACACACACACACACATACACACACACACACACACACATCCAACGAAAGCCTTTCAGTCTCTGAATGTGCAGCTCTATTGTTAACCAGCTTATTCAGCTTCATGCCAAGACAATGATAAGCCTGACTGTATATTTTCTTTAAGATGCTAATCTGCCCGATAAGAGGAGGGAGTGAGTTTACATTAGGAAGTGCACAGTTCCTGACGGAGACTGAGAGAGTGAGAGACAGAAGCTGCATAACACAGCGCCGTGTCCTCGGGTACCTCAGCCACAGTCGTGAAGTGGAAAGGATTAGAGAGAGTGTGTGTGTGTGTCTGTGCGTGTGCAGTATCCCATCTCACACCTGGTAAGAGAAGCAGGATTGGGTGTGGGGGGTGTTGCAAGCTCATTCACAACAGATCCTACATGCATGCACAAGCAAGCTCCTGTCCGTCTTCCTTTTCCCTCTACCTACACACACACACACACACACACACACACACACACACACACACACACACACACACACACACACACACACACACACACACACACACACACACACACACACACACACACACACACACACACACACACACACACACACACACACGAGTGCATGCGCGCTCACACAGAGAGCGGCCATTTTTCGCTGTAACATGAGCCAGGGCTGACAAGTTTGGTCTATCATTTTGAGGCCCTGAAATTCCAGCGTGTCTGCATACCACAGTGCGCGCGCACCAGGGCGAGCGAGAGAGAGAGAGAGAGAGAGAGAGAGAGAGAGAGAGAGAGAGAGAGAGAGAGAGAGAGAGAGAGAGAGAGAGAGAGAGAGAGAGAGAGAGAGAGAGAGAGAGAGAGAGGAGAAGAAAAGGAGTCAAAGACAGAAAGAGGAGCAAAAGAGAAAAGCAGCAGAGACCAGAGAGAGAGAGAGAGAGAAAGAGAGAGAGAGAAGGAAAGAGAGACCAAAAGAAAGGGAAAACAAGGGCAGCGGGAAAAAAGGAGGTGGAAAAGGACTCTAAATACACAGTCTACATGGAGTCTACTTATGTGGCCCACTGGCACTGCAGAAGAACAGAGGGGCCAATCTGACAGCAGATCTGCCCTTGTTGTGCGGGGCCTCGCACGGCAATCAGAAACTGTGACTTGTCTGCTCATTGGGGGGTTGCTGATAAGCGCGGCCATTTCCTCCCTGGGCAGATGGCATGGGGCCCAGCGCCTCTCTCCCCAGAGCATGACCCTCTTACAGTTATCAATTATCACACACACACACACATACACACACACACACACACACACACGGCAGACGAGGACAGAGCGAAGGGGCCACCACTACATGACGCCCCTGTAGGTGACAGCAGCCATCGTAGTTCAGCCCCAAACGGTTAAAAGACAGCAACTTTTGAAGATGAAAACATCGTAGTGAGTTCTGTAATATAGTTATGAGTACAGAGCTTTCCCCTGCATTACGCCTACCGGATTTAGCCCCGCAAGACACCAAATGTCATAATCAATAAATATTTGCGGAAATGTCTCAATGAACTCAAGAGACGGCAGTTGAAATCAGAGCCAAAGCTGGATTTCAGTTGGTCTGAGAGCCCACGCCTCTGTGAGCTAGTGTGGCTGTAAACGGCCTTTACTCAGGGGACGGCATACGCTGGGAGCCGCAGCTTGTGGAGAGACACTGTGGTGAGCGCAACACAAAGAGGCAGTCAAGCTTAACAACTTTCAAACCGCATCTTCCAAACCCTCTGGTACGGGGTGGGGGGGGGTGTGTGTGTGGGGGGGGGGGGGGGGGGCGCTCTGCCAAGGTCAAGTAAACCTCACAGATCTGCCGTTCATCATTCATACAGTCCACCGCGAGGATAGTGGCCACTCCTTATCTCTCCGAGATAGAATGAATAAGGCAAACAAACAAGCAGCTTTGGGATGACTGATGAGATGAAATTGCATTAGAGGAGGAATGTTGCCGTCAGTGTTGTGAGCGTTTAAATGTGTGTGTGTGTGTGTGTGTGCGCGTGCGATTTTTACAACTTCTTAAGAAAAGGAGGAATGTTGCTGTCAGTGTTTCGTGAGCGTTTGAGTGTGTGTGTGTGTGTGTGTGTGGATGTGTGTGTGTGTGGATGTGTGTGTGGAGATTTCAGAGGAGGCCACCCCTCCACACATGTCTGTATGTCTGTCTGTCTGTCTGTTTATCTGTTTTTCTCCATCCGTGCAGGTGTTCATATTAAATCACTCTAAGCTCCTGGATGTATTTCCCGAGCCAAGCTGCCAAAGCAGAGACTCTGGATGGACAGAGACACACTGTTGGCCAGATCAGAACCATCGCTCTGTCACACGTGTCGGGTCGCTATCTCTGAAGTCATCCATGGTGACACACACAACACACAGCCCTGCTTAGCTGAGGTGTGAAATTAAAGGTGGCTACTTGTGGTGGGGGGAGGGTGTTACACTGAGCGTTAGCTGTGTGTGTGTGTGTGTGTGTGTGTGTGTGTGTGTGAGAGGTGAGATTTGTTGTTCTGGTAATTCTCTGACAGTCACAAAATCCTGATGGCCCTTGGATCCAGTTTTGCGCACATATATATTTGTGTGTGTATGTGTGTGTGTGTGTGTGTGTGTGCTCATGTGTGTGTGACGGTGTTCCAGCAAAGCTCCATAACCACAGGTACACAATCCTGACAGCCATGTGATCCTTGACAACGTAAAAACAAGTTACACACGGAGGGCCTTGGACAACGAAGCTCGCCCGTCAACAGCGCCGCCGCGTCTGACACCGTGACAACGTAGTCATGTCCAGCGGCCAGCTGGCCCCGGCCGGCAGAGTGAATGGACGCGTCACTTCACTTCACCCAGAAGCCCCTGCAGAAGCAGCCGCCTGTTTGTGGTGCAAACAGAGCAGGCACAAGCCAGGCTCGTCGAAGCCGAGCGCCAGTTAATACTACCTTGCTGTTGCCACAACACTCGGCAGTGCTGGTATTTATGACCGTTGTCATCAAAGGCCGACCAGGCTGGAACTTGCTGGATCCACCCCGTTGGGATGGAGCTGGTTGGTTGGTGGGTGGGCGGGCGGGCGGATGGGTGTGTGTGTGGATGACTGGGTGTCCGGGGGCCTCTGGGTTCTGACGCTTGTAGCGGTGTATTGTGAAGAGCTGTGGGCTTGTGTACGTGTCGTGATGGCTCCGCCGACGGCGAAAACAATCCATTTTTCACACAAACATGTTACGTGATCTTTCCTCGCCTCCCTCACCGTCGCCACCGTAGCTCACCTCGAACCCTCTCAGGTCCTCCTCTTCCTCGCTCCCACAAACGGCCAATTCGTGGAAACCGATATATATATATTCTCAGATCACACGTATCCTGTCTCGGGTTCTTGAACTGTGCACACACAGAGAGACACACACACACACACACACACACACACACACACACACTCTCCCACGTGCACTTTCTCTGACAGCACACCAGACCCGCCCGGTGGCCAACCCCCATGGGGCCATTCAGGTCCTCCGGAGTAGGAAGTGGCCTCACAATGAGAGGAAACAATCAGGAAGCACATACTGTGAACTTTTTTCAACAGTCCCGAGGATCTGTGCCAAAACGGACTTTCGAGGTTCGAGGTTTCATCTCCCTCCCTCCCTCTCGCTCTCTCTCTCCTTCCAGCAAGTATACGCGCTCACAAGAGACCTTTGACCTCTCCACGAGCCGCTCTGTACTGGACGCTCCACGCAGGGCCGTAGGACTGTGAGTGGTCCTGTTGCCTCCGACTGGCCGGCCTGCAGTCCCGACCCCATCCCCTGCCCCCCCCCCCCGCCCTCCTGCTGCGAATAACCTGAGCAAACACTCACACTGGCTTCACAGTTGCTGTGCTGTTGCCTGGCAGTGCAGAAAACAGGAGTCATCCGTAAATGTGACCCCCCCCCCCCCCCCCTCCTACCACACCCCAGTCTAACCCAACCCAACCCTGCCACTCCAACCCTTCCTTCACACCCACCGCTCTCATCTCTTGCCAGCTTCCCAGGTTGGATGGAATCCTCCCCCTCCCCCCCCCACCCCTTACCCACCACCCCCCTCTGCCCTCAATCTAGAGACACTGTTGGGAATCTGCCAACAGTCTGCATACTGGGATGATGAGATTCCCAGTCCCTGACTCCAGGTGACCTCAACGAACCGACCGTTTTCTCTAGAGAAGACCGCCCCAAAAAAATCGAGACGTGCCCACTTGTGGCATATGGGCGTTCAATTGCCCTCATTAGCAGCATAGCTGCCCAGAATGGATGGCATTTCACACGCCGTCTGAGTCTAATTGATATATTTGCGGGGCTTAAGACGATGTATTAATATTTGCCCTCTCTATATTAAGCGTACACATGGGGCCAGGAAAAGACACAAAGATGGCCAAAGCGATGCTCCAACAGAGAGGACGGAGGAGGGCAGCGGGTTTGTTGTCGGGTTGGGTTTCATTTATTTTGTCTTCCTGGGATGTGGGACTGGCCTTTCTCTTCACATTTCCATCTTTGACGTGCGGCGCTCTGCAAATGACTGTACATGGTGGCGGGATGGTGGTGGGGGGGGGGGGGGCAGGGGGGGGTTTGGCTTGTCTGAGGTGAAATGATGCTGGTGCCTCCACAGTGAACGCCCAGGTCAAACAGACAGGGCTCTTTACACCAGAACAATTGGGATGGAAGTCGTTGGGAGGCGGCGGGACGCGCCGGAGCAGGAAGAAAACACTCTTAAATCAGCTTTTCGGAGGAAGCCATTTTCTAAGAAAACCAAGCGTTTCAGGAAGTCCTAAGTTCAAGCCCTGGCAAGAACTCTGGCGAGGCTGCACTTTCATGCCTAGTTTGCTTGTTGCATGCCGACGCACACGCACACAGGCACACACACACACACACACACACACACACACACACACACACACTTATACAGTACTTGTGGGGAAAATGTTATTTTGGGTCTGGGAAGCACCAAACACAGCACTTTCCTAAAAGGAAGGGAGTATGTGTGTGTGTGTGTGTGTGTGTGGAGCGGGGGGGTGGGGGGGGTCAACAGTCGCTCATATCTGTAATGGGCCTCTTTTTGGCAGGCGGAGTGTGCAGTGAGTTCCAAGCCTAGGGGTCCGCTCCGAAGACAGAGCTCTTAATATGGACAGCAGCGGTAGCGGGCCAGAGCAGCGCTCCCAGGGCTAAAAGCGGACACATCAGTTCCCAGTCTGGGAGCGCTCTCCCAAAACAGATCATCACAGCGCTGTCAACGTTTCTGTTTTTTTTTTTTTTTTGGAGAGAGAGAGAGGGCAATCATAGAGAGTGTTGTCCTGAACTTGGTCCAAAAGTAACACAAATCAAAAGGTAGACGTTTCATCAGCCCCAGTGATCTCCGGCCGTCTAACCTCTCCCCAAGAGCAGGAGGAGTGTGCGTTGACACATGAGCTAAGAGAGAGACCACACATCAACCCAGTCCCCCTCCAAAAAGAGCAGGTCGGTCTGTATACAGCTGTTCCAGCAAGCTGTTGAAAACACCATGTTTAGACTACACCAATAGGCCACATCCCAGGTGTTTAACATGAGAAAGCTCTCAGAGATGACTTCCACTGATAATCAACACAAACATATAAGCCAACATGATCTGATGGCCCCCTTTCATGGAAGACTCTTTCAAAGAAAGAGTGGAAGTGCTGAATGTGTTTTGTTTCACTCTACAAATAGAGGAAGCTGTTTTATATGCGCTTTACAGCCAAGGGCTTTGCACCATTACAACACATCCAAATAAACTCTGAATAATGGAGAGCACTGTAAAAATATTTGATCTGGCACCAAAACCAATCATAAACAAATTCGAAAGTCATCGTGCACGATGCGTTTTTTTTTCTTGTTTTCTTTTTTCCCTCGGATGAACTCGAGCCCTTGACATGCATCATGCAGCCTGGCTCCGAGCCTGCAGCCCTTCTTCATCGAGCCTGCAGAGGCAGGGACCAATCGCAAGCCTGCGCAGCTGCAGGAGAATGGTACACGAGGCAGTCAGTGAGTGAGTGAGCTAACGCGTGTGTGTATCTGTGTGTGTGCACGCGCAATGTGTGTGTGTGTGTGTGTGAGCGAGAGAGAGAGAGCGAGCCTGGGAGGGAGGCTATGCAAATGCTGCTGTTTTAAAGAGCAGTCATTGATAATGCTCGCCTCCTCCACGTTTTCCCCTGGGGGCGAAGTGGTGCTAATGAATGGAGCCTAGTGTAGCACTACAATCACAGCAAACAGAGGCTGCCTCTCCTGCAACACACTCCACACACACACTACACTACACACTGCACTACACACGCACGCTGCCCGACAGAGCCTGACAGAGCGTAAATGCAGCGGGCAAAAAAAGCCCATTCTTAAAAACAGAACGTATAGCGCACAGACGTGCGCGCTGCACACAGTGGTATGCGTAGAGTGCATCTCGCTGTGGCTAATCAAAGCCAATCCATATCCTCCAGCCCAAATACACACGCTCTGATGGGAGCAAACTATTCTGTGTCTGTTGCCATCACAACGCTCGCGCTCGCTCCGTCTGTTTGTCTGTCTCTCCATCTCGCTCTCTCTATCTCGCTCTATCTATCTATCTCCCTCTATCTCTCTCTTTCTGTCTCTCTCTCGATCTCAGTCTCTCTCCCTCTCTCTCTCTCTCACACACACACACACACACACACACATTGGTTCCTGTCGTCTTCCCAGAGGCGCAAGCGGCGACAGAGACTAGATCACAGGCAAAAATGCAAAGAATGCGAGCCCACTACGACTCGTTCCCGGGGAGAATGCAGGCCGCACAACAACACACCGCCGGCCTTGGGAGCGGGGGGTTGGAGGCGCCATTGTGATGCGCCGCGCGTTCGGGCGGACGAGCGAAACAGAAAACGTGCGTGCGCGTGTGGAAGCTCCCGTACGCTCCCTTCTCCAGGAGGTTGGAGGTTGCTGCTGCTGCTGGCGTGTGCGGAAGGCAGCCAATCGATCTGCGGCAGCTGTTCCCGCTGGGCCCCTCAGTTCCTGTCCACACATCTTAAACAGAGCCCCCGC
>NC_085008.1:15065119-15200119 GCF_963854185.1 Sardina pilchardus
TCTTGTACTTCTCCGTCATTTTGAGCCCTGTAACATCGCCAACATTCTGCCTTACTTTGTTTTAATGAAGGGGAAAAAAACGGTCTGTTCAAACTAAATTATTGTTGCATCGTTGTTAAATGGTATGCTATAATTGGAAGACCAATATATATCATCCTCCCTTTTCCTCACAATGTGTTGCTTAGCTTACAGAAACATGACTCGTTTTTGCTTTTTGTTGCATTCAAGGCCTAGGCCAAAAAATGGAAGAGAACATTTTTTATAAATGTTGGCACTTTATGGCAAAGAATGTTGCTAGAAGAGTCTATACAGCTGCATGACTTTAACATAGCCCAGGGGTCAAACATTTTGTCACAGTCTGGTTACAGTGTTTTACCTGTAGCTTTATTATTACTGTCCTTGTTATTATGGCGAGAAGACGGTTAGCCTGTATAAAATGCCTTAACACTCAAAGGTTGAGGGCTGGATGTATGGTACATGGGTTATTATTTCAGCATAATGTTAAATAAATAGCTTTTACAAAGCTTTAAAAAATTACTTTGAGTCTGATCTCTGTATGTCTGAAGCAAAACACTAATATAAACTGAGCATGTGAGAATGGACGGGCAATCAGTATCTGTGCAGAGTCTTTAGCTTTATATTTAACATTGCTATATTGGCAAATGTATTCATCCTATTTGCTCTAAATACACTATGTGCATGGTTCAAATGGTTCACTTGTCATGCACAAAGACAGTAAAGCAAGTGTAAAGTGACTTGAAGCCATTCGTCCACTTGGGGGGGTGTTTTTCAAAAGGGTGTGCGTGTTCCCGCAGCAACAGGGAAGATGGCAGCCCTCACATCTCTCACCCAGGTAACACCAAAGAATGCATTCATTGTTAATATTACAATCATGCTCAATGGACGATAATGGTCTTTGTGCAAAGGCAGACGTGGCCAATCTTAATTATCGCAAAACAAAGTGCAAGACATGTGTATCTGCCTTGTTTGACGACAGGGGTCTAGGCCTAATTAAATCAAGCCAGCTAAGGAATACCGTTAGTTCGAGCTCTGGATAGCCGCATTAGCTAGCTAGCTAACGTTATCTTACCTACCCAGAGGAGGTACGTTAGCTAAACTTGTTTATTTAGGACGTGACGTTAAATTGATGACAATCCGGTGCTAATGAACACGGAGATCATGTACAAATTTATTATATTCCATACACGATATCAACATCTGATTGCATCTGATTTGCGGCGTCCAAGCTAGCCATCGCTAACCCGAAAACCTTCACTGTATACTTCACACAGCACGCCAGCTATTACTTCTATCTGACCATACAAGCTATCGCTGGAATGCAATTATAGGAGATTGTTGATTAACATTAATGTTGCTGTTATTCAATTAGTCTTTGTTAAGACAAGCATTGTGGGGCCGATTAAACATTGCTAGTTGCATATGATTTGTAACAATCTATGCACGCATAGAGTTTAGTAACCAACTAGCTTCTAGCATGCGAACATTTCACTCCTAGCTAGCTAGCAATATCAAATCCCATAACCTCCCTAATGGATGTTACATGGTATTAATATTCGATTAATAAATGCATGTTTAACATAACCTTGGTATCTATCTCCGTTAAATCTACTAATACTAGTCTTTGAATTTTTCCATCCTACTGTACATCACATACTGTTCAAACTAGTTCAACATCACTGGTATCACAGTTGCTGTTGACGTTAGCCCTCTAACCAGTTAGCGCAAATCACATCCCGAGTGAAAATAAATAACGCAGTTGGTCGGCTTTAATGTTCTTATTTTCACGCAGTATGATACATCAAAGATAACCGTGTCCCCAGCCAAATTGCCAGTACTGTAACATTATTCTTTCATATCAAAGTTAACACTGTCATTGCCTGTTGTAGTAAAATATAATTCAACATGAATAGGTTAACACAGCGATAAAGATGTGAGTAACGTTAGCTAGCTGCTTAGCCGTGCCTTTGCCAGGATGGCATTTTTTTTACCACCTTCAGCTGGATAACGTTAAGTTAGCTATTTTAGTAATCACAGTCTTTGGCAGTAATATCTTTTGCAGCTGCACATCGCACGGTGAAGTTAGTACTTACAGGTGTATAACCATCTGTTGAACACATTTTGTTTACATTGGACTTTAAAGCTAGGCAAAGCGAATGACAGAGTTTGTTAAAACATGATCTGCATGTAGATGGGCCATTGGCCTTCTAACCAGCGTTTTCTCTCCACAGTTGTCGAGTGGGAACCCAGTATATGAAAACCTTTATAGACAGGTAAAGTGATATTAACTTTTACATGTAAACACAATTGTTGTCTTTTTGTTATCTGGAAAAATAATGTTGACATGTGGCATGGTTTTGGCATTTTTGTTGAGTATGATCTGTCTAATGTCATAAACTACATGCTGCTTTTAAATGTTTACATGCTAAAGGGCAATTGATACTTTTATCCCTGAGAAGTTTTAGCATCGGGCAAGCAGCATAATGCATGCAATAGCAGTAGCAATGTATGTGCCAATGGATTTTTTTTAGATGGTAATGATTTTGCATCTGAGTAACTGAACACAAACATACCTCTGAAGTAGGATATTCATGAATCTCCACAGATGTAAATTCAGATTTAGAATTTAAGATTTACACAAGAGAGGTGTTAAATTCCTAGTGCTGGAGGTAGAGGATTTCCCAGAGCTGCAAATCAACAACCAAGCCTATTTACCATCAAAGACAAAAGCAACCTTTGTACAATAAAAAGCACCCCCAGCAGAGTAGCCTTCAAGAGCATTTTGCAAGGGTTATCTAGCAGGCACCTTCCTTCAGCGGCGTTTTGATGAATTAGGCCCAAGACACCTCCAGAAGGCTTAATGGAGAATTTTCCCACAGATCTTGGTTTTTCGAGGTCACTGAGTTTTGTCGGCATGAAATAAAATGGGGGGAAAAAATCAGTGCTACAGTACATTCCTCGGGTTGCTTTCGCCAACAGCTATATTAGCCAGACACCATTACAGTGCTGCATTCTGGGGGCATCTTTAACATCATGCCCCCAGAGTGTAGCTCTGCAGCTGCCTGGCTGCTATTCATGGGTTTCATCAGGTCCCTTTCCACAGATGTATAAAATTAAGCACCATGATTATCAATGCAGACTGCATGGTGCTTGATTAATACACCTGTGGAAAGGGACCTGATGAAACCCATGAATAGCTGTTGGCTTCAGCAGCTCGAGTTAGGTAGTACCGATTTGTTTTCTTTTATTTCGTATCGACAGTGCTCTGTGACCTCGTCCCAGACCCACTTCCCTCCACACTCAAATTCAAATGCTTGGGTCATTCCTCTGTGTTGCCATGGCCATTATGATCTGATCAGCAACGTAATGCAATAAGTAAAAGCAAATTCTTCGAATGTACACAGTCGGAAGCGGACATCCCGGTTTCAGAAAGTAAAAGTCCTGCCATATATTCTTTCTACTTATGCACTTAATACAGGTGACCACTGATTATCTGATCTACCTGGCTGCTAATTACGATGAACTGGTTTACTAAATGGTTGGGTCAAATACTCAAAAAACAAAAACACAGCGATCTACATAGATCTTTTACTAACTTGTAGTAATACAAAAACACAGCGATCTACATAGATCTTTTACTAACTTGTAATAATGAAAAAACACTATTGTGCTGAGTTTTAAATTTAAATTAGGCTAAAGATTTTTTTCGGTAAACATGGAGATGTCAACACGGTTAAAGAAATGTCCCTCTCTTCCAGGTTGACCCAGGTAATACAGGGAGGGTAGGGCCTACAGAAGCAGCCCTGTTCCTGAAGAAGTCTGGGCTTCCGGACATGACGCTGGGAAAGGTGGGTACTGAACGGACCATGAGGATCCAATACATCACTCTGTAGTAGACTCTGTAGTAGACTGTAGTGTGTGTGTGTGCTGTGCGTACTGTATGTGTGTATTTGTTTTAGTAAACATACTTCCAGTGAGGCTATTCACATTAAAGTTTCACCAGACATTAGTATTAACTCGGGTAATCCACATTAAAGTCCATAAGTAGAGTTGTATACTGACACAGGAAAAAAGTGCTGAATGTGCCTTCTGGAATGAATGTTGACACATTCAGGACCATATTTACCCCATGTGTGTGTATATATGTGGGTGTATAATTTGCATATGTTTTTGTGCCAAAAGTACAAAAGGTTTACTTACCAAATCTGTTCCCAGATCTGGGATTTAGCTGATCCAGATGGGAAAGGATTCTTAGACAAACAGGTATAGAAAAGAAATCTATTATTATATGAAATAGTTGACTTAATTTTTCTGATTTCTGTTGGTGTTGTGTTGCTAAACATTTATTTCGTGTGTAGGGATTTTATGTTGCTTTGCGGTTGGTAGCCTGTGCGCAGAGTGGCCAAGAAGTCAGTCTGACAAGTTTCAACCTCACAGTCCCTCCTCCTAAATTTGTGAGTAATTTTATGTGTAATCTCCGAAGACTGTTGAAGGCTAGAAGAGAATAATACTATTTGTGTCATCACCTGCTGACACTGTGGTCAATTTGATATAGCTGATGCATATTGATATTAATGTATATGACAAATATTGAATAAACTAGTATGGGCACGTAGGTTATATTTTTCTGTATTATGCATTTATTTCTTGGCAGAAGGACACAAGCAGTCCATCACTCACTGCAGTACCCAGTTCAAGTGAGAGCCATTGGATAGTGAGGGTGAGTAACTTTATTTTTACAAAATGATGTGTGCATAATGGTTGGTTAGTGTCTCCCTGCGGAACTCCCTCACTGATTTTTCATTTGCTTTTTTTGTGTATAGCCCGAAGAAAAGAGTAAGTTTGATGGCATATTTGAAAGCCTCTCGCCAGTAAATGGACTCCTTTCTGGAGAGAAAGTAAAGCCTGTTCTTATGAACTCAAAACTACCTCTGGACGTGCTGGGAAAGGTACAGAATTATAGGGGTTTTTTTTGTATTTTATACTGATATATTTGATATGTTCTGTGATATATTGTTGTCACTCCAGACAATGGAAATATATGTTGCTGAAGAATATATGTAATGTTTCTATTAATCAAGGTTTGGGACCTTAGTGACATTGATAAAGATGGACACCTGGACAGAGATGAATTTGCAGTGGTAAGAATATACAGCATAGTCAACATTTGACTTACAGTGATCCACTTTTCTTGGCATGTCCACCTTCAAGCCTATATTGCTATGATCTCTATCAGCCATTGCTGAATGGCTGAGTGTAACTCAAGGGTGTCAAACTCATATTAGGCAGCTATGCTGCTCTTTCTTTCTTGAAATACCCTACCTTTCCATGTCCATCATAGAGATATTGGTTATTACACATATACGACAACTGGCTATGCATATATACTTCATCCCCTTCCATCCCAAAACATCTGGGGGGGCCGTATGAGAGCTTTGTGTTTGACACTCCTGGTGTAAGATGACCGAAGTGAAAGTATCTTAGATCTTTCGTAACTGTAAGCGTCCTGTGTTCTCTGTTTGGTAGGCCATGCACCTAGTGTACCGTGCCCTTGAGAAGGAGCCAGTGCCCTCGGTCTTGCCCTCCACACTCATTCCCCCCTCTAAGAGGAAGAAGTCGGTTAGCTCTCTGCCTGGAACCGTACCCGGGCTACCCGCCAGTCCCCCACCACCCAAAGACAGCCTGCGATCCACCCCCTCCCACGGAAGTATGAACTCACTCAACAGTGCGGGCAGCCTCTCCCCCAAGCACTCTCTCAAGTCCTCACAGGTACTCCAGAGCAGAGTTTGCAACAGGAAACTCATTGGTTTACCCTCTTCTTTATGTAATTGAAATTGAAATTTGAAGCTCAGATGAGATCATGTAGTAAATACCCAGTGTTAGAATGTTGTTACAGCTAGTATTTTTCTCTGTGTTTATGGATAATTCCACCAAACTCCCATCTCATCCTCTGTTCTGTTTGTAAGGGGTCTAGCTATCTTCCTTAAAAGTGTAGGGCATGTTGTCTGACTGTGCAATGTTGTTGTTGCAAACAGCACTCATTGAATTGGGTGGTCCCGGCCACAGACAGAGGCCGCTACGATGACATCTTCCTGAAAACTGACGGTGACCTTGACGGGTTTGTGAGTGGTCTGGAGGTCAAAGACATCTTCATGCAGTCAGGACTCCCTCAGAACATTCTGGCACATATATGGTGAGACTGCATTTTGATAAGAGATGAGGGGGTTGTTATGTAATTGGTGGTATAACTCCAATGCTAGATTTTCGCTTCTATTTCAAGTTCACTCTCAGGTTATAGAGTAGATGGTTGTGGATTATTGTTAAGGTCCTATAAGTGTGTATCACAACAAATTGGCTCTGGAAAACTTGTGATTTTTACGTTTTCTTCATTCATCTGCCATTAAAATGGCCTCTCTGTGTTTAGTAACACAGCTAGCCATCGGTGATCGGCATTGACTAACTAACTTATGTCTATGGTTTGTGTATGTGGAAGAATTACAGCCAGTCAGTGCCATCTCATAAAATAATTTAATTCCTTTCTGTTTCATTACCCTTTTATTATTCACTAGTATACACTAGGATGGGAGCAGTCTGTAATCAATCTCTAGTGCTATTGTAACAGAGAACACTGTACTTTACGGACATTAATTTCAGTGTAGTTCCCCTCTTCTGTGCGCTTGTTTACTTGACTTAGTCCAGCATTCAGGATTGCACTCTTGAGAAGAGAACAAACACATATCTGTGGCCGCCAGCATGGCTCAGTTTGCAAACTCGGAAACACGAGAACAGCCGGTTACTCGAAGTCTGCGTCTCTGTCCACAGGGCTTTATCAGACACTCGGCAGATGGGGAAGTTGACCCGCGAGCAGTTTGCCTTGGCCATGCACTTCATCCAGCAGAAAGTCAGTAAGGGCGTTGACCCTCCGCAAGCTCTCAGCGCCGAGATGATTCCTCCGTCGGAGCGAGGCACTCCTGTACCGGTGTGTGCCATTGAACCAGGCTGCTCTGTTAAGCTTTTTGACAGTTCAAATCTGAATCAGGTGAACAGCTGGGCGTTGTGTAGCTTTTCAAATGGAACTAAATGGCTGTTGTTTGCTCTTTGGTTCCTTGTTGTAATTAACAGACTGGGCTCACCTGTCCTACCAGCCATTTTACTTCCCAGAAACACCTTCTGTGCTGATTTTATGTTCTCTTTTCTGCAAAATGGCATCTCTCCATTTCCCTGCAGAGTCTCTCTGGATACATGACACCGGTGGGATCTGAAATTGCTGCCCTGTCAGAGATGCGGCGTGTAAGTCAATTGATCTTGTCTGTGTGGGTTGTCACTTTGTTGATGTCATAAGCTAGACCCACCTTTTTTCTCTCTCTCTTTTTTTTTTTTTACCATATTGCCTAATGTGAGAGTTATTGCAAGGTTATAATTCTTCCGCCATGCCGTTTGTTCTTGAAGGCTTAATTTAATTGAATGATAAGAGGCAGGTTAATTGATTTGATTTACATTTTACCAGCTTTGTTATTTTCCTGCTATGGCAATATCAGTATGAAGTGCATTTACCTCTTTTGTAGTCTGCTGGTAAATATTTTGAAGTAAGCTCGCTTCCAGCCATGGAATATATTCACTTGAATCAGAGTTTTGTATACTGTATGTACATGTGACTGTTTTGAAATTCCACTCACAACTCATCTTTCATCTGAGTGCTAGGCCAATGAGTGGAACTCAATCTCAAGAGAAACCCTCTCTCTTCTCTATTCTAATTTTACTGCTGCTGATGCTCTCTCTGGGTTGTGTCACTGTTATCAGGCAATAATGTTCAAGTTATGGGTATGTAAAATGACAACTGAAAACAAACCAACCAACAAATGCTTTTTTTGTGGCTCATTAACTGAGGCCGCTTGTTTTTTTTTCTCTGAAAAGCATTTGTGCCAAAAGCCAGAGTGGGCGCTCTGTGACCCTTGGCTGTGTGCTCTCCTCTCCTCCCAGTGTATGGTGTGGTGGGGGATGAAGACTGCAGCCCCTCTCCCTCCTCCTGTGTTCTGCCATGTGGCACCCGTGTGTGTTACCCCCCCCCCCCCCACACACACACACCCAAACCCCCTCCCCAACCCGTCCTACCTCTTCTCTATTTTTTGTCTTTTTCTCTTTTCCTTTTTTGGGTGGTGTATGTCCTGGTGTTGGTGTTGGGCGGTGCTGCTGCTCCTGTCTCCTGTCCTCATCCTCATCCTCCTTCTCTTTCTCTTCCCTCTCACAGGACAGCTCCAGCTCGGTAGGCTCAGGTGAATTCACGGGCATCAAAGAGCTGGACGATATCAGTCAGGAGATTGCCCAACTACAAAGGTATGTCTCTCATGTCACACTTTCACTAACACAGCAGGTTTGGTTTCAGAGTATTATTTTACATACACCACTATTTTGTGGTGATGCCATTTCTTTTTGTAAAATTAGAACTGATTAATTAATTAATTAATTAAATAATTAATTAATTGATTAATAGAATATTAATTTTAGACACTATTGGCTATTTTACCATGTAATGATACAATTGTAGTAGACTTATATTATATATACTGTAGACTTAGATTTATATATACTGTAGTTTCATCACTTACATGCAATTGGTGCATGCCCAGCACACTTTTGTTTTCAAGGATTTTTTTTGTTTATTTTCCTGTTATTGATGACATAAAGACATTTTTTTACTCTCTTGGCGTCATACACACTACCCTTATTATGCCCTTACACTACACTAGAGGGCACTCAAGTCTCAATTGTGTGTAGTGCCCTCTGTTTTCTTGATGTGCAGAGATTGACCAGAAAATACTTTTCGCCCCTGTCACACGCAGTGTCAGATGTAAACACTAGTATATGACATGCATATTCACTTATATTGTAATTTTGAAATAAACATACAGATACGTAGATAGATAGATAGATATGTCATTGATTCTCGAGGGGAAATTCAGCCATTTTCAGAAGACAGAAGTGTGTCCATTCTTATGTGTTCAGATGCCTCCTCCTGTTGATGTCTGTGTGTGTTTTTGTTTTGAGTTTGCTTATTTTGGCCCAAAGTGAGTGTGCTCCTTTGAAAACAGTTGCCTTGTAGAGTGCTGGTGATAAAATGCACACCTCCAAGGAAGAGACAGGTAACAGAAGAGATTTTGGTGGTGGATGAGGTTTTTGTTGGTGGTCTCCTTTTTTTGTCGGTTTCTCTCCTCAAGCCCCCCTTTCTCTCTCTCTGTCTCCCCCATCTGACCTCTGTGGTCTTCTGTGGCGATCCTTGACCGTGTGTATTTTATCAATATTTTGTTTTCACCACTTACTCCTCATGCTGCATCAGCACACTTGCTTTTACACACTGGGAGACGCTCAGGTAATCCCTCTACTACGGACGTCACACTTTCTGTTTTCTGGCTTCTGTTTTCTTTCTGTTTCTGTCTTCTGTTTCTTTTGACTTGGTTTGCTTTGGTTTGGTTCGTGTGTGGAGGAGGCAAGAATGGGAGACCATGATTGTGTGAGGGCTACAAGCAGGAAGCAGAAGGAATTGTTCTGACTGCCCTTTTTCTCCTCAGAGAGAAGTACACTCTGGAGCAGGAGATCAGGGAGGCAGAGGAAGCCATTAGGCACAAGACCACTGAGGTTCAGGTGAGAACACCTGACCTGACACCATACCTTCTACACACAAAACAGCCCTTTGCTGTTACCATAGTTATGTAGCTCTTAGTAATTGTTATTGATGATTATAGCGATTATTTATAATTTGATTGATTCATGACATTCGTTCATTATTACCAGTGTTACCTTTAATGAAGTATACTGTAGCTAGCTGGTCACTTGCGGTAGCATGATTTAGAGCAGTGGTTCTCAGCAATTGAGATTCCACTTCAGATGACATTGTCACCGCTTTCACGTAACCTGTTCAGCGATATTTGTAAGAAATTTTTCCATCATAACGTATTGCACTAGCATGCTAGGTCTTTGCAAGAGATCAGTGCAGCAAAAAAATGGAATTCATTCCACGACCCTTTCAGAACGTTTACACGTCCCAAAGGTTGAGAAACGCTGATTTAGAGACATGAGTTTGTCCTAGAGACCAACATTTTGTTGGAACTAGACTGTTCAAGAATACTTTTAAGCACTTTGGTTGTTTTGATTGAGTTTTCAATGAGTGTGTTTGCATTACTTATATGTGTGCTTTTGTGTGTGTGTGTGTGTGTGTGTGTGTGTGTGTGTTTTTGTGTCCCAGGAGATGCAGAATGACCTGGACCGTGAGACGTGCAGCCTGCAGGAGCTGGAGGCCCAGAAGCAGGACGCTCAGGACCGTCTGGAGGAGATGGACCAGCAGAAGGCCAAGCTGGAGGACATGCTCAACGACGTGCGGCAGAAGTGCCAGGAGGAGTCCCAGATGGTGAGGCTGGCAGCTTGGCGTAATGGCTGCCGTTACCTTAACGTGTCCCAACACTGTGATGTTTCTAGTTGTTTTTCAAGCTTTGGCTGAGTAAAAAAAAAAAACATTATGATTGATTTGATTTACTTAGTAATGAAATAATTATGTAGCGTGCATCTGTGTATCGTTGAGCGCATCTGATAGTCAGGATGCTAACGTAATATCCCAACTGTGTTTTCAATAAAGACCTGTAACGTCAAGAGGCTCATTCTGACCCATGTCCTACTTTATTGTTAATCTCCTGCTCCTTGGCTTTTCCCTCTGTGTCCTCCCTTCCGTTCTCCCTTTACAACTCCATTCTCTTCCTCTCTCTCTCTCTCATCTCTCTGACATCCGTATCTCTGCTCTGCTGTGTCTCTATCATCTCCCCCCACGGGGGCGGTAGATCTCCTCTCTGCAGACTCAGATCCACTCCCAGGAGTCGGACCTGCAGAGCCAGGAGGAGGAGCTGGACCGGGCCAAAGCCGAGCTGGGCCGGCTGCAGCAGGAGGAGAGCCAGCTGGAGCAGAGCCTCCAGGCCGGGAAGCTGCAGCTGGAGACCATCATCAAGTCCCTCAAGGCCACGCAGGACGAGATCAACCAGGTGAGCTGCGCCCAGGAGCGGAGCCCTGCCGTGCTTGACCCTTTACGACCGAGCTCTGGCTAAAGGCTGGCATTCGTGACGATTAAGCATAACAATTCAGATTTGCTTTGCATTATGAATCTCTCGTCGACCTGTCCGTTATGAATGGTTGTGGAGAGATCGCTAGAATTAATTTGATGATCCCGATAGGGGGCGCCATAACAGCATGCAGTACTATCCCTTCTGTCTTCGATCAAGATCGGTTAAGTACACTCATGCACGCTTTACTTGGTTATCGGTTTCCTGGAAGCGTGTGTGTGTGTGTTCACACATTGACCACATAAGCTACATACCTGCTCCCTCAAACCATTACGGTAAACACAACATATGTGGTGAAAGGCAATTCATTTTTTTGTGGAAATACCAATGCAGCTGAAGGCAAAATTTAATTCTGTTTGTATTTGAGAGCACAATAAGAGTACAATGCTCTCTTGTTTAGCATTTTCATTATGCCCTGGCCTGTTTGTGGAAAATTCAAAATGCAACAACATCAGTCAATGGTGAATTAGACAGAACTTATCCTTATCAGTCATTTTTAAAGTGGTTACACATTTAGTGTGTGTTACACATTTAGCCAAATTCCTCTTTTATGCAATCTTTTTGTACACAAAGTGTACATGAATTGCACCATATAACTGAAGTGGTGCCAGAGTGAAAAATCACCTTTTGATTTAAGTGAATAAAATTAAATGTGCAATTGTATGCAAATATTGAGCATTTGGATGGTCAGAATTCATGTTGAAAAGCTGAATGGAAACCCAGTTGATAAGGTGTCATCAGGACATCAGCAGAAAACGGTACATGGCCTCTATTACGTGCACCTTCATGCATAAGCAATTTGGTAATGTCCTCTGTCATATTGACCTTCACAAATGTTGACAATGGCAATAAGAGGATGTTATTGCCATATTATTGGAGCTGGCCACCCACAATTACAGTTTTTATCTGTCTTTTACTCATCATGATCAGCATGCTGAAGGCAGATAGTGTGTTATTATGAGACTGCATTCGCCTATCAAACTTTCTCACGTTCGTGTGTTCCACACCCTTCCTGTTCCTTGGGTGGGGTACCCAATGTCAGTTTCTGAATTAGACCATCAGAAAATGCGCTTCTGCACTGCAGGCACACTTTTTGCACAAGTGAGAGACGTTTTTTGAACCAAGCACGACCAAACTCACACATGCACACACGCCCTTTGCAAGATGACTATGCACTCTCTCAAGTGAGATGGAATACCTAGAGGAAGACTGCTGACTAGAGATTTTCTTTTTTCGGATTGCTGTAGCTTCATCATGAAAAGGGTTGTCCCCCTTGTTCAGGCAGTAGCACTGACAACCTTTTCTTAATCGTAGAGTTCCTTAGCAGACCCATACCTTAAAACTAACTTTCACCTGTTTCCCATGGCAGCCGTCATATGATTCTAACACAGGAAGACCCATGAAGTGTGAAGGGGTTTGACTGCCTGTTACCTGTCACACTGTATTGCTTTCGCACAGCCAGTCCTATCAGATCATTTGACCCTGTCACACAAAAACAACTCTTTAGTTTTGAAAGTAAAGAGATCCATCTGTGGTTTGAGGTGGGTGTTTGTGGAGCATTGAGGCCTGTAGAACTCTGTTATCAGTGGCGATTCTAGAGTCTGTGGGGGCCCTAAGCAAAAAATCCTAGGGGGCCCTACTTACACAACCTTGTAAACTTGTTTTTAACATGTTGCTAGCCCTATGCCAAGCATTTATCATTCATTGCAAGTGCCATTCACACATGCTACATACTGTTTTTTTTCAGCACAGTCTAGGCTACCCAGATCTGCCACAATATCATGCATAAATACTTGCATTGATTTATTTTAGATTTGTAAATAATACAAATTCAAAAAGCAGGCTACTATACAAATTCTTACATTTTGACGTGTATCTCACCACAGCAAGCAGCTCGACATGACTTGGTTGTATAGGCCTGACTGCTCTGTAAATGGCAAGAACCATGATGGAGGGATACGGGTCTGAGCAATTTACAGAAATATGTGGTGTGTAGGCCTACCTTCCAGAAATAAGCTGACCTGACTTGTTTGCGTTGTGGTACACATGACGTGCACACATGATGATTCTCTATAATATTTATTTTACTGCATTGCAATGAACAAAGTAAAGGCAAAAAAAGTGTTTATTTGTCAAACAAATTTGGATGCAATATGAGTCTTGAATTGGATACAGGAGTTTTCTATAGCCTATAGGATCTCAAAACCGTATGCTATTATGAACGTGCCTTGCCATAGAGAAACACATGATAACGGATTATGAACAGCTATTATCGCACACAAAAACATAGGGTAAGTGGAGCAAAATGAAGTTATTATTTTGCTGTCACTTGGTCTGTTTTATAACTTAAAATGTTGTATTTGGTATCTGTGTGGATAGCTCTAGCTCTCCTCTTTCATCTGACATGCGTGTCATCTTTCTGATCGCGATTTCACGAGTAAATCAAACGAGAGCTAGTATATGACATTATTATTTGTTTGTCACTTCGTCTGTTTTTATAACACAGAAGGATCGATGTATTTGGTATCAATGGAAAGCTCTGTTTCCCCTCTTTCATCTGATATGCGTAGCATCTCTGTGCGATGCCGGGTTTGCCAGTAATTCAAGCGAGACTGGATGTGCGGGTGTATGCAGAGCAATATAGACTGTAAATATGATATACTTTGATTTAACTTCATGACTTTCATACTTGATCGTACAGACAAGTGCCTAGTTTCGTTGGAAAGCCCCGCTTCTGCTCTTTCGTGCAATACAGGTCTCATCTCGCTGCGACTAATAATTGCGGAGCAATGTTAACAGTGAAGAATGGGTGTGTTTTTTTGATGCACTTTGCGCTAGTCGGGCTCAATATGTGTGGATTGTTTGCACTCTTTTGGACACAGATCCACTGTTTATAAGCCGATAGCATACATGTAGGCTACTATTTGTAAGACAGGTCAGGACAGGAGCACACAAAATCACGTAACCCACCATTCAATCTCTATTGACGAAATTCTCGCTTGTCGCACCATAAACGCTCTGAGGTCTCGGGGCCCCCTAACGGCTCGGGGCTCCAAGCAGTTGCTTGCCATGCCTGTCGGCAAGGTGCGCCCCTGTCTGTTATGATATGGCACACTTGATTATTCAGGTCAAACGGGCAGTAGGCTTGTGCTGTGAAGTCATTTCATCAACCTTCACTCACTTAAAGCTGAAAGCAGTGTTGAAAAAGCCTCTTGTATCACCTGAGAAGCCGTTCTATTTCATACTTTTAAGGAGAGAAGCTGAACTTTTTAGGACCTTTTAGAGGTTTTACTAGTTGCAGTAATAGATGCATAAATATGGCTGTTGTACTGTAAGCACGTATACATTTTCTGTGAAGTGTTTTTCAGTTTCGAAAGATGCCTCCTTTAAGTTCAGAGTAGGTAATAGGAGTTTAATGTGCATCAGGTTTCATATGTACTCAACAACAACTCTGCGGTATTACAAAAAAAGCGTTGCAGTCATGACATGTGAGTTTCAGACAGACCTAAGACTCACTTAAGTCTTACACCTATCTGCTCAGGAAGTTCATTGCTAATTCAACATTGGTGTATGCTGTGTTATGGCAGTCTGAATGCTTGGACATGTGCCGAGTGTTAACCATGTTGCAACTGTTTGTCGTTTAGGCTCGCAGCAAGCTCTCGCAGATACAAGACAATCAACAAGAGATGACCAAGAGCATCGAGCAGTACAACAGCACCTTGAATGGCACCCATGGGGGCAGCATGACCAACCTGGCCGACATGAGCGAAGGCTTCCCCGAGAAGGAGAACGGTGGCTTTGGCGCCATGGTAAGTGTAATCTGCTAGTGACCTTACACGGGGTAGTTCAGAGGTGGTGCAGGATGCTACTTGCCCCTGGGGTGACCTCTGTGCTTGCTGCACACTGCATCCGCAGAGTAAGAGGCGGAGGAAGGACAAGAGGGCACCGAAAGCGAAGCATTTAGAGTGAGGTGCCACGACTAAGCATTAGTCATCAAGCCGTCACACCTGACTTGTTTTCAGATTTGTATGCTGTGGACTCACAAATGAACCCTTATTATACGATGTACTGTATGCTACCATTGATTCTAATTCCATAGAAAGCTCAAACGTTGGCGCGGTTCCAGATTTTCGTGCAAGTCTTGTGCATTATCTTTTGAGTGTAGCTAGACATAGCACGCGGCTAGAGTTCATGTGGAGAGATAGGGTTTGGTTGCATATGTTTGCTGACTGTTTTGGACAAGATTCACATGGTTAGAATGAAAATGTCAAAACCATAGTTGTGGGTATATACGTATACTAATGAACTCCAGAAGTTGTGAACACATTGCATGTCATGTCTTGAGCCTCTTGCGAAAATGCCATGAAATTCACCTGTGTGGTGAAATTGGTCCCAGCTGCTGAGATTGCCGCATAAAGTGAGAAGATTATCAGGATATTTATGTAAAACATTTTCCAGTGCAGGTATTATTTCCCTCATTTAATTTGCTCCATTTTTCAGGGGGCTCGTGGTCACCCTTCCAGGCAATTACTATGGGGATTTTGATCTTTCCGTTCTCTTCCTGCCTATCTTGTACAACTAACACATAACGTGCGCTTCATTAGGCTCATTGGGACTGAGGCAGGGTTACTTAATCTGCTCGTGCTTTTGTTATTGCAGTCTTTATTACCGGTGCGTTTCCAGAGGATTCCGCGCTCTAGTCGTTCGTGCACTCGGTTCATTTCACGGCAGAGTTGTGTCATGGCAGGGAGCTGGGATTAGGGTCAGGATCCTTATTGAAATGAGAGCGCTGCTTTAATGAAACGCAACACGCCACGTTTTCATAGCGAGGGCTGCCTGGCATGTTGAAGCCACGGTCAGGGCTTGGAGTAGGATGGTGTGTGTGTGTGTGTGTGTGTGTTTGGGCGGGGGGGGGGGGGGTTTAGACACCCGACACCCCTAGCGATCGGCGGAGACTGTTTCTTATTGAGCGGCCTTTTCATTTGGACCAGCTGAGTCTAATGGGCCCACTCAGACTGAGAACTGCAAATTGCAGGAGAATGAAAATTGCCCGCACGTTATTAAACTGAAATCTAACCCGAGGGGCTCGCTGGTTGGTGCTCTGATTCAGACGGACATTCCTGCCACAGTTTCCTCAGACTTGCGCCGCTCTACATCAACTGAAGTGGCCCATTATTGGAATAATTTCCCACCAAAATATTTTGTTTTTGAACGTAGACGTTGTTTGTCAGCTGGAGGTATTTTTGGCAGGCTGAATGAACAGGCGGAATGAAGCTGAAACTGTTTCTGGTAATGCTTTCCTGGAAGGCAAATTGTATCAGATGAATGTAAATAAACTGTGGGGGGTTTTTTTCAGCCCAGACTTAACAAATGGCCTTGCCTCTCTTCTGTAGGAGGACCCTTTCAAGGTGAAGACATCTGTGTTCAATAGCAACCCCCAGGAGATGCACACAGACCCCTTCCACTCAGAGGACCCCTTCAAAACAGATCCTTTCAAAGGTGCTGCTCTCGCCTCTCTCTACTCTACTCTCCTCCCTCTTCTCATTCTCTCTCTCCCTCCACTAAATTTCCCTTGTGCCTCTTCATCTTTCTCCTTGTATCTGCAAAAATCATAAGAGACGTCCAGGGACGTGACTGTCTCTGTGTTTGTAGACCTCAGCCTTACTGACTGCTGTCCTGTGTGTGTTTGTTTGAGCCCCCCCCCTCCCCCCCTCTTTCCCATACTTGCATGAGTTGACTTGGATTCTATAACCACTTGGCAACAGGCCCCTTCCAATACAAAATGTAGAGATATGAATATCTATTTTCCCCAAATGGTTTTGGTTCTCTCGGAATTCGTCTTTCCCTTTGTCCTCTGGCATGGCTACTGATACCTACTCTCCCCGTGCTTTTTCTGGCCGCCCTCTCACAGGAGACCCTTTCCAGAATGATCCCTTTGCAAAGCAGCCACCCACCACCACCGCAGGTATTTATGCACAATTATTCAGAAATATCTCTTGCTCAGCCCGAGGTGGAATGCTGTTTTCCGCTTCTTCAGCATGAGTGTGCTTTCCTCTGACATGCACTGCAGATGACCTGATGCTACAAGGTTCAGTAGCTTTGTCCATCAACTTCCCTCTTTGTAATATTGGAGATTTCGGTTCCCCAAACTCTATAATATGAGGACTCCGTATGAAGAACCGATAATCAGAACATTAAAAAAAAAAAACATAAGCAAAGTGGATAATTCCATGTCGAGGTGATGTCATTGATATGTTTAACATGTTATCCCTATTGAAGTAGAAATACCGTGGGCTTTTTTGTGAGCTTTGTTGATAAATGGTCACATGAGTCATTTGCATCTGTTTGTCAGATGTCTTGTTTAGAATTGTGCTATCATGAGTTTTGAGAGAAATCAAATAAAGCTAAAAATCTGCATCTCTTCCCATCCAGATCCTTTTGGAGGAGACCCTTTCAAAGAGAGTGATCCCTTCAAGGCAACATCGGAGGACTTCTTTAAGAAACCAGCTAAGGTGGATCCCTTTGGTGCCTCCGATCCTTTCAGCAAAAGTGCCACGCTTCCCACGAAGGTACTGATGAACTTTGTTCTCCGTGCCCCTTGCTGCGGCACAGCAATGCAGTTGTTGACATGTTTGTGATCGCTGAACTCTATATTTCATGTGTCATGACCGTTTGACTGTCTTTGCCTTTGTCAGCAGGCATGTCACTTCACAAGCAATGACCCCTTCACCTCGACCAGCCCCAAATTAAAAGGCCCAGGTACAGTTTCATCTGCTTTCACACTGGGTTGCTCACCAGATAATTGTATCCCGGTCCCGGGAAGTTTTCATGGTTCTCATTCAGTCTCAGTCAAGCATGTAAAATTAATGGTAGTGCCCATTTTCACTCACTAATTTGCTCTTTGGACCACTCCTGTGATATACCACTAATTACAGTGTAGATTATCTGAAATAAAAGGTTATTTTAAAAAAATATTAGTGTATGAGAGGAAATTCTCTGTGAGCTGTGTGTGCATGCTTCATGCAACAGGCGAGCCTCTCCTTTGAAGGAGATCAGTGGGCATGCAATTTTGACAGTTGATCATTTCCTGTCTTACCACGTTCAAACAAAGCCGTTATTGCCAGAGGCATTAGTTTTCTGTTGTATTGTAGATTAGATGTAGATTAGACACAAAAGGCTGCATTACGGAGCACCACTGGCAGATCACAGATGACGTGCTCTTCTGGCTTCTGCATCTGGTGGTGCTGCTACTTTAGGTTAAGCTGTTGCTAACAACTGCCACCCACACTTGTCAGTTGTCTTTCATCTTTAATATGATGAACCAGCATTAATGGGATAGTTCTATATTCAGTATAATTGGTGTTGTAATTGTAAAACAGCTATCATTTATGTCCATGTTCAGTACAGGTAAAACCACTAGTTCCATCAACCAGGCTCAGAAAGTGAGGCCTTAAAGCTGAATACTAGGCCTACAGCAACTTACCATTAATATCATTGCCATGATGCACCAGCTGCCTTGTAGGTCAGATAGTTGGGCTTACAGCTCAACCAGATTTAACTCAAGGTTCCTTCCAGGGCAGAGAGGTATACCTAATGGCCCCATTACAGTGTCACACAGTGGCATATTTCCCAACATGACTTTATCCATTGTTAAATAGTGAAAATCCAGTTATAATCAGCCACTTTGGACATTGGATCTTACCGACATCTTCAGTTTTAACTTGACGTGAAGTCATAATCCCATTCTCTACTTTGTTCGAATCTGTCCGTTTCTTTCTAACCTCACTGAAGTCATCCATACATTTGCACAGATATCTGCGCTAGAGCCCAGCCCACTATTGCCGAGCTATTGCCAAGCCCGTAGAGGAAGGCAGATTTTTATTTTTAAAGGCTAATTGTTTCATGGATCCAAGATACTATGGCTGCATTCAGACTGCCAGCCAAATTCCAATTTTTAGCCCATCCAGATTGGAATTTTGCGAGTTTTGCAAAACGGATCCAAACCACATCCAGGAGATAGTTTCATATCGCATTCATATCGGATATGGTCTGAACAGCTCCCAACACTCAGATCGGTTTGACTGTCTGTGATGTGACTTAACGTGACTTAGCACCTAGAACGTACCCCATTACTTAATGCGGAATAGAACGTACCCCATGTAAACAGATGCCATAAATATTTCATTCAGAGTAGTTTAACAATGTAAACCCACCTAATGTATAGTAGGCAATATCTGTAGGATATGATAAATTGCTGAAACCTAGCACTATAAACCACCCTCAGGGAGGAAGAGGTTGAAAAAACTGACATGGAAGGAGGGTATTTATCTCAAGAGAGAAAGACGTATATGACAGCAGTTACATATGTTGGTATAGTAAAGGATTATATCATGAAACAACACTCTGATACTCATACAGAAAAATGATAATGACCATGAGAATGATGGCCCCCGTGAGGTCTCAAATCCGGCCCACCGCCTACTATGAGTTTGACACCCGTGTACCACAGCATATCCTGCCCAGTGTTGAAGTATTTACTTGCAGATGTGCAATCCATGGTCAGCTTCATGGTCAGCGTCTCAGATCAGCACAAAGATAAGAGTGGGGAGAAAAATACACGTGGGCTTGCCTGTGTTAGCGTTCTTAAAATGGAAATTAAATGGCAAGACCTCGACACCCTATCTATTTTTTTCAGGAAATTACTCTCACCGCTGAAAGTCACCCATATCACATTCCAGTGGCTGTCTATGAGCTGAGTAGTGGCAGCTTGGTTGACTCTTTTTTAAAAGAACCTAAGAACTAAATTGAGAACCGAGAGACTCACTCCCTTCAGACAGTACAGTCATTTCCCGTTTATTAGCCGCATTGTGTGTAAACTGCAGGGCAGTGTAATAAAAAATAATAAATTATGGTAGGGCGGTAATGAACGTAGTTAACGTAATGAAGAGACAGCTTAGTAAATTCCATGCAATATAGCAAAGCATACAAAAACTCGCTATTAGTGCTGTCTTAGTACATCTGGCCCTCAGTCAGTAAACATTGGTGGTAGTGTTATCCAATTGCACACAGTGATATTTTCAAATGTATGCTTGGTGCCACCCCTCAAGTTGGGCCATTTTCATTATTTATAGCCAAACCCTAAATCTCTGTAGATGTGGGTCTGGATTTCCAGGCTAGCTTTGCCATACATTGCTGCTAGAAATAGTACTTATGTACAGTATGCTATATACAAGTGCTAAATCTGTATCTTGGTTTTTGATGATGACAATGATTTTGTCAGAATTGGCTCAAAAGCACAATTTCCCCTAATATCATTGTGGGGAAACATCCCTGATGATAATCCCCTTGTGAGCTAAAGTGATCTCTCTTGTTTGGACCCTTCCAGATCTCTTTGGAACACTTGACCCTTTTGGAAGCAGCTCGTTTGGCAGCAACAGCGGATTTGCAGACTTCAGCCAAATGTCAAAGGTACAAATGGGCCCTCAGTGTCATGGCCTCGGCAGATGTGGCCTATCTCGGTGCGCATCAGATCTGTTCAGCGTGTGAGGCTTACCGCAATGATGGATTTGCATGCCGACATGTCAAAGTAGTCCCTCCCACCTCACAGATCCTACGATATAGCCCTACGCCATTCAGCAAGGGCACCAGAGTAAAACTCCCAACCTGAACAAATGTTGTGTGCATGCAACTCTGTTTGGCGATGGAGATAACTGACGATTCCTTTGATGGGTCTTTGCCTTTACTTATGTTTGACCTGATGCCATTTCTGTTGGAAATGTTTGGTTTGTTCACACTAAACATTTTGTGTTGCCTCTTTATTCAGGGCTTTGCAGATGACCCCTTCAGCAGAAAGCAAGATACTCCGGCTCTGCCACCCAAGAAAGGTGTACCACCTCGACCTAAACCTCCCAGTGGTATGTCCTTATACAATTGAGTAGTGAATCCTCAAACTGTTGCTCAATTCAATACACAGGAAGCAATGAGTCTGTTTCTGCCTCCATTTTATTATATACACTTGGCAGTGTTTCTGCTGCAAGTAGTGTTTTTGAGCATCAAGCACACCAATGTCCGTTTGAGTTGCACACAGAATTTCCACCACACCCTTCTGCTCACAGCTATATCCTGTTTTGGAAATTCAGCGAGAGTTGCCAGTTGTGAGTGATGAGAGATTGAATTATGACATTTTTTCCTGACTGGAACTGTCCCTAATCACCCCTAATGCTGTCACTCATGTGCTCTCTGCACCACTGAGAGAGGCTGTGGAGATTAAACTGATGGATGTTATTTGTGGCCAGAATATTTTCTATCATAAGTGCAGCTCTTTTTTTTCAGCTCTTTGACACAGTAAACAGGAAATGTGGGCACAGATAAGCTAAAGCAGACTCCGTTCCTTTGATCGCTGGAACCTTGCAGCAGATGCATGCAGAAACAAAGTCCAGTTTCCAAAAGTGTGTGCCAACAAATTGCTTGTTTTTTTTTTTTGCGTTATTGATAGAATGTATGTGTGGTCTATGACATTTTAGGACAGGGTCTCACCAGTGCAGCTGAAAGTATTTAGCATGTTATTTTCCAATTAGATTCCAGTAATTTATGGAAATGTGTTGGAATATTTATTTATTTATGTTTTGGTTACTGGATCTCTTCCTGACCTAGACCACCTCCTGCATCATTTGCTTAATAACAGATAGAATTTATGTCTACATGTTTTTAATTGAATACTTTGTATGACATCTTTTTAGAAGCACCAGTTCACACAGTTCACTCAGCAGACACACTGAAACAGTAAAGCGAATATTGAATTCAAAAGATGTATGTAAGGAGAAGTACATAAACAATTGCAAATGGAATTCATTATTTAATTCGATATAAAGACATGCATTCGGAAGAGTGTGTGCGTGTGCGTGCGTGCATGTATGTGAGTTGCATATGGGGGTCTGCAACTATGGTTGGCCTGTGCTGTGGGGTCAACTCTCTGCTCTTAGTGTGTCATAATGCACATAATGCGTAGGTGTTGATTGAGTAAAGATGATGTGTCGTTAGCTTGCACTGGTAACATCAGATGTTATGATGCTGCTTTCCCCACCCTTTCCCACTTCCTCTTTATAGTGTGTGTGTGTGTGTGTGTGTGTGTGTGTGTGTGTGTGTGTGTGTGTGTGTGTGTGTGTGTGTGTGTGTGTGTGTGTGTGTGTGTGTGTGTGTGTGTGTGTGTGTGTGTGTCTGTGTGTGTGTGTGTGTGTGTGTGTGTGTGTGTGTGTGTGGGCGTGCAAGTAGTACTCAGAAAACTTTTACACCAGTGTCCTTCAGTGCTCTTTTCACTGTCCTGTAAATGTCTTTCTCCCTTCCTTGTATTTTTCCACAAAGTTTATCTCATGATTGGTGCCAGAGAGTAGAACAGAACAGAAAAGAACACCAAAACCACTACCCCTCCCTTTAGAAAACTTCTCACTCACTCCAAAGGTGCCAAACAGAAAGTTCACTGGCATGTTTGAACCTTTTATAGAATGCAAGAAAACTGTATGAGGGTGTGAAATATTTTTAAAAGCACCTTTGTGAGTAAAATTATATATAGCCTCATTTTTTTTATTTTATATTTATTTAGATTGCAGGTGGCATTTAGTCTTGCTACTGACAATGGAGTCATATGCAGTCATGCATGCATGCATGCACCAGCCCTGAAGATGCAGAGAGGATGTTTTAAATTGCGCTGATGTTAAAAACAAAGGGTGGAGCTCCTTTTTGCGGTCGCCTGTGCCATTTACGGAAAGAACAGAACTGATTGCTTGAGAGGTAGTGTTTGAGAGGTGCTAATCTGGACTGGTACATGTGAATACCAGCCAAATTAGCCATGTGGTTAACACCTTCACATGGGGAACAACAACTAGTGAAACGTTCCCACGCATTTCTCTTGTGAACTTGAAAATGTTTCAAATAAAAAAAAGCACCATATCTGTATGATCAACATTTAGGTGTTAAGGAAACTACAGAAAGTGGATGTGAAGTTTTGAGGTTGCTGTTGGTTTAAGTGGGCTTTACTCCAACCCTTAATATAGAACACAATCAGACAATTGGGGCATACAGTAGTAATACAAACTTGTGGTTCATGTGTGAAAGTGTAAAATGAAAGCATAAAAGGGTAAAATGATGTGAATGAGGATTTTTTTTTCTTCAGAGAAAGGGTAGAGTTGTAGAATTGTAGTATCGAGTATAAATGTGTGTGACTGTTTTCCCTCGGTCATGCAAGCTCTAACCCATGTGTGGCTTGGGGTGCACCACAAGTGGTGTTCAGGTTACAGGCTGTACTGGGTGGCAGGGTTGAGGTTCGCTGGTTGTTGTTGCTCAGTTCAGGTGAAGTCAACCAAGAGCCTTTGTAAAAATGTAGGGATAACTCTGAAAAGGGAAAAAGAATATCTCCATTTGTATTTGTGTAACAGATTATTTCTCTACACAACCTCAAAAGGAGACTTTCTCACCTGCGTTTTTTCCCTCCCCCGCCGCCGCTCATGCAGCTGCAACTTCAGTCTGACTGAAAATGTGACAGAGAAAAACTAAGTGATCAGACAAGCTCCCATAGCTCTCGTTCAGTAAGAGTGTCACGTGACACCACTCCCTTAATGTCACTGTCTTTGTCATGACTGCAGGGAATGGCTGGAGAATGAACTAGGTTTATCTCTGAACTCTTTTCAGGTAAAAGCACTCCTGTAAACTTGCCTGGATCGGGGGATGCCTCCAAGCCGAGCGACCCGTTCCAGCCCTTCGGCTCTGACGCCAGCGACCCCTTTCAGAGTAAAAAGGGGGTGGCGGGGGTCCCAGGGGATCCCTTTAGTGGCAAAGATCCATTTGCTCCATCTGCCTCAAGTAAAGCCTCTAGAGACTCCTCATTGGGTTTTGCAGACTTCAGCTCTGTAAGTTGAGCTCAGTGATACTCTTCTTCTGTCCAGTACACCCCTTTATTTCGCTCTCTTGCGCTTCACAGTGAATCATGACTTTCTGTGAGAAAAAAAAGAAAAAAAAAATCTTAGAGCATAGCACAACAGCTTTTCTTCCACCTCTCTGCTACGCCTCATTCTGGCCACTCTTCATTCTCTATTCGTATAAACCTCATCACGCTTGGTAGTTTGTCTGGATGGAGGCTAATAGGGGTTGGTTTTGAACTCCACAGTGACCCTTGGCAAATGCAGTCGATACCTCATAAGAGCATGTTTTCTCTCATAACATAGTCTAGGGTCTTGAGTATTTCCTGTCAAAGGTGGTCCCATTTCTCCAGAATCCACACAAGACAACAAATCATGTACACACAGCTCAGAGAGAACTGCAAGGGTAGATGGAATTTTTTTTTGCTTTGAAGTGCAAAGTGTTAAAACACCTCCCACACCCACAGTTTCCAAATTCAGGTCCAGTGGAATTTACTGAAGTGCATCTTTGTAGCTCCCCACTTCACAAAATCTAGATCACAAGATAAAGAAAGTGTGAATAAGTTTCTGTTTGGAATAGATATTGCCAGTCATGTTAGACTTAGCTTTTTGACTGGGCGAGTCCTAGTTGTACTTATGGAATATTCTAGAAAAAGGCCTCATCTCGCCCATATCCACATTAACCTGGCTAAATATACTGTAAATACTCATTGTTTCTCCATTTAGCCCCTCAGTCCACATTAAAATGGTGTATTCTGATGTTCTGACACTTAAAGCGATGCCTTTTGAAAACATTCACTGAGGTGAAGAACCCCTGGGTTTGCGTTGTAGTGTGGACAGGGGTAACGGAGAGTTTCATAAATGATGAAGTGTGGTTGCCATGACACTGATCAAAGTTGATGTTCGAGACCACCATCAGCAAACACTTGTGTAGTGTTTAAGTGTTCCACTTTGGATACAAAACATTTGCAAAAGAATGAGAAAATGATATTCTGGACGGAGATCCGAGTTTCCACTTATATGTGTATAAATGCATATAAACATGCATGCAAATTTGAGCATTTTTATTTATTCGGCTTAAACACAGTCAGCCTTTATCCGGATTAGACATTTAGACAAAGTCCTTATGGATGCCCAAAGTTAACAGTGGATCCTAGAACATATGGTTTTAAGAGTCTGTTGCTCGAACACACACAGTGTGAATTGATATGATGGTGTTGGTATGATAGCATTTATGCCATGTGGTTAGATGGAGAAAAGCTACATCCATTGGCTCCATAAAAAGACTGGTGAGAATTCTAACACTGTTCCAGCGAGACCCCACTAGGTTAAACGGGTGCTTAATGGACACTGTCAAACGATTCAGCTGTTCCTATGGACTATCTATCCCTAAGCAACCTTCAGGTGTGCAGTGGTACACCTGACACATCATGTTGTTCACCTGAGCAGCCAAGCTCTGCATGCAGCAATAGGGTCTCTCTGATGTGCGAGGATCCCTGGTCTGTCATGCACTCAAGAGTGTGAAGTCTCCCGCAGCACTCTTCTCTTGAGGGAGTTGGACAGACTGTAGAGTGAGAGATATGAAACCCATAGCTATTCTGTCTGTCTGTCTTGTTCTGTCCACTACCTTCTTGGTGGCCTCCCTTCTTCTCTCTCTTTCTGATTCATTCTCTCTTTATCATCACATCTGAGACACAGGCATCTGTAAAGAAGCCTTCAAGTCAGCCCTCTTATGTCTCACTTGGTGCTTGGCTCCTTCTGGCCACATTGCAGTTACCCTACAAAGGGGCCTTGTGTCCGCCGAGAGTAACGGCCCTCTCCTCCTGCACAACACGCAGGTCTCTGCTGTCTCCATTCTCTCCACATTTCCACGCGTACTTACTCATTCAGATAACACCATTATGCAGGAGCTCTACGTGCCCTGCTCCTCATCCAGACTCCTTGAGTGATGTGGGATGAGGATGAGGATGAGGATGAGGAGTGCTGCCCTGAGCTTTAAAGCACAGTGGCCCAGCGCTCCTGTTGCTCAGAGGCCCGGGAGGTTGCCGAGTTGAGGGTAGGTGGTTGTTTTTGGGGGGGATAGTTCCAAAGCCAACGGCTGTGCGGTTTGCTCACACGGGAAGCAGCAGTATCACTACTCAGCTGTCAGGCCGGAGTTTTCAACCGAGCATGTGATTTTTTCTTTTTCTGGTTTGTTTGTTTGTTTTTTTTGTTCTGTTGTAAGTGTGTGTGTTCAAGTACCCTACGAGGCAGACCCCTCGCAGGTGTCTGGTTTGTCATGCCCATACCACATCACAACTCCTCCTCTCTGTGCTCCTGCTGGTGTGGTCGTCTTTTGTTTGCATGACTCTTGGGGGCATGGGGCTTGCTATACCATTTCTGATTAGCAAATAAGGACACAGTCCACACAAAGACATTGGTGATCTGTGTGTTACTTGTTCAAATCAAATTATCTCAAGTTGAATCTGAGATAGTCCAACTAAAAATCTGCTAAACATGCTATTCAAGTTACAGTACCTAAACTGTATTGACCTAAGACCTGCCTCTAGTAGAGCGTATGTAAAAATGAGAGGTCCAAGCAGCACAGCTTATTCAATTATTCATTATAATGACATTCAGATGCAATTCAGTAAAAGCCGGAAAATTATATGAAATTAAATTAATAAAATAATTTGTAAAAAGTTGAGAAATCCAGTAACGTCCAGTAACGTAATTTAACACATTTTATAGAATTTAAAAAGCTACAAAGTCTGAAAACATTGTGTATGTATTAATGCATTACACGCATACATTGTTAACATGTGTAAAATGTTGAACCAGTCCAGTTCGGAAACATAAAAAAACGTTAAGAAAATCCAAGCAATGCATGGTATACAATCACAAAAAATGTACACACAAACAATATGCAAGTTATTCAAAGGAAGAAAATGTCAGGAAGTAGTAATATGGTGTCAAACAGATCATTCAGGGCACTAACTCTACACCAATCCAATATAGTTGAACTATCAATACTGAATCAATTGCTTCTGTAAATTGTAGTTTACAAGGTGGTTTCCACCTACGTTTGAAAGGCGGATATAATTCATACAAACAACCTAAACATCTGGCAAGCACATACTCAAGTATTAACTTGAACTAAAACGACCCATCTTAACTCAACTTTTTAGAATTGACTTTAAAAAGTTGTAGCAAGCCACTGTTGACCTGTCCTCTCCTCCGTGAGAGTGAAAGTTGTTCAGGTGAAGAGCCTCTAAATACAATGCCAATTTTTATGTGGATAAGTGCTACCAACGAATGAAACACAAACAGTTTAGAGCCGTTTAGCTCAACTATTCTCAGCTCCTGCACAGGTGGATTAGATGCACAGGCATTATGTTTAATTCCGGTCATAGGCACTTGCGTTGACTTGCTACATCAGAAGACAGTGGAGCCACTTGCTTCAAGATCTGTAACTGCTTGGACCCCGTTCATTGCTGCTTGCAGCAACATTTATTTTAATTATATAATTATTATGCCATACATGGAATAGGTTCACTCGTACTAAAAAAACCCACAATGTGACCCTTCCTACTCACTGCTGACATAAGCATATCGAGTGGTTAAGCAAGAACTGTTATCCACACCAGCACATGTACCATGCATGTGGCCATTTCACAATTCTCCAGAGTGGTGTTGTGTGTGATGTGTGAGTGTGAGTGTGTGAGTAGAAGAAGTCATTTCTAGACATGCGTAGCCGCTGTGATTGTAGCCTTAATTCGCCACTTCACCAACATGGGCATATCTCTTGTTTCCTGTTTTTCTCTTTCAGCTTCTCTCTGCCTGTTATCATTGCATGCTGTGTTTGATGATGTATTCGCCTTCATTTTTGACACCATTGACCCATTAAAGTGGTCCCTCTCCTGTATGTCTGTGTGTGTGGGTGTGCTGTCTGTCACTCCTCTATGGTGGTCCTTTAAACTGTGTGTGTTGTATAAAGGAGGGGGGTGTAACAGGTGGCTGTTTGGAGTTTGAACCTGTCTGTGTATTTTTTTTGTGCTTTGTAACACGATTTTCATCTCACAGGAAACGAAAGAACCAAGGTAAGACACCTGAAGTTGTGGTTTGTTTTGACAGCATTTTGCGTAAATGTACACTGTCTACAATGTTTGTGCTGTCTCTTGATCAAGTAGCCTCTTGTGCACTGACAGATTGAATTTTCAAAAAATATATATACTTCACCATGAGCGATGCTGCTGCAAAAGCTATTCTGTCTATTGGCCACCTAAACTAAGCTAGCCTTGTTTTTTTGTTTTTTTCCCCAAATGCTTCACGTTGATCACATGCTTTAAAATCCCTTAGCCCAGTAACACGCTTCACTCACATAATCACTTGCACAGAACCCTGGCACATATAAAAAATTTGGGCCGAACAGTTGGGAGTTGAGATGCACATACCTTCCCCCTGAGCACTGTTGTACGCCTCTGTCATGGAATCGTTATCATAATGAACACTGTGGTCATGATCATGGTTGATTAGAGATGTGGATGAAGCACAGCTTACACTTAAAGGAACACTTCACCGTTTTTTCATATTGAACTATGTTATTCCCTTAATTAAGACGAGTTGATACATACTGTACCTCTCACGTTTCAATGCGTGTATTCACTGGCTCTGGCGCGCGGCGCAACTTTGATAGCACTTAGCTAGCCCAATGCATTCATTAGGATCCAAACAGAGATGAGGTTAGAAGCGGCCAAACATCTCCATGTTTTCCCTATTAAAATACAGTTACATGAGTAGTCACACAACCAAGTATGGTGAGACAAAATAAAAACGTAGTGCATTTCTAAGCAGGTAAGAGGGATAACTACATTGTGTGGTGGAATAACATTGGGAGCACTTAGACTCCCATATCCTCACTCCAAACTGAAACTGAAAGTGCAAAAGTGAGGATATTACTGCGCCACACAATATAGTTATTCCATTCTTACCTGAATGCATTGGGCTAGCTAAGTGCTATCAAAGTTGTGCCGCGCGCCAGAGCCAGTGAGTGCACGCATTGAAACGTGAGAGGTATGTATCAACTCGCCTTAGTTAAAGGAATAACGTAGTTTAATATGAAAAAACGGGGAAGTGTTCCTTTAAGCTTCATGTCCTCACATGTTTTTTTTAACTTATTTTATGTTCTATCCTTCTATTGTATTCATATATTTTGGAATATTCTTGCCATAGTCTGGTGTTTTAGTGGCAATTTTATTCATCAGGAAATAAGAATAGTTGAAGAACTGCAACTGATAAATCTGATGGCATAATGATTTATTCTAAACATCTTTTGTATGAGTTTAAGACTCAAGTTGATTTGTTTATCTACACACAATTAAATTTCATATATTAAATGATTTAAACGTTGTGTCTTCAGAAGTACACTAGACCAAAGTATTAGGATGCTTGTCATTACACATTCTGAATGAATGGACAAAAAATCCACAGTCACTGGATCTTGTATCTTGTGGCAGTTCTTCCCAGTAGAGGAGAAAGTGTTACAGCGACAAGGGGGTAACTAGCTACATATTGATAGATGTGGATTTATAATGGGATGCCATTGAAGTTCCTGTGGATGTCAATGGCAGGCGCCCCAATACTTTATGTCTAGATAATGGATCACAACTGTAGGATTTCTTTATTTACTATAAACTACGCTGTTCCTTTTAGGTGTAAATTACAGAGGCAGCTCAATATTGTCTTGTTGTCTGTTGAATTATTTCCCTCCTCTAGTCAAAGTGAGGATCACTTTCTCAGTGTAGTATGTGGTGAAGGTGAAGAGCATGAATGTGCGTCGTGTCAGTTGCAGGTGTATGTGCAAAAGGTGCAGACTTTGTGTGCAGGCATACAAGTGGCTGTTGGTGTTGTAGGTGTGAAATTTCTTTAAGACAATGAAATCAATGAGTATATGACAGGATGTGTGTATGTGACTGGCTGTGTGTCTCTGTGTGTGTGTCTCTGTGTGTGTGTGTGTGTGTGTGTGTGTGTGTGTGTGTGTGTGTGTGTGTGTGTGTGTGTGTGTGTGTGTGTGTGTGTGTGTGTGTGTGTGTTACATGTTACTATGGTAAGCCGTTGCATAAAGTCCCTTATGTGTGCTCTCCCCCTCCCTGCAGTTTGGGAATGAGGCGCAGCAGATGGAGTGGGCCAAGCGGGAGAGTGAGCGCGCGGAGCGGGAGCGGCTGAAGCGCCTCCGGCAGCAGGAGCAGGAGGACCTGGAGCTCGCCATCGCCCTCAGCAAGGCCGAGATGTCCAACGCGTGACCCCCACACCTCTCCCACTCCCCGAACCCCCCGCTCAACCCCAGCCTCCTGCTCACGCGCTCAGGCTGAGCTCCCCATCCCCTACCCCCCGTCCCACCGCTGACCTTTAACCCCCCCCCCCCCCCCCCCACATCCCACTCTATACGCTCAACTAGACCAAGATGTCTGATGCTTGACCCTAGTCATGATCTCACCCCACCTCATGATGTACTAACCACAATGCAAGAAGTCAAACTAAAGTACAAATGCAAAACAAGCTAAATCAAACGGTAATAGTAAAGGGGTTGGGGGGTGGGCAGCGGGGTTTAGGAAACACGTAGAGTGTTGGTTTGGGGTGCTTTAGTGACGAATCGAACAATCATACTCTCCTCTCTTACTTTTAATGTGATCAACCATAGCAAGAGGGTTAACCTGTGGTGTTTTGCGAACAAACTAATAATACACTGTACATGCACTGCGTAACCTGCACGGTCTGCCACCAGTCGAGCTATTTAAGGGAAATGGGGGCCTTGTGTGGGGGGCTTGTGAAGTTCTGCGGTGTGATATGGTTTACAACTTCACACTGGGCTGGTTGCGGTCGATATAGGTCATCAAGAAGGGATGTCATTCTGACCAAGCTAAGAAAAAAGGACAAAAAGTATCGCTGTTGTGGTTTGGACTGATAATTTGTTCGCTTAACTTTTTGTTTTGTTTTTTTGGAGGGGGCACAGGACTAGTGGTATGGTCTTCTGCATGTGTGAATGGGTGGCTCTCGCCATGACTGGAAACAAATTGTACAGAAAACTCTATTTTCTTTTTTTGTTCGTTTCAGACAGTGTGTGTGTGAATGGATCCATGTGAATGCTTACTTATCATGGGCAGTA
Source organism: Sardina pilchardus (assembly GCF_963854185.1). NCBI lineage: Eukaryota > Metazoa > Chordata > Actinopteri > Clupeiformes > Clupeidae > Sardina > Sardina pilchardus. The sequence goes on from NC_085008.1 coordinate 15,096,295, forward strand.
GGAGAGGCTGAAATGCTTTTCTTTTCTTTTTGTTTTTTAAGAAAAAAAAAACATGTCCTGCTTTGCGGTGTATCTAGGACCTTTCCCCTGTGAAGTGGGATGTCCAGGAAGAGAAACATCAGATGAGGGAAGCCATTCTTTAGTGGTCACTGTGTGTTCTACAGCGGCAGGAACAGAGGAAGCTCTTTTGTCTGACCACCAGCGCTGTTTACCATTTCAGGAAAGGCGACATGTTTGTTTCACATTACCGTAAAAGCACAACCCCCTTCGCGTCTCTCATGAGAATACGCTCGTAGCGTTGTCACAATGTACTGGTGTCCCATGCATGTTTCAAACGATCCGTAGTAATGTGGCTGCTAGAACGGGGAGGTCTGAAAGCTAAAGGACAAATCTGGTGGAAGGGTGATCTCACTGCTAAAGCTCATGCAGTGTTGGTACATTTTACAGTGTTTTTTTGTCTGTTTTGTATTGTTTTGTTTGTTTTTAAACTGTCATCTACATTGCGTTGCAGCATAGCATAGATGTCTGCAAAATTCTAATTGAGATCAGTCTTTTTGACCGTATTCATGTGAATGTTACTGCATAATACCGACTGTGCTGAGCTTTGAAACCATTCAAGCCTGGACCTCGAGCCCCTACTTCGTTTTACTAGCTATATTTCAGTTTTACTTGAACTCAACCAATGGTACTAGTTGGCACACTTGTTTACCAATGGTTATTCTCTCTTTGTACTGAAAAGGATATAGACTGACTTTAACTAAAGGCGGGTCCCGCAGGACTATGCCACTACTACAGCCTGTCAGCGTTGGCCCAACCTGTACATGGTTTTTGTTCCTTCCAGAATGTGTATGAACAGGCCCCCCAATTTAAGTGTTACTAAATTAGGGATATTTTTCTTTCTGAGCCATGTGTGTCGGTGTCATTATTTAGTGTTGTTGTTATTAGTACTCGCCTCATTAAGCAGTAATGTATTAATGGTCCATTGTGTGGTATTGACTGAAAAACTGTAGTGTCATAGTACGACAAGTGAATGGCACTTTCGATTGCAAAATGTTGTTGAAATCCTTGGTTGTTGGATGCTAATGCTGGTTACTGACATGCCCTATCCCTTACATGCATTACTTGCCAGCTCTGCTTTTATTGTTTCTGGTCTTTCCTGTCTCTCCCTGCACATGCGAGAGCTTCATCTGTGTCCTTCTGCTGAGGGCCGCATGGGTCACTCTTGTGGTGTTTTAATCACAAGTCTTTTATCACGCTTTATCCTGCAACTGCAGGACTCTGACAAAAGCCCAGCACTCCTTCTCTGTGTTGTGGTCTGTCTGCGTTCTCTTCCCCGCGGGGAACAGAGAACGGGAGAACCTCCCTGCACTGCTGCACACCCTTCGCTGTGCTCTCTCTCTCTCGGCTATCACTGAGTAGATGACTGAATTGAACACAGGTGAATCTCATGTCAAAATTGGAGCCGCTGGCCATTCCTCAAATGAAACTAAAACGAGCCTGAATCACTAAATCAAATGTGAAGGCACACGGGGCTTGAGGTGGTCCCTAGTGACAGAATGCTTCTGACGGTTCTGACTGAGTAGTGCTGTAGAACTGATCATTCCACGTACATTCTAGCTCCAATTCGTCTGCTCAAATCAGGTTTGGCTTAGCTTGTCCAGCCATCAGCTGCTTCCCCTGTAACATCATTCATACTGTATTTGTCTTTTGTGTCCACAGTGCAATAGTCTTTGTTTTTTTTTATTTTTAACTTCCATTTAAAAAAAAAAAAACGTGTAAATCCAGTTTTACGTCTTTCATATTCATTGTATTCTTTTTGTTTTGTTTTTTGTTTGTTTTTTTATCATTAGAAGTATTTAAACTTGCTTATCAAATTGCTGTTACAAATTGGCATTCTTAATTATGTTTTGAAAGCATTTTGACTGATCTGAAGCTGAATGCGTTCCTCCTCACCTGCCTTTGACCTATCTTTCCTCTGTAGATAAAAAAGAAATAATCAAGTCTGTTGTATTGAAATGCATAAAGTATACATAAACCTTGTATATTATGTCTGTTATATTTGTCCTATAAAAAGTGAAAAATTGCTCAATGTGTAACTTTTGGAGAATTTCTGACTACATTGGTAGCAACTAGAAAAAAGGGTTGGATTTCTTCGAAGATGTTAATGCTCAGTATGTGGTCATTGTTCAATAGAATAAAATAACTACATTTCAGATTTACAAGCATGTCTCCAAGTATATTTATTTCATTTAAGCAATGTTGATCTGATAGCCTTTGGTAGTTCATAAGTTCGTTGGTAGTAAAGTGCACCTCATTCTGAGACCATGCATCCCTCAAAGGTCTGCATCCAAGGAGTCTAACGTGTGTGTGTGTGTGTGTGTGTGTGTGTGTGTGTGTGTGTGTGTGTGTGTGTGTGTGTGTGTGTGTGTGTGTGTGTGTGTGTGTGTGTGTGTGTGTGTGTGTGTGTGTGTGTGTGTGTGTGTGTGTGTGTGTCTCATGGATAACTTAATTAGACAAATCAGGATTGGTGCAGTTATTCTGGGGGCACCTTTTTTTCTGAGAAGTCTCCTGTCTCTCAACCCACTTTATTCCCAGTCTCTGCTTTATGTGGAATGTGAAAAATGCCTACATGAAATAACAGGAAATTCCTAGGTAGCTTTTTATTTACCTTAAATCCAAATGGAGGTTTGTAGATTCACTGGCCATGGCTGACTTAATGAGCGTAAGCGGTCGGAGCGGAATTATGTCCGACTGAGTGCCCAGTGTTTACTCACGACTTACGTGCATTTCCTCCCCACACTTCACTCTTTTTTCATATCAAAACTTAAATGCCTTTCAGTTGAGCAGAAAAGGAATAACTGAACTGAACAGTCGGTCCTCACAGAGCTCTGCTTGAAAGCGGGCCAGACAGGCAGCAGTGCTGTACAGGGTTTGCTCTTCAGCGCAGTGCCTCTCCCTGTCACACCGGAGATTCCTGGAAATGAGAGAAGGGGGGGGGGGTGGTGGGGGATATCCTGTCTCCGAGAGGTGGCTGCAGGTGTGCAAGGGCCTCTGTAGGTTGGGGGGGAAGGGCCCACCACACCACACGTGCGTACATACAGTGACCCTGTAGGGGAAATGGGGTCTTCTCTATGGCTCTCCAAGGTAACAGGATCCCCTGTGCGTGCCTTCCCCCTGCTGCGACCATACCAGCAAGTCTTTGATTGAAAAGAAAAAAAAGAGCTATTGACAGCTGACATTTTTTTTCATTCTGGTAAAAAGTAGAAATTACTTTTTTCTTTTTTTTTTTTTAAATGGACTAACCTGTGTGCCATGCTCGATATGTAATCAATCTGATCCTTAGGAGCACCAAATGTGGAGAGTGAGGGGTTTTGGAGTATTTAATCAGCTGGGCAGGGGAGTTGGGCTCTCAGCATTGTAATGCTGCCCCGGGGACGTTGTGGTACAGACGAAAAATGCTCGTGTTTTCCAGCAGGACTGTCAGCAGAGGCATGTGGGCTAATGCAGTCCAGATGCACCTACTCCATTACTCTGTCACATGGTGTAATTTTCTATTAGTTTCTGAGGCTGATAGTCATGAAACCCGTTTAATTTTGTTGTGCACTGAGATGGCAGCTGGGGGAGAGGGTGACCTCGTCTGCGTCCCCTAAAAGTCTCCTCCGTAGATGTTTATCGTATTTTCAAGTCTGCACGACTCAGACAGGTTCAGCAATCATCCTGGAATCTTTTCTGTCTCAAACCAGCCGATGATAATCTGAAGAAAATCTCAATGCCATTCTACAACGTGCATACCTTTACATTTTCAACGTCAGCATTTATTGAGTTGAGTTGAATTCCGGTATTCCTGTCAGGAATAAACTTCCTTCTCGTTCCTGCAGGTGGCACACTCATTCCACTGCTCCCAGTTCGCAATTCACTCTAGGATGTTTTCCCCTTGGGATCTGAGTAGTTAATGGTGTACAAAGCCTTGTGATTATGTGACTTATTTGTATAAACATTGCAAAATTGCAAATGGTTTAAGAAAAAGTCCAGTGTTCAACAACAAATTTGTTTTACTCACTTGCTGTTCTCTGCATTCAAGACAAGAGCAACTTGATCTACAGTATGTGCAGTATAACACCACCAGTGCATGGAGTGAGAGAACTTTCATGAAAATCAGCACCTGCAAAACAATACGTCACCTACGTCACCTGAGAGCCGACTGATGTTTACAGCATGCAGTTGTTTGAGGCGCGTAGCACATGATGAGGTGTTTCTTTGTTGAAGGCCTGTAGCAGGCAATAGAAGACTTTGATCTGCTTACCTTTATTTACAGCAATAGCACAATTTCTCACTTTTTCCATCTATGCAACAAGTGAGTGTTTCTTAGCAACAGGGCAAAAACTGCCAAAATATCTGATGCAGGTTTCAACTGTGCCTAAAGTTCAGGCTGTCACATATCACCTCAAGCATTAATGATAGTGGTAATATTTAATAGATGATTCACTCCCTGATCGATAAGTAAAGAAGTCTTCAAAAAGCCCTTAGTCTGCTTCTGAGCCATAACCCTCTGCTCAGGAAGAAAGACACCCTCAGATGGCATTGACGCACGGTACTCTACATTTCACTCTTCAGTTTGAGGTGTACCTTGGCAGGCGGCCAAGAGATAGATACACCCCTTGTGCTGTTAGTGGTTTCGTATTGTTTTCGAATTAAGATAACATAAAGATGTGACAGAGTTGAGTGGTCAACCAGGCCCCTATATTCACCCATGTCCATTTTCAGAGCAGGGGACACTATTCAACTATACATTGGTTGTGTGCAAGAATTTGAAAAGAAAACTGAATGTGACACCAGATCCCTGTTTCTGAATGTTTTGCACAGGAAAACACTGCTAACGGATGACAGCTTGAATTGCTGTTGCAAATGAAATGGTGGCACTGTCTACCTCTACAGTCAGATCAGTTGCTGTTATTGCTGAACGAAACATGAGAGTAAAGTGAAGAAAGTGTGTGGGTGGAGTTAGGGGTTCTTTTGAGTTTCTCTCGTCAATCTGAATGTTTTCACAATTCAGTTTGGAGTGAACTATGTCTGAATTATATAACTTGGCTGTGCCCAGAGGCCCAGCAATGAGCATGTGAATATACTGTATCTCTGACTGCATTCGGGGAAAAGGAGTCTCCTTTTCTTATGCTGAGTGCACCAAAAGCTATAAGCTCATCAAAATGCACACAGCAATATGAAAAGGTTGTTTAGTCTGAAGATTCTGGCTTCATTGAAATGGAATGCTGTCATGAAATGGTGACACACTGAATTTGTGTCACTTGTTAGAATATGGGTAACCAAAACATATTGCGTATTTCATCTGGTGTTCCAAAGTCACAGTGCTTTTCTTTTAGTCCCTTACCATCAACTCTGTCATTTTTTTCTTCTCCAAATTGAGGCAGGGTTTCTCTGTTAAAGAGCGGTGTACCCCTCTGCCCAGACATAACTATATTCAGTCTCTGCAATTATGTAAATGTAATGTTTGTATTTAAAGGCTTAGCCACAGGATTTTGGCTGTGGCACTTGTGCAGCTGGGGGAACATTGCCTTCTCCATCTTACTGTGACCTCTGAGTTTAGCCATATTTGAGAGATCCACAGTTTCAGATGTGAAACCATACAGCTAAGAGTAGACGTGTGTTGTGCAGGGCAGTGTTTGTTTATACATCATATCCCAAGGAGGAAAAGGAAACCGTCATAAATATTTCAATCAAAGTTTATTATGTACATAAAATACACTATATACAACGTATAAATTATGTACAAGTCAAAAGGCATCAGATAAAAAAAACTTGTCATTTTGCACAATTCACTTTGTCCCCAGTGACACACTTGGGGCTGTCTGGAATGTTTTAATTGAAACAGTTTGGATAAAACATGTTAAAGCATAGTTATAGACCCTGATTTACAATCTTTGAAACAAGGCACACATGAAACACCAAGTTCAAGCCTGAGACCAAAAGGCAGTTTTAGTTCAAAAACATTGTCTTAAAGCTTATTTCTTGTGCTGTTCTTAAATTGAGAGCTTTCAAAAATATATATAGGCCTATATGTTTGCCAAAAAATGCAATGGCACTCCGATGAATGTAAATACATTGTTTAAAATAAGGCAATGTGGTGAGAAAAACAACAGCTCACAATCTTTAGAGGTTTGCTGTATGGTTCCAGTATGTTTCCAGTCAGTTGTGTACTTAGGTCCAGCCTACTGTTAATGACAGATAAGAGCCTATCTAACAGTCTTAAAAATATAATTTGTTAAAAAAGTAGTACCAGCTACATAATTCAGATCTATAGAATACTATGTCAAGTTTATCCATGTTCGTCTGTGGGCCTACTGACAAACGTTTGTTTATCCCTAGAAAATCCTTAAATATGCTGAGTTAAAAAATAATCCAAATTTCAAAAGCATACTTTCTTGCATGCCTGCATCAGTGTAAAGTGTTCGTTGGGTGGTTCAGGGCCATCTCTTACATATGCCTTTTCATATGCAATGCAAGGTGGTCCGACCTGGAGAAAGCGCGCTCGCAGAGATGGCACTGGAAAGGACGGTGTCCGGTGTGTTTACGGAAATGGCGGGTCAACTCATCAGACCGGGCGAATTTCCAGCCGCATCCTTCCCAGCTACAGTGGTATGGCTTCTCACCTAATAGAACACAACATCACAATGTTTAGTATGTGCACTTGGGCAGTTAGTTCACAACACAGAAGTGGCGTCCTATTTGGCTAGTACATGTGGTAGCTGACAAGTACACAAGCGTTCTTACCTGTATGCGTCCGGTGGTGCGCTTTCAAGTGCGAGCTCTTGGTGTATGTCTTGCCGCATCCTTCGAACGTGCAGACATGGGTCGCCGTCCGCTTTCTTGGCCAAGTGCGTCGTCCTCTCTTGGGCTTTGCGTCCATGATGTCGAGCGGGGATGATGGGGGTGTTAACAAAACTCTTTGATTGTTCATCGCTGCGCCGAGACCGTCTTCGCACATACCGTAATGATGCGCGTTTGGGTACGGCATTTGGATTTGATGAGGCGTGGGAGGATGATGCGGGTGCGTGTTTGAGTGGGGGAAACCCGCCGCAGAGGGGTAGCCCTGGGGAAACGACATCGTGTGGCACAGTTGAGACTGGCAGTCCGAGTTCAAGAGATCGTTCGGACTCAACGGAGGAGTCATGTTCCCGGTTGTTTGCGGAGAGTGTGCAACTCTCGGTTGCTCAAAAGACATCATGCAGGACACGTTCGCCTCTTGCTTGATTTTAGGTACCATCCCCATGACTGGCCCGTAACCGTCCATAGTGGGTTCTGTTTTGATATTGTCCAGAAATTCCTGACTTGAGAAGGAGGATCTGACAAGGAATCTCCCTTGAATGTTGTTGCCAGGGTGCGGTTGGCAATAGCTGGTATCCACCTCAGACCTGAGAAGTTCAGCCATGAGGCTGGTGGTGTACGGTGGAGGAGGAGTGTTGATTTCGGGCATCGGGTAAGAATTTGGTGCGATCCCCTCGTTGAACATATTGTTTGATTCTGGCAGCCTGTACTCGCCCGTAACTGCAGTCACAGGAGTATTCGCCAGAATAAAATCCAAGTCCAAGTACTTGTCAAGATCCTCTTCCTCCGGTCTTCCAAGGCTGTCCATTTTCGGTGTGTTGTCGACTATGGAACAGCTGGAATGCATGGTCCTGTCACTGTCACCCTTCCACCTCTGAAATACATTAAAACAACGAACAATTAATATTAATATAACTCTGAATGAAGAAATGTGATTAATAAAAAAATGTCCAACACAACTTAGTCTAGCCTATACAAAACCATGATAATTCATACTCACACTAATGTTATCCCAATATTTTTCCCTCTGACCAGCAAAAGTAGAGATTGACGGCAAAATAGTTGCGGCTAGTGCCATATCCAAAAAATGCAGTGAGAGAAATAAAAATTTCTCCTTTGTTAAGATTCAGTTGCCAGGTGTAATATGTGCGTCTAATACAGTTCCGTGGAGAAATACTAGTAGTTGCTCTGATCGACTTGTTTCTCCACTCTCGTAGAGTAATTCAAACGCATAAGTAACTTTGGATTGGTAGGAGAGCCTACCTTATAAATATCGTCGCTGAAAAGCTGGACCAATTGTAGTAAGCGGAGGAAACACGTTCAGGATGGAGGTAGAGCAATACTCGCCCCTAATTTTAGCTCTGGTATATAAAGCTGTTTCTCAGCGAGAGCCTGTCGTCAATGCTGGCTCGCATGCCCCTGTGCAAGCTACTTATCCTCTGCTCCTACTTAAACCATTTTACCGAGCACCAAATGACGCATGTTTTGGCCACGCCCCTATGTGTATGTGAGTGTGTGCGTGTGTGTTGGAGACCAAGAGAGACGCATACCAAAAGCTGTATGATAAAAAAAACCTTGTCTTTTGAAAAGAGGAATTGCGCGTAAGTTTGAATATATAGCCTAGGCCTAATACACGCGTTTTGTTGTATTGGCGGTGTAGGCCTACACATCAACCAGATGTTGATCTTTGGACAGGACATTCAACCATCTGAATTTCTAACTTTAGTAGGCTATGGCACAACATTCATTTTGCATAATCATATTCATTTTGCGATTAAATAAAAACTAAGATTGATCCATTCTCTCCACGTGGCAGGCGTCCTGGAACGTCTCAGCCATTAGGCGCCAGATCGGAATCTCTCCAACTCTTCAAACACTTTCCTAAATATGTACTATTAAAGCTGTTAAAGCCTATCTGATTCTCCATTCAGGTGCAAATAGCAAACTCTGCGAGGAGCTACTTTAGATCGCTTTGTGCCTGTTTGCATTCATATTGGTATCGGGGCAATTAAGCTACATTACCTCAGTTTCGTGTCCCGTATCTCTCACACCGTAAAACAACTCGTGGTATATTTGACATATTCCTGAAACAAATACATGTAAGGTTATCATCTTGAACAGTCTGCCTTCCAATTTAATGCAGATATATGCATGCCATCAAATCACAGAGACCTCATGGAATGGTTTATCTATTGCATTTCATTTCCCATCAAAATTATGTAGTGAGACACAACATTTTGGGTTTGTTGAAACGTGAAACAAGGGCGTACCATTACAAGCATTCTTCAAAGTGTTTACCCTGAGGGCTAATGTAATAACATATTAATTATGGGATGAGAGGACGGGTTGCTTGTAAGGTATGTCAATACACCTGTTGAGTTATTTTAGTTGTCATAGATACATTAAAATAGATTAATGTGTGGGCTACTGATCAAAAACAAAAACAGAAACACATCGAGGAGACCAATCTACATCAAACCATGATTTGCAACCTTACTCTCTTTATATTATATTGATATTATATTATTTATATATTTATATGAACACTAATGTGCTTTATGCCCTGAAACACTGGTCCAAAAGCAAGGCATCAAGGATTCTTTTTAAAAGCATTTTCCCAAAGCAAAATGATTATTGTCTCAAAGACTTCTTTTCAGCTATGTGAGTTTGGCTTTTACAACATGGAATACAGAGAGACTCCCAATAAACAATCTTTCCAGTGTGGAAGGTATGCTGCATTTTATGGGAGGCAGGCTCTCCTTATGGTTTCCATTCAGTGTTGTTTACTAAAGTGCATATGTAGAAACTATAAGCATCTCTGACTGAAACTAAAAACAGTGTAGAGGAGTTGCAGTGTAATGCCAAAAATGCCTTCCAAAAAAGAATGATGTTGTTGCTTGGTGGAATAATGTCCTTAATGACATTTCCCTCATGAAGGATTGTGTGTACTGGTTCTTGTGTCAATGTGACATTCTATTCTCATATTCTTACTGCCCACCACATAATCATCACATCTAGATCACAGCAGGCCTAACTTTCAAAGTTGTTACACCAATCAAGTTGTTTCGCCAGGGCTTTTGTTTTGAAGGGTCATTCCCTAAGAACTGATAAGAATCTCAGGTTTTTATATTGCTTTTTAGGCATTTACTTCAGATACTTTTTATTAATGTTCACTCTTTTTGTGCGTCGTGAAATGCCTTGGAAACACCTGCTCGTTTGTCCCAGCGGGAGGGATGTCTGCCCTTTCGAGAGAGGGAAACGGAGAGTGCCGGAGAGAGACGTGCCAGAGCCTCCGCTGGTGTGAGTGAGAGTGTGAGTCGGACTGGAGCGGAGGCTGGAGCTTATATATGGGATATTTTTAACCACACACCCCTCGCTTATTACGGCGTTTCCTTTGAGGACCGTGCAGGAAGCAAGTTTGGCTCCATTTCCTCCCGACTCTGCACACGGGGCTGATTCAAAGAGTGGGGGGGGGGGATCAGGGAATGATAGCGTTGCAGCGTGAGGGGAAGAGTGTGTGTGTGTGTGTGTGTGTGTGTGTGTGTGTTTTGTGTATGTTGGAAGGGAGTGCAGATGGTCAAGCGCTGAGTCACAAAGTGAAACACTCTCTCTCCTTCACACAGGCACGCACGCACACACACACACACACACAGACACACACTCACTCACACACACACACACACACACACACACACACACACAGACACACACACACACACACACACATGCACATACGCGTGTGCACACACACACACACACACACACACACACACACACAATGATCTATGGGGTCTTCAAAGAGATATAATTGCAAGGCCTAGAATCATCAGATGTAATTTTCCTTTAGAAGTGCATTTTGCCCTTCCCTCGAAAACATGCAAATGACAGTACCCTATAGCCAATGCCTCACAGCAAATATTGGAAGTATGAGACGTTATCTAGATTGGAAAGATCTCAGTTTCCTAGGTCCACTTGGTTGTTTATCCTCCTCATGGTAAAATATCCTATCAGATAATCTAAGCGTGGTTAGAATGACTGTGTTTACACTCTGAGCGGACACATCAGATGAAGCTAGCCAGCTCCAGTCGGCTCAGCCCCTCAGCATGAGGGGAATACCTCACATGTGGACTTAATTGGTCGGGTCACTCATATGGGAAAATGAGGCGAGTTATTAGCTGTTAACACCTCATATCATTCACGTCGTATTACTCCACGGACAAGGCTCTGACGCTGGCTGTTCAAATGTTTTCATTCTCCTCAAGTGAAAGGGCCTATTTATTCAATTAGCGAGAGCAGACAGAGTTTTCTCGGCATTCCCCGTCAACAGTGTTTATGTTTTACTGACCTTTAAGAGACACGAGGCTCATTCCAGGCACTGTTTTTGAGTATGTCGCAATCCTGAATCCATGCTGGAGTCACTCTCCTTTTTACCTTCACTACCTACAGTACATCCACTACCTACTGGGCATACAGTACAGGGGAAAAATGGCTTCTACATAGATGTGCATTTTGAAATTCCTGCTGCATGTGGTGGCGTATGGAATCTGTCAAAGGAATAGTCAAAGACCACTAAACCCAGGCGGAAGGTAGTCACAAGCAGACACTAACCAAGGAGCATTTAGCACTGATAGTGACCTATTGTGGGTGCTTATTTAGACAACCATGCGGACATATACCGTTTGACCTTGTAAAAAGGCATTTCGGAAATCCAAGGTTAATATCATTCAACCATTAGAGTGGGAAATTTTAAGCTTGGATAGAAATGTTTTTTAGTTTAACCTGGCAGTATATGTGTAATTTCAGCATTCTAGATTTTCATCGTTATAAGTCTCAAAACCACAGGATTGTTGAGCGATCTGCCAAAAACAGTTCCTTTTTATTTAGGAGTTGGAATTATAGAGCCAGTTGTTACAATGCAGAGTTGAGTTTCTAAAGCCAAGGCAGGCCACAGGATTTTTTATACACAGCTCCGACCACAAACTCGCACACACTTGAACATGTTGCCTTAAACTGTGCCAGCTGCATAAATATCAGAGCCAGAGCTGAACACACAGGTTCTTTTTTATTCTCACTTTGAACTCCATCATTCAACCCCTGCTTGTAATGCCATGTGTATACACCTAGAAATTGATGTGCCTGACCACAAATTGATGACACATTCCTTGGCCGTACAGCAAAGAAGCATTTGAACACAAATCATTTGGCTCCAATATCCCAAGATGAATATTATTTTTGAAGCATTTTGCATTTTTGAAGGCAGTCAAAAGTTTTTGTGGTGTATCTACTTTTGTATGTGCTATACGGTGGACAGATACAGCAAGTATGTTTTGGAAGGCTACAGCTCTTCTCCACAATATGTAGTTCTTGTGAAAAGCCATAATTCATTGAGAGTTACTGGTATCATGTATCTTGTCTGTTGTGTGTTCCACTAGAAATACAGAAAATTTGGCATCACTCAGAGAAAAACAGAGGAGAAATGTACTCCGACTAGAACTGTAGTATTGTGAAAGTTTTGATTTTTTCCCACTTTTTTCTCAGATGCCAAATGCATTTCTGTAATGCACACATTTTCCAAACCCTCTCTCAATGGGACACACATGTGAATTTTGGCAGGAACCTGACTTCCGAATTGGCCAGGTCAGTAATATTCAAGATCAACACTTTAATTAGTTTGTCTCACCAAGACCAAATGGACCCGCGTAATATGTCTAACCTATTTGTCTCACATTAGCAAGTGAAAACAAACGAGATGACAGTTTTCATAGTTTCACTGGCAGTATCCGGCCCATCTTGTATTTTAAGTACCTAATCTGATACTGGAATGTCATACTGATACTTCTATTGATACCAAGGTGTGGTGTTTTAAGCATTGTGAAGTTATGATTGACAAAGGACATGAACAGACAGAGAAAATTCACAAAATAAATGTATTTTGTAATAAACTGATTGGAATCTCTGACTACTCCCCTAGATGTCAAGATTTCATACCTGGATTCAAGGTGACTACCGTAATTTCCAGACTATTAGCCGCAGCTTATACATTGATTTTGCAAAATTCCTTCAGCTATGAGGTTAATACAGGGGGGCAGTTAATATGGTGTTAATAAGGTTTTGTTTCTTTTAACTAGCATAAAACACTGTCCTGCGACTTATACACAATGCGGCTTATATGCAGGAAATTACTGTAGCTATAAACTAGATTAGAGCAGCTTTGACTCTTTGCATGCAGGGTAACAACTACAAACAGAGGCCTACCATGTTTATACGAAACTTGTTTTGGCTGGTAGTATTAGCAGCCTGACAAGAAAGTAGTACCTACCACTGAATTAGTCAGCAGTCATACTTTTAGTATCAAGATGCCCTGACATTGTCTGGTGCTTTGCTCTGAAACTCAAGTTCCTTTGTCAGTTGCAGATACTGTCATTATACTACAGCAAATGAGTTTCTCTGTACACCTCCTATTAGCATTCTGAATCTGAATAGCTGGATTACACCAGGCTTTAAAACAGGACTCGAGTGGCTACACTGGGTTCAAATACAGACTCCTAATGCTGTTTTTGGTGAACTCACCATGCATAATGTACATGTTTTGATCCCAGTGTGCTCAAAAGCAGTCTGTAGTTCCACACAGTTTGAATAGCTGCAGACTATTTATGCTACTGTTGCAAGCATTTTAATTCATGAGCTATTAAGTATAAAGCCATAGATTGTCTTAGAATAGAGCAGATTATACGTTTCTAATGTTTATTTGCATGCATTAATCCTCTGATGCATCATTTGTACTCAGTTTCTTTATGCAAACTGTTGGACATCACAAAATGCACTGATACAGTTAGGTAGACTCTAACTATGCAGACCTAATGTTTAATCCTGTTCATCTGAATATTTATTGAGTGGTGGCTTTTTGTGGGCCAAATGCATGTTTGCGAATCTGAGCTTTTGAAAGCATTAGTTGTTCATTCTTCTATTGAGGCTCAAGCCAACTGTGCAAACAACGTTTTAACCCACCGTAGTAGTAGTATTGCCTCTCAGATGAATCAGCCCCGGAACCTGAAAGTGTGACAGTTGGATATTTTACATTCCCGAGAGTGTGTAGCTCGAGCAAGCAGAAAACGCTGTCACTCATGAAGCTGTGTTTTTCATTTTCAGTGTGAGCCTGAGATACGCTTTTTGTGGTTTATCTTTGTTTGATCAGATTAAGCGTCCTCCACTGCTGACACTATACAATGGTGTTTCGATGCAACGTGTGCTTAAGGTTTTGCAGCTACAGGATGTGTGGTCTGTTAAACCACAGGAGAGTTTCACAGCGGGCCAGCTTTTTCTCAGTGGCCTGGCTTTCCGCCGCTGTGACACACGCCCTGCGTAGCTCTCCCTCTCTCTCTCTCGCTTGGGCACATGTTTACCTGATGGATGACAAATATGCTCATTATGCCACAGCCAGCCAAACGCTTTCCCCTCTCCCTCTTAAAAACTGCCATAGTCCTCAATGTTTGCATACTGTATGCCGTGTGAAATTATGGTCTTTAGTGTGAAATGGACAGCTTGCAGATGCCCAACATTATTCAAGCATGAGATATTTCTGTCCCTCATAGGCATCTCAGTCATAGACCGGTAGTGCAAACATTGACATTTTAGCAAACAGAAAGAAAAGTAGTGGCAGCTAGTGAGACAGAGAATATTAGATTAATGAGAAGGCTTGCAAGATTCATCTGGGATTCACAATTTGTTTATGCTATATCAGATTCAGATGTTTGGCTCCTGGAATAGGTTCCCAATTTCAGTGAAGTAAAAGCCCTGGAAACTGCACTTATTCATGTAACTATGGGCTTTGTTTGGGCATTATTGTTTCAACAATAATGAAATGACAACATTGAACCGAACAATAGCATGAGTGTTCAAATCAGAAGTTCGAACTTCAATATGGGGGTTTCACAGTCTTCAATATTTAATTCTGAGCTTGGAGGATAATTTGATATAAATGAGGGGCTTTCGACTTAATTGAAGCAGCCAAAGGTGAGTCTGTTGCCAAATTCCTTCACAACAGGCAGCTGAGTGCACATAGCTGCAAAAGGTGCAAGCGTTTAAACTTCAAAGTTAGCAGTCGACAGACTCTATGCATTCTAGAAAAGAAGAACGTGGCTGTAGTGTGCAGAAGGGGAAGTGGTGGGGATGAGTGCCTCGTGCCTTTGCCTTGCAGGTCTGCCTAGGCACACGACTCCAAGTTAAGTGTAGCTGTTCGTTCTGCGCCACCGAGCCGGGTGTTCCGACCTGCAGCCATGGAGCAGCCCCCGCTCACTCCTTTCAAGCCGGGTTGGTCGACTGGGGCTGGTTTATTAGCGGTGTAATTACACCGCAACGTGATGGGGGGTCGGACAGCGACAGCAACAACAGAGGGACCTCAGCTCTCCACAGCCCACTTATTACAGCCCAAATCTCAACGTCTCAATTTAATGACTTCAAACGGTCTACGTGCTCTTTCCTTAGGTTTTTTTTTCTACCCCCCCTTTGTTGTCTTTGATAGTGCAGTTCTCCTCTTTTATCCTAAGGTTGTCAACCCCTTCCTGTATGGGGCTGTCTGTGCCAAATCACTGACTAGGGTGTAATGTTGAGTCTGGGTGACACTCCACAGTCGAGGAAAATCATATTGTCTTAATATGCTAAGTGCCACTAAATGATGCTGAAGTGGTAGTTTTCCCTCGCAGTGGCACTGCTGTCTACACGGTTTAGTTTAGTCCAAAACAATTCTGATGAAAGCATGTCTGCTTCCTCCACCTGTGTTATGACTGTAAGCAACTGTATTTGCCTGAAACTGTATGGCTGTCACTTTAAAGTACAGGCAGACTGGCAGAGAGTGTCAACACCCGGACATGCAGGTCTCCTCACGGAGATGTCCTTTGGGCCCTCTGGCCTTTTAGACAGTTGTTTAGAGAGTGATTCCCCGAGTGTATTTATATTTTCTGTAGAAATATATGTTGGTGTTCTACACACAGTCTACAAAGCAAAGTCATGGTCATGGAGGACATTAATGTGGAAATCACCTGGAAATTATTTGTAATAGCCTCTTTTAGTGTATGCTGTTTACATGGCAGCTTTGTGTGGAAACGTTTACGTGAAACTGTAAGTTGCCTTTATGAAACTGTTTGAAAACACAGAATCTTCTTTCCTGTTTCACTAGTGAAACAGCTCAAGCCTCATTTCTGTGTACATGACAAAGCTGCTCCTCGCTGGAAAGTTATCACGGATCAATGTGTTGCAGCTGGTCTCGCTTTGTCCACTATTGATCTCATGAACTTGAAATGTTTGGCACATGGCTCCAGTGTTTATATGGGATCAGGTGTCTTTCACAGAGGAGTTATGACATCATGGCTATCATCTGAGGATGAAGACTGTTCTCCATTGTCTTCGGATGTCAACACTGAGACGCAGAGATTACATAAGGCTGGGATGTTCTAGAGAGAAAGGCATCTCTTTTAAGATCTGAGGGAGATGGATGCTTGGCAACAAATAACCATTGGGCATATTTTATATAGCATTCTTATGTTTTGACCCCATTTTTTATGCTTAGTGTAATATTCTGTTAAAAAGTTCCACCTTGATGGCCCAAATTGTAAATATTCTATGAGGAAATGTGTCTTATTTCTCCAAGAAATAATCTTTTTTTGAATCTCTACTCTTGCATTCTGGAATTTGCAACTCAGTAATACATTCCATATGGCTCCCATTATATTGTTAAGTGAATGAATATGTATGTAGGCCTACATTTTCAATACATTATGGTCTGATGTGTCCAAGAAAGTTGCTATCACTTGATTTATTATAGGTCATTAGGAGTGCTCCATACTGCACAAGTAGCTAGCTCAGGTCTGCATTTAGTCTTTCAAAAACTGGAGCAAGGATTTCAGTAGGCTTGGTTTGAGTGGTTAAGACGTTGAAAAGCTCCAACAGTCATACTGTAGGTGTTCATTTTGATGGTTCACACAGTCACTGGAGACAAAAATCATCTCATGCCCAGCCCTGACCATTTGTATTTTTGTTTTGACCATGAAATCTAATGATAATGTGATAATGGGCATTACAGCAATATCTATCCAAATATGGTAAATGTCATAATTCAACAGTTAGCAAGCTTGAAATTGCTTTAATCAGTGGAAGTATTCCTTTTGAGCTAAGGGAAGCAAAAGGCTATTGGCTAATAGCTAGTTAGTTTGGTAGTTTTGGCCACACAAATCCATCATTTCACTTTGAGGTTGGTCATGATTATTCTCAGAAAGACAACCACAAATTTCAAATGGGAAATTTGACTGACCATTCATCTTTGCTGTGCTTAGTGTAAATGCAATTGTTTACCTCAGGAAATTCCAGAAGAGTTTGAGCCATCAAACTAACCATACCTGTCAGGCAGATAGGCTGTACCTCTTTCCTTGAGTCTGCAAGTACTTTACATTCTAGACTAATAATGCATGATTGTGACGTTTATGGAAGACGAGGTTAGACTCATCCACTTGACACTGCCAAAAGGAAAGGCTCCCACTTCAAACTGTATGCTATTAGTGTGACTGCTTGCACCCAAATGGCAAGGAACTACACTTGAAATGCCCATATGAATACATGCATTCTTTATAAACATGCTGGGTATCGAAAGTATGAGAGGTAACAAAGCAAAGTTCTGTCAGTGTTTTTTTTTTGTTTTTTTTAGGTGGATGTGCATCTGTGCACATTTCTTTGTGACCAGTAACTTTGTTCTCATGGTGCGTCTGTGAAGATCTTTTGCGCACACCTGGTCCCTCTGTCTGACTGGTCGTCTTTCTTTTCTTTCTTTCTTTCTTTCTTTCTTTCTTTCTGTCTTTCATTCGTTTTTTCTTGCTTTCTTTTGTTTTTTATTTTTTCCTGTCAACCATCGCGTTGCACAGACGTGTTTAACAACACATTGAAAATCTCAGTTGAACCTCATCCTAACAGAATCATGTGGTCTTGAATGACAGTTCAGTTCCCCGTCGTAAACGAGTGCAGAGGAAGCTGGTAGGAGCAGGCTCCCAGCAATTCCTTTCCAACCTTTCTGGTCTCTCTTGTCTTCGGAACAATGTTATTATGGAAGGAAGTGAAGTCTAGTTAAGCCGAGGACTTATTTCACTGTGGTGACACTCAGAAACAACTGTGGTGAGGCCTCCGTCCACAGCAATGCAGCAAAACAAGCATGTTTCGCCGTGGTTCTTTTTTAGCATCGGCCCAAGGGCCTTTCACCACTAATTCATTGTTATGCTCTTGCTCACTGTCCTCAGTCATACCACACAATGTGTTGCTGCATCCCAAGTCATTAGCATGGTCATCATCACATTGTAATCTTAAGGTGTCATTCTATCCGGTGATTTAAAAGGAAAGATCGCAAGAAGGAAACAAACAATGAAGAAAACAATCAACAGACAAATTGAAAAAAAAAAATGAGTTGTGCAAGATTGCATTCATTTTTTTTTTCTTCTTCCTGTCAGGAGCGAAAAGACAGCTGTCACTATGAAGGCCCTGCTGTGGCCGCTGTTGACAGAGCAACCACACCAAAACTGCACAACGGAACAGGGCCTTTTATATGAGTCAAAGTGGTCGCTGGTTTAGGAGAAGTGGAACATATTTTATTGCAAAGTGCTGATTAGTGGTTTCAGGCCTGCCAGGAGCACCTGCTGTTATGATTGGTGCTCCTCTCAAATGGATGTTTAAGCAATCCCGACCTCCAAAACCCCTCGGAGCTGCCATTACACTGTGTCGTTGGCTTGGGCCGGGGCGAGAAGCGATTACCCCATTTCTGGACGTTTATTTGTTGATTTTTTGACCATGTGTCTGCGAATATTTCGAGTTGACATTACATGTGTCGGAAACACAATCCTGTTTTTAGATTAGTCTGGTGGTTTTCGTGCATGTCACCCTGTGTGTGGTTTCTGTGAGACTGTCCATCGTTTATATAGGCAAGACATTCAGCAGAGAACATATCTAAATCCATGAACATCTATCTTCAGCCTCCCTAAAAATGAGGCAAAAGCAAGTCATTCCTGACCACCAAAACGGCATTTATTTGCTTTCCTTAGTCAGTAGTCAGTCAGTCCACAGTTATGTACACACGGTAGGTTTCTCCCCTGGATATCCACCAGTAGTCTGCAGCTTCAGGCAGCTGGAGGGTGGGGAGGTTGTGCAATCTCGTCAGGGTGAGGAGGCCTCCACGCACTGGCACCAAGGGATGCCGCTCGGCCTGTGTTGTTTCAGCCCCGTCTGAGGCATTCCATATGGGCCCGGCGCGCTTCAAAATATTTGTCTCTCGCTCTCGGCAGAACATGCGCCTTGCCTTCTGAGTAACAGTTTCAAGAATGGCCAGGTGATAAAGTTTGAGGAAAAGATTAGGCCCCAGCATGGAGGGAGGAACGATACGGGATGGATTCCACTGCTCACAATCCATGTTCGTGCTCGTAAAAAGGATGAAGGAGCAGCGTTACGATGGCTTGTGACACCAGAGTCACTCACACCAAGACTGCCTCCAAACGACAACGTCATTGTGCTGTTGGCTACAGCCACCGTGTACAGTGCAAGTTGAAACAGCAAATAACCATGGCCTCACTATCCCCCTGCACAGAACAGACCACTGGCAGCCCGTCATGTCGGCATGTGTAGGAGACAGGAGAGGGACTTTCCGAAGAAGAGGAGGCTAACGCTGGGGAATTGGGCGAAAAGGGAGTGGAGCAGAATGTAGGAATATGGGAAGGAGTGGGCGGGTGGGAGGGGGGGAGCAAAAGGATGGGGTGAGGGATTACTCCCCCTCCTCCTCCTCCTCCTCCTCCTCCTTCACCTCCTCCCTCCGCCCAGCTCCTCCTCTCCTGTCACTGGGCTGGCAGCTCCCGTTGGCTCCACATCTGCGGCGCATTAGGGCCTCCTCGGTGATGAAACCCAGCCTGGCTCCCAGCGAGCCGCTCAGATTGGCCCGCTGTAGCGCTGGGGCCCGCTAGCGCCGGAGCCAAGCAGCTCCGCGGAGGACGACGCCACTCTGAAACAGCTGTGTGGGTTTCCCCCCTCTGTTGCCGTGGCGACGCATGTCTTTCGTAAACAAAAAAAGGCTTTATCCGTTTGGCACGCTCTCCCTTATACTCGTTTTTCTCTCTTTTTTTCCCCCTCTCTCCCTCTCTGTACTTCTTCTCCTTCCCATGCTGCCTCGGCCTAGTGGATGTTACGTCACATCTCTGCAAAAGTCGTTTGCAGAAACGTTTGCGGTGAGCTCATTTGATGGCCTTATCACGCAGCTGGGGTCCATTTTATTCCATCTCGTAATTTCATCAGTAAAATCCCCCAGATTGTGCTTGGCACTCTCCTGCGCAATGACCTTCTCTCTTCTACACGAAACGCGAGCCTACAATCGCCTTTGTGCCGTTGGCTCACTTGTGTACCTGCATTGTGGCGTGAACAACTCGAACAACAAATCGTTTGGCCAACACGAGTTTGAGGAGCCGCATTAGGGGCCCTTCATTCTGTTTGAGGTGGCGGTTTCTTCGATATTCTTCTTATCTTGTCAGTTTTTTTTTCTCTCTTGTTGTGAGGGCTGGCGTTATTGCTTCTGAGAAATGGGAAGGGTGCCTACTGGTTTGCAGGGCAGCTGCACACACCACACTGGTAGCCCACACCTGCCACAGCTCACAAAAGCAGGTCACCCTCAGATTTTTCCACTGTGGTTGCAGCAAGAAAACGAGAGAAAAAAAACAACTGCACGACATGTGCATCTGTGACAGTTCAAACCCAAGGTGCAAGCACAGGGGAGCATGCGGTCTGTTGTTAACCGAGTATTATCTTCATTCTCCCCATTTCTGTCAAGCAATAGCATTAAGTATTTATTGCAGAAAGTTGAACTCTGACCTGAAAATATCACAATTCCAGATAAAACTTGCATGGTTTCTAGCAGAGCTAGAGCCTGGTGACAAGGTGTTTGCGGTTAATTCCTTCATCTGATGGACCATCAGATGTTAACCAAACTGTCATTGGTCATAAGTTACACTTTTTCTATTTTGGTGAACTGTGTGTGACACAGGATGCTGAGTTCATTCTGGTAGTCATGAGGATCTATAAACTGGAAATTATTCTTTTTCTGATAATGTAATGCCATGAAAAAGCCATGTGTCATAACTGTACCATAATTTCCCAACTATTAGCCATGGCTCATACATTGATTATGCAACATTTCTTCAGCTATGAGGTTAATACACAAGGGCAGTTCATATGATATTAATATGGTTTAGTGTCTTGCGGCTTATACACAGGAAATGACTGTATGCATTATACATTTGATAGTAAGAAAGTAGACAGAGCTGAAAGCTAGATACTGTAGATGGTAGATAGATAGATAGCTTTTTGTATCCATGAGGAAATGCGGTTTGCAGATCAATTTCAACACTAATTTCTTAATCGCACCCTAATCATTCTCATTCAGACATGAACTGGCAGTCGATGTTGTGCTGTGCCTACTGTATGTAGTGTAGTTGTATATGTGTAGATGGGCTGGCTTGAAAATAAGCTACTGCTGAGCACTTACACTAGCATGCAGTGGACAGCCGAGATTGGGGTCAGCGTTTTACATGTTTTACCACCATGCTGGACACAGATACTGCCTTTATCCAGAATCAGAGGGATGGCAAAGATCAGTTGACGCAGTAAAAATTCCTTGGTCCAGGTGTATGCTAGTAAATCCATGGGTTAGGCTTGTTAGCTGGCCCTGGTTTCCACTGAACCACGGCAACCATCACGGCACTCTGACCCCACACGCTCTTTTGTGGATGCCACGAGGGCCCCAAATTTGGACACAGCTTGTGGCGGAATCTTCATGCCAAGATATTTGCACTTTTCATTCAGAGCCAAAATGTTAACCCTTCTCTGGGTACTGCTAGAAGGAGCTTACGAGAGGCAATGATAGCACACTGTACTGTAAGCTTTTAAGGGATTTATCCCTTTTGACAGCTGTGGAATGTGTCTATTACTCTAAACTTGATAAAATATTTATTGTTTTATTTGGTCGCTTTTGTTTCAAGTCAAACGATTTCACAAAGGTTAAGACAGTATATGGAATATGTTTGTTGTAAATTGAAACGTTTTCATTGTATGATTTGTTTTTAAGCATACATTTTTATTTTGCTTACATTTGTCTCAGTGATTTTGTTACGGAAGACAGAAAAATGTGCAAGACAAAGTTTTCGCCTCATGATTTGTTTTTATACCTCGCTAACAATTCAAGCAAAACACAAATAAAAACAAACACACAAACAGACAAAGTGAAAAGGAAATTAGAGTAAAATGGATGCGATTTAAAAGTCCCCTCTGCTGTATTTTGAGTGTGTGGTAGCAGCGGGGTAAATGTTGTGGCCTGTGTTTCTCAAGATAAGTGCAGACTGCAAATCTCTAAGCCATTATCATGGGGAAGTAAGCCCAGCCTCCAGAACGGAAGCCTCCTCTGATTGTTTTTGAAAGTGCTTGTCTTGGAATGTGTACAGATTGGAGAATGTTATACTTTGTCATATTAAAGTTCTTTTATCTGCTAATTAGGGTCCTTCATCTTTGCTACTGTTGCACCCAGGCCTCTGCTGGCTATCCGTCTCTGACAGGACTGGCTCCTGCAGGCTGGGAGAATGGGATGGCATGGCAGCTTGGAGTCACAGTGAAACTAGCATGGGACTTCCCCCAGCTGATAAAGTGTTGCCGTTCTGCTGCTAGTTCAAGGTATTCCTGAGTTTTTTGGCAGATTTATAATCATAACACCCCCTTATGCTGACAACTTTGTGTACACACACTTCACTTTGGCGCCTGGTGTTTTTAAAAGCATTGACAGATCAAATGTCCATTCCTCATCATCAGCAAAGTCTATCATTGGAACATTTTGAGGTATGGCCATCCTAGGACATGTATGAATAAATGTCTTTGTCAAGCTCACTTAGACCTCATTAGGTTGTTTCATATCATGATGATATTGAAAAATGATAAGAGCTTCAACAGTTTTAGAAAACTGTGGTCAGATGACAAAATTGGCAAGAATTGGCATTGTATTTGCCATTAGAAATGGTAAAAGGGGTGAGAATGGACTTGCATTCCAAGGATGTGACTCGACCTTCGACTGGAAGGTTAGTCATCTGAAAATATTGGACATGCAGAGAATTCACATAATCTTTCGATATTTTGGAGTAAAAAAGTAAATAAAAATCCCCTTAAAGCTGTTAATTGAAATATCTTGTCTGATCTATTTTTGAGTAAAAAAGTAAATAAAAATCTCCTTAAATCTGTTAATTGAAATATATTGTTTGATCTATAAGAGGTATGGCGTCATGTGTTTCCCTCAGATGTTCTTTCTCTCTAATGCCTGGAGAGCTGAGGGAGCTCAGCTTTTATACCGGCTCCTAAAAATAACCGCTCTGCCATTGGTCTATACTGAATCATGGCGGGCCAATTAGAGAGCAGCACTTCCTGTTCTGTGAAAGATGTTTCCTGTTGATAGTTGAGTGCCGAGGGACAACGCACTGCCGAGTTGGCAGTGTTTTCCTGACCTCTGTGGCCTTCGCGGAAACGTCAAATGCGATAGCGCCATGCGATCTACGCGTAGCTCTGGCAGACGCGGCCGTGCGCTCCGCGTGAGAATCAGTGTTTTGGTCCGAAAGTAAACACTGGCAGGAATGTGCTGCACATAAGCGCACGTGGACAGAGAGGGCCCCCGTGGCTCAGACTGGACAGACTCAGCCTTTCCTCTCCTCACAGGATGGACAGGCGGCGAGCTGCCGCGGTCCTCTGATTCAGTCAGGGATCACTCCTGACTGAGTCAACAGAAGGGCCTTGAAGGGACGTCACGTTTCATGCAAACAACCAAACATGGGCATCTTTTTTTTTTTGATGGGTTGGAGTTTGATGGCGATAGAGATAGATAAGAGTAATTGTTTCCTCAGTGTTAAAGCCACCACTCATCCTAGCACGTATCTCGAGATGAACTTCTTTTGACTTGACATTTTGACATCGTTTTTTTTTTACAAGCGACTTTACAGGCTCAAGCAGGTGTCTCTGTGGAGGGATGGGGCTGGTACTCTGACTATCTCTTTCCACTGGATGAACAAAGAGAATTCCTCTCCACTCTGAGCTGAGCTCACTGCAGGATTAGACTGACCACTTTCATGACACCTTACTTAAAGGAGGGCACTCCAATAGCGATAGCACTCCATGGATGGAGACAGCACGTTATGAAAATGGATGAGACAAACAAGAAATGACTGTAAATGATTTCAAGATATTGTGCCAGATGAAGAACAGGGAGCTGAAAAGTCAACAGGCCAGATTTAAAAGAATTGACATCTGGGCACCATAAGATACTTGGTCAGCATTCCAGGACAGTCCCTTACCTTAAATAAACACCAAACATGGCCACTTGGTTCATCTCTTACATGCACACTAACATAAACCTATATCCGAAAATTCAGCAGTGAGAATATGACTGAAACATTTTTGTACTCATGTAGGTACTTCTCAAATAGCTCAGCAGAACCTCAGTCATGATCAGGTGGTGTACTGTAGGCCTACCGATGACATTGACGTCAAGTATTTTGATGACATTAGCTTTATCCGCAGTGTGTACTTCGCTCATGCGTTCCTCTGATTGAGCTGTGATTGTTTCATAGTTGCCGCCGCCTTCCATTTCATGAAAGGTGTGACAACGGCTGCTGAAACCTTTGGGATGTTGGGTGTTTTGTCAGTTAGCACTAGTCATGTTGAAAGCCAGACATGCCTTGTTGTTAGGCAGCAGCACCGTGGATGTCTTGGGTCTGCTCTGCTCTGCTCTGCTCTGCTCTGCTGTAGGAAAGCAAATTTTTACTGCGCTCAGTCAACACTGAAATCGCTGCCAAATCATTCTGAAAACCAGATTTCACAGGAAACAGTTGAGATCTGTCCAGCACCCCTCCCTTACCCCTTCATCCATGAGCGTCACGCTCACTACTGCTGTGCACTGACTCATACAGGCCTGTCACTGCTCCTCTCTGGGCCTCCAAGTTGGTTGATCACTAATACAGAGTTGTTGTAGAGCTCCTTTGAATGTGGATTTATATTATTTTTTATCATTATATATGATATTATATCATTTGTTAATATATACAGTATATATATATATAATTTATTATTATATATTTCTGTTGTCCTAATGCTGATCTCACTAGATAGGACTACGCAGTATGCCCACTTAAAAAGCACCACTGTCTCAGTATATCCACTTAAAATAGGCAAGGATATGCATTAACATTTCAGGTTGATCACAGTATATCCACTACAGCTAATTAGTACATCACAGTATACCGACTACAGATAACTAGACTACACCACTGCTTAGATACTTAGAAATAAGTGAAGGAAATGTCACACATGAGGAAGATGGTGTGCGTTAGACCGGTAGGTGGACGAATAGCGCGTGCATGCGCTGGTGTCCTGACGCAGGTTTTTGTTCAGATTTAACTGCCTGTCATGAGGCAAACTCGCCGTGATTGAATCGTTTATTAGCTGACTCAGGACTTAGAATGGCCTGCAGGTTTATCTGGCTGATGTGACACATTCGCTCGTGTCTGTCAGAACAGACTCTTCCTTGGATCGTCTCGCATCATGTCACTCCTCCTCATTCACTGGTGACCTCATCTGGTTTGACAACAGGTGCGTCAAGCAACTCCAAAACACATCACATCTGCTGATGGCTCCTTCAGTATCTGACTCACTGCACTACCTTCCAGTCAGTGTGTCTGCTTATCAATTATACTGCTTATCCAAGTCATTTCCAGTCAAGGCATAAAAAGGACGGACTACGTTCCAATGCCTTTGGCAGATTGCTCATTGACTGATGATTTAAACAATGCTCTCTCTGTTTCTTGAGGTCACCTAGTACTGTTGGACACCAATTTTCTTTGTGGACGAGTAATGTATCGTAAATAAATAAATGTTCTTCCTTAAAATACAGGAGTCATAAGTATACTCACCCTGAATTTTCTTCACCATACCTAGAGATTGGCATATGGGGTACTTTCCATAAGATTATCTCTCAGTGCAAATTAAACCAGCTACTAGGCTAGCTGGAATAAAACCATGCCAATCTCTTTATGGTGAAGGGTATATGATGATGTAGGACTTTTTTTTTTATTTACGCTGTGACTAGACTGTGTCCGAACAGACCTGGTTTGAGAGCTGATATTGGTCTGCCTTCCTGTGGGCTGCTCGTTTTTATTAATTAAGGTAATTGGTTTCCCAATTGTTCTGATATTAAAATGCACAAAAACTGATCAGTTTCACATTGTGTATCATGGCTGCACAGAACAATGTCAATCATGGAGAATAATGAAAGGGCTTTTTTGGCCAGCATTCCTAAAAGGGCGGCAGAGGATGAATGAATGCGACCTCTTTCAGATTACAATGCACACAGGCTTGCAACAAGTCTGCCAGGATGACGTCTTCCCCTTTTGTGTGTTCAGAACAGAGGTGATCTCAAGCCAAAATTATCCATGCCATTTGGGAGAGTAGATTAATAAAAAAAAAGGTTGGCTGTAAGTACAATGGGACTTCCGTCTATGGATTATGTAGAAGGACCTTTCCTTTGTTCCTACGCAGCAGTGGATTGCCTGGCCAAGGTCTTGGCAGAGACCCCTTCAACCTTCAGGCTTTCTTTTTTACTATTTCTTGAACAAAGAAAGTGAAGTAATATCCGTCTGCACTCTGAAAAAAAAATCATGTATGTTTGCACAGTGCACACTCAGTTGACAGTGTCTACAACGGGTAATTACCCTTGCAGTAGATTTTTGTATGTGATGTTGCTCTGCACAAATGAAAACATCAAAAATCTTTTGAGAGATAGATCTCTTGCCCACACGGACAGTTCTGTGAAACAAAAACTGAAGATCAGTGTGAAATGTTAACAGCGCAGGACGTTATTGTGTGTCCGTCAAAAAACCAATAACACACATGTCCAGTTCCTTTTTTCGCTGTTGATCTCAGTCAAGACATAAAGGGCTACTTAATTTGACTAATGATCATGTTAAGTTGTGCAATGCCACATGGTTCCTTTCACAAGAAAGAATTACAGTTGGGTAAACACACCATAAATATTGACTATTTAACAGCTTCAAAACTGAAAAAAAGGTTCTTTAGATTAGGATGTTAGTTTTGGCTGTGCTAACTAAATGACTCCTTTGTGAGACTGAAGGTTGGACTTTACGGCTGGGTTAAGGTCTTTTACTTGAACTGAGGCACAGTGCAGGATAATGTTCTTGCCATGACAACTCGCAGGAGTTTGATGTGGTTTCTGCTCACTGAGAGCACATTGTATAATGGCTGCCATTGTTCTATGATTGAATCAAGTGGCTTCACTGAGACACTTATGAGGCAGCATAGAGTCACTATTTAATTCCATGTAATTCACTCAACCGATGGAAACAACGGCCCATAACGATGAGATAAACAAGGCAGAGCACAGAGTACTTTGTCCTCATATGAATATCATTCATTATTCAAAGAACGTTGTGTTTTCGTGGCAGTACATTGTACTGCTTAAAGGGACATGTGTCTAACTTAGACTGATATTATGCATGTGTGCACATACTCTGTTGGCAGCTCTGTCTGTCTTTGGAGTCAGTCCTATGCAGAGTATGCTGTTTTGCCAGAGGCAACTCATGTAATTTTAAGATGGGAAGCTTTGATGACAAGCTATGCAGAGATTCCCTTTGAGAGGTAGAATGCATTTGTCACACTATGTATAATGAATGGGTAGGGCTAGACTGTAACGTGTACATTTTCTCATACATCATAGATCATAAGTTACCAGCATAAGATGGCAGGTCATTGCTGTCAGTCATGTAAGAATGTAGGTCATGCCATTGGACTGGGCATGGTGTTTTGGACTGATAGTGGATTTCTTAGGACAGGACTCTGTATACTCTTTAAGCACAGAAAACGGTGGATTAGCCAGATTCCTCTCAGTCAGAGTCACCTTATGAAACTTGTGTATAGGTATGCTATGGAAATTAAGCTACAGAGGTATACATGTACCTTCTGGATCAAATCATTGCACTGATACAAGAGTCAGCCACAATGATTTATTATTTCGTCTCAACCATAATATTTGCACAGGGCTCTACATGGGTTTAATGTGGATACTGTACAAAACATGTTCAGAGTTCTCACCAATGGATGGCTGTAGGCTTTATACAACAGTCTCTCGGTAATAAAATAAAATAAACAAACAAATATTCCAGCCAGACAGATGATGCCTGGAATGTGCTGTTTCACTGAAGTCCTCTGCGATGAGCACACTAGTTCAGCTTGTCCTAAAAGAATGCAGCAGCAAGCCTCTCTTTTTTTTAATTACAAGACACCAGTTGATACTGTGGCGTGTTGCAATTTATAAAATGTGAAACCAAACAATTTTTAATGCCACAGATTTTTTTTAATGGACATTTAAAATGTAAATCAAAAAGTAGAAACATTGCGTAATGGCTTTGTTTTTCTCCGCCAAGCGGTTGGACTCAGGAGTTCCAACACATGTTTTATGAGAACATAAAGTCATGAAGCCCTGTCTAATAGCAGAACAATTCCTATACAAGCAGCCTGGCTGCTCCACTCCAGTGCTTAATGTGTAACCAATTGCTTGGTTACGAGTGGTTTGTTTTGGTTTTTATTTGAAGGGCAATCAATATTGAATGTAAGGAAACCAAGGCAAGCACAAGCCGCTGCCACAGGGGCATATTTCACCATGCTCTGGCACATTCCTGATAGGGATTTGATGGGAGCTTCTCGGAGTAAGGCGAGCGATAAAAAAAAAGACCAACCCAACCTCCTTGGTGTTTACAGAGTGACTCATTTGTATCATGCGTGTGTGTGTACGTGCGTGTGTGTGTGTGTGTGTGTGTGTGTGTGTGTGTATGATTGTGTGTGTGTGTGTACATATTTGCAGAGGGCTCATAATCACAACAACGTGGGTGACATTTCTGAGCAGGAAGCCGAGCAGGAACTTGTGCGCAGGGGGCCTAACAGGGTGCCCTGTGCAAACATTGACAGGCGGGTTGCACCACACCGAAACAAGGCCCCTCAAGGAGGGGACCCAGTCTGGCCTTTCATCTCAGTGTCTCACTGGGTGGTGAGGAGAAGTAAAAGAAAACCTGTCCACCTGTCTGCATGCAAGCTTTCGTAAGACGTATACAGCTGCTTTGTATTTGTTGTTGGGGGAGATTCAGAGTGTTTACTTTCATTTTTTTTCGGAAAAACAAGTGTGAAAATAGTTCAAATGTGATTATGAGATTAATTCTTACCATATTGTGAAACCACAAACAGCTGTAGATAATGGCACAAGATGTAAGATGGCCTGAATCTATGGGGACTACCTTGAAGCCGAAGTTCCTCATTTACAGTAGCTTTCGTCCAAGAGCACACAATGAACTCTCCAGGGATTTTGTACTCACTAAACTTCATTCATATGCGTCCAACCATAACATGTGTAATATTGTCTGCTCGTTTTGAATGCGTGTCTAGTGTCACAAAAGAGCGTTGTTTGTTCGACGAGACCCAGCTGTTCACTTGCTTTGGTCCTCTCACCCCTACGTTGCAGCTCAGCTCTGAAGTTCAGACATGGCCGCCTCTCTCTCTCTCTCTCTCTCTCTCTCTCTCTCTCTCCTTGTGTGTCCCCAAGTGTGTGGTACTGATTTCCCCATCCTTAACCAAGCCTTTCATTAGCGTCTCTCTAAACACGTCTGCCTGAGTGAAGGACACGCAGGGGTCATCGTCGGGACGCCCGTGGGCTGACGACGACGATGGCGCGCCGCGCGTCCCAAGTCGTTAAGAACGGAGACAATCACACAGGAGCTGAGGGGGCCACGCACCAAAGCTCATCCTAATGAGTTGCAAAGGGCGCTCCTGTGGAGCCGCAGCTGTCATTAACTCTAAACAGTGTTTCCAGTCAAAATACAGTGGAGGCATGTGCCGAGACAACATCTCCCCGACCCCCACCCCAGCACAGTTTAGATGTGTGGTGTCCTCGTCTTCAGACAACCCATAACACAATACGTAGTCATTGAGATAAGCTAAGACAACTTTTGTCTAAAATTATAAATGTTTATTTATCACCTGCGCCAAGGAGGTTATGTTTTCATCAGTGTTTGTTTGTTTGTTTGTCTGTCTGTTGTCTGTTTGTTTGTTCGCAAGATAACTCAAAAAGTTATGGATGGATTTGGAGGGAATTTTCAGGGAAGGTCTGAAATGACCCAAGGAAGAAACGATTACTGATAAACGATTTTGGGAATGATTCGTATCACCGTCTGGATCCAGGAGGTGGTTATGTTTTCGCTTGGCGGAGGTTTGCGCTCTCGGAGTACTTTTCTATTTTATTTTATTTTTTTACTGTTTGGTCACTTATTTGTGCATCTTCAAAGAAAGGTATGACAGAAAAGTCAGTCATGTCAGCAGTGGTTATTTTTGGGAGGTATGATGTGTTGATGACATCAGAGCTCATGAATGGAAGCATTACAATGATGGCTAGATTCTTGGTGGTATATCCAGGTATTGTTTAGTCAGTCATAATATATTACATACTTTTCATGATAATTCAGCATGGAAATACATAACACATTTCAGATGTACCATAATCTTGCGTTACTGGAATGTTATACAAAAACAAGCAGACATTGTTCTGGACTGTGGACTGAGTAAAGATTTTTGTATATACTGGATTCATATCAGTGGTTAACTCATAGAAAAGGCACACCCTGCTTAGTCGAAGTGAGCAATCCACTTTGGACTTGTCTTTTACAGATAAGAAAACATGCAAGGTAATATCAAAACGGCTTTGTTGGTTTCCATTTCACCTGTCTTAACCTTTTGTCTGCCATTTTATCACTCCTTTGAGAGCAATAACTCAGTAGGTTCTCGTTTGACCGGAGCAGTTCATACACAGAGCAAGTGGTTTTTGTAGAGCCTCAGTAAATTTTGACAACTATCACCAAGTACAGAGGCTCTTTTGTTTGACAAACAGTTCGATTTGCCTTCTTCCCATGAACCTCAATCAGTCACGTTTTTACTGTTGTCAAGTTCAACTCTAATCTGTCGTCGACATTCACCAAAGCACTCATTGTAGTATCCTCCATTTGCAAGGTCAACACCTTTATGTACTGTGGGCTGAGTTGTGGGCTTGTATTCCCCAGTGGCATATTTAAGTTTACTTTTAAACCGGCATGAAAGGGTTTGCTCAGTGTGGAGTAGAACGAAGGAATTGCAAAAATTCTCATGGCAGGCTGTTTTCTTTTTCCCTCCTCTTCCTTTCTTCTCCGTCTCTTTCGGAGCAATTTAAGTCATATTTTTTTCTCTGTAAACATGAAGTATAAGATAAGAAACACACTGCAATGCTCTTTTAAAGAAAGGAACTATTCACCAACTAAGAAGGGAACTATTCAGTATGTTTTGCTCAATGGAACGGTATCAGTCATGCAGGTTTCTAAATGAAAGGGATTACCTGGCTTCTGAGCTTGAATTTGTCCCTTGAGACATACATGAAGCACATCCTGTATGAATGCTCATCCATGTATATCTAGCTGGTGTGCTTTGAAGGTTGACTGTAGCCTGTAGGCTTTTTGGATTCCCTGAATTGTGCATATGACGGATTTGAATCCACTCTGTGTGGGACTGCTTAGTGGCAGTTCTGAAATCAGCTCCTGTGCCACGTTAATTGTGATTCCTCTGTCTGGCTCCATGCTGTCCTGTATGGTCTGCCTTTACTTTAATTAGGTTTCTCCTCACACGCTTAATCACACTAGATGACAGACCTCACGTACACATCAGCAGTATGAATAAACACATACATATGCACACCAAAGCACAGACATGCAAACACAGAGAGACACACACAAACACATTTTGCACAGGCTCTCTTACCCTCTTTCATTCTTTCATATATTTATATATATATCTACACACACGTGTTCTTTAACAAGAAACAAACACACACACACACACACACACACACACACACACACACACACACACACACACACACACACACACACACACACACACACACACACACACACACACAGGTGCATTTCTGTAGACTATGTAAGAAAACCCCATTGTTTTAACCAATATTTTTTTCTGTTTTCTGTGCATGGATCTCGCCATGAACTGAAGGTTATCAGTATCATAGCCGTGTTCTCACTCAGTGGGAAGCAGACACTTCATGACAAAGAGTTGGGGCCATTGCCTTTGGAGAACTGAAGTAGCCTCTGGGGCATACTGCATCTCCGCTGGCCAGTAAAGTGGGGCAGAGGAGTGGAAAGGTGATAGGCAGAGAAAGAGCGCTGTTTGCTCTCAATATTGGCCACGGTGCCCAAGTCTTTTGTTTGCTCAGACAAAGACTTACCTTTGGTTTCACCTGCCAAATTACACCGTGAGCAATCGTTCTGTCTTTATCGAGTCATTTGTGTGGCCTCGATCAAAATGTCACGTCATGGAATTTCATACGGCCGTGCCTCTGGGACCAGGCGAACAGAAAGTAGTGACAAAGGGCCTGTGTGCTAATGCAGTTTATTGCCTTATATGAAAATGTGGCGCATCGGACATCTGAGAGTTAGACGATAGGACACCAGAGGTTAGCGTGAGGTGGGACATTGAGATGTTGTGAAAGGAGACGACGGGTTCGGGACCCCAGCTTTAGTGACAGAGATCAATTTCTCCTCTCCAGTCTTTATCACTACAGTCCCAGAGGGAAAGGTTATTTAAGGGTTCTTCAAATTGATGAAGTGTCTGTAATTTAGCCCTTTTGTCCTGTCTTAGATGCATTAGAACTATTTGAAAGGTTATAAGGTATATTGTAGGAAATTAGTCACTTTGTATAAAGTAGAATAGATGAGTGAAAGTAAACGTTTAAACCATTATAATTGCCCTGCAGCTCACTAAAGAAGAGCACTTGACGGAGCACTGCGGCTCTCCAGACTGCCTGTCTTCAGCTCATTTGGAGCCGATTGTGTAGCAGTGAATTGGGCTTGCAAGTGCTGGCCTGCTGGGAGCTCTGGGAGGCTCCAGACAGGCAACAATGGGAGCCTCCGTTACAGAATGGACACCCGGTGGCCCGGGGTCTGGAGGAACGCCTCACTGTGGAGGTGACTCAGGTCAGGGCAGTCTGCCTTTGGTAGAGCAAAAAGAGCTATACCGTCATTTCCAGACTATTAGCCGCGGCTTATACATTGATTTTGCTAAATTTCTTCTGCTATTAGGTTGATACACGGGGACAGTTAATATGGTATTAATGTGGTATTGTTTCTTTTCTTGCATAAAATAAAGCCATGCTGCTTAGAATGTGGCAAACACACAGAAAATTACTGTATTGTGCACCTTAGTGAATGTAGAGTCCCCTGTTGAAATGTGGGAATAAAAATGGAATGTAACATTTCGTTTCTTTTATAATGCATTTCACTGTCCTGCCAAAAAAAAGAGAGAAAAACATTCTTGCAGAAATGAAGCATCTTTGGAAAATATGCTTGGTGGTTGTGGTAACTGTAGAGACCCAGGCCACCTTACAGTGAAAATCTGTGTGTGTGTGTGTGTGTGTGTTGTGTGATTCTCTCAGCGGATAGGGAAGATAGATGGTCTCCCTGTCAGCCGCTGCTGTCCTGTCTAGCCACTTGTGCCTTAAACGCTCTTTAAATTGCCCAAGTGCAGAGTAACATGGATAATTACAGTAATGTCTGACACCGAGACGCTGTATTTTGAAAGAAGGGGAGAGCAAACATTTTTACACAGTTGATCTGTTGTGGTTGAGACATAGCCATTTGAGCCTGAATGAGCCTGAATTTCTTTCTTCCGTGATATTTTTTTCTTTCTCTGTCTGTCTGTCTCTCTCTTTCTCCCTCCATCAACCTTGGTGGGCTCTGGAAACAATTCCTCCCCCTACCCCCCCTCCCCCCTTTTCTTTTTCAAGTCAGGTGTAGACACGTAATTATGTACTTCTTTCGGTTTAAAGTTACCGGCCCTAATGTAGTCTCTTTAAAGTGTGTCCAAGTTTGGGGGGGAGAGAATGGAGTTCCAGTGGCTATTGCTGCCGGCTTTTTTTTTTCTCCTCAGCATCTAAATAATAATAAAAGGGGATGAAAGGCGGTACAAACCGCAGTCACAGACAGGATGTAGTGGCTAAAATGACAAGCATTCATCTCACAACAAAGGAGTGCGCTTCCCGCACAATGCGCCCTGATTGAATTCTTTAATTGCCTGTATCTCTAATTGTTTTATAGGTGCTTTTATTTCCCAGACAATAGTAAGATTCTTTGATTAATTAGTCTTATTATTATTATGTTCTTGCATGGAGCAATACAAAGTTGCAGTGTATCACACTGAACATACAGTACATTATTTGACATCAGACATCATGCTGAAAGCCACAGACCACCTACTTTGCAACACATGATCTAAGGTTATGCATACTGGCCAAAGAGAATGGGGAAAATGCTGTAGAGCAGAGCAACCATTACATAACAGTCTGGGGAGAATGGCTATGGAATTACTTTTGATCGCTTAAAATTGTAATTGGCTTTGGAGATGCATCAATCTTCACTGAACACAAAGATCACAAAGCAATACAATAGAAAAACTTCTGTTGGAAGGATTTCTTTTCTCAGAAGGCAGAGAGCTATTTTGAACAGTTTCAGTGAGTGAGATACAGTATCTGGAATTGTCTCTTTGACAGCAGGCAGCATTTGCAGGTACACATCATTTTGCTCTAGTGAAAGAATCTGACTTACACTTTTCATGTGTTTTAGTTCTGGTATTTGTCATATAGGAGTTTTGCTTTCAACATTACATAGCAGAATCTCAGCATTGCTGAGGAATGTTGTCCATTATTGTCATTCATCAAATGAATCTGAAGAGACTTGATATTTCCTTCAGAGCGAGAGCGAAACTGAGGAGCTCTACGCTGAAAAGACAGATACTGTGCAGATTGTATAATCTATTCATCTGATGGTATACCTAACACCAAAAGAGCTAAAGTACTTGAACTGCATGAATACAAAAAAAGGAGTTGTTCAGGATAATAATGAATGCAGGTGAATGAAGGTAATTTATTGAGAAACTTGTATTACATGGGAATGGGGACACAAGAAAACGTATCCCAAGATGACAGCAGCAGACATTTCCACCAGTACTGCCAAAGCTGTGCTGAAATATAGCCACATTTCACACGGGCTGACTACATGTTACAAAATGAAGGCATAAACCCATGTTTCTATTTCTATTTCCAGTTTTGTTTTCTTTACATGATGGGCCTCAGTCTAGAAAAGGTGCATTTAACCCTACACAAGCCAGGAAGGTATATCTTATGCAAGAGCTCTTTATGAAAAAAGAAACTGATGGGCATGTATGGTCTAGCATCGCGTTTGGAAGACCGTTTAGCTGTCGAAAGAAATCTGCTTAATAACCTACCGCTGTACAGTAAATTGTCCCGGGGGAAATTCTGTGGTTGGAGTTGGATGAGCCGTCAGCCTGGCATGCGAATGGGTCCAGAGAGAGTAAAATTAGGGTAAGAATGAGGACATGGGCCACTATCATGTCACTCATCAGCACTGAAATCCTACTTGGGAAATGACTTGGGGGCAAACCGGTGAATCCCAGGCAGAGAGAGAGCGAGAGAGAGAGAGAGAGAGAGAGAGAGAGAGAGAAGGTGAGGGGATGTCTTGTCGCGAGGCTTTTGTGTTTTAATGGCTTTGTACTCTCTGGAATGAGCATTTGTGTAGACCTCTGGCAGCCAGAGATAGACAGAATGAGGGATACAGAGAGGGTGAGAGAGAGAGAGGTATCAACATGTGATGTGATGAACTGATGTAATTATGTTAATTAGTCTCTTACATGACACCTCAATCATGTGTAAGGAACTGGTATATTCCAGTGTGAACTTGCTTTGAAGTACGTATACAAACCGCTGCTGTTTGTGAGTCATGCTGCGTGAACTCTGATGACTTTTCAATGCTGATGAACTTCACATCCAGAGAATTGAGATGAACATGATAAGTAAATGTTGAAAAATGGCCTGCACTCAATATGTTTTACACCCTCTTATTGTACAGGACCTAATTAAGTTAAAGAAAGAGTCTCTCAGTTACCGATTTTAATCTGAGATATTCAAATCAAAATGCTCCTTAATGTTCCTTAATATTCCTTAAAATGGCCATATTAGATTGCAGAGTAACTAGACACAAAGGCTTTTAACTAATTTGGCTTTAGTAGCAAACTCCATTATGAAGTGTACTTTCATCCTTCACTCTGAGATGCACAGTTACTGTCGTCAGAGATGTCCTCTGTGGTCGTTTGGAGGTCAAATGCTCTGCCTGGCGAAGCAGACTGGGTGAGTGTGCCACTAGCGCACAGGCAAGGTCATGTGATTGCTATTAGTTAGTAGGTCTCTGGACGCCCACCTGCACTCACACACGTTTCTGCTGATGGGGATTAGGGGTGGGGAGAAAAAAAAAAAAAAAAAGCCCTCCTCCTCAGTTTCAGTTCTGTTGATTCTGGCTCTGTCGCACTGCGATGAGCAGACAAGATGTGAATGCTAATGCAGCAGTGAAGGAGAGCAGTGAGAGAGGGAGAGAGAGAGAGAAGAGAGAGAGAGAGAGAGAGAGAGAGAGAGCGGGAAGGTATTGTTGAGAAGCTCAGGTTAAGACAATAAACGGGCGGGAGAGCAGAGAGCAGACAGTGCATTTCTGGTGCTTTGAGTTCAGTCTCTTTCCCACAGGCTCCCGCTGGAAACCTGCGGAGGCAAAATATTTGGTTTGGAGGTTCAGATGGCAGCGCTGCAGTCCAAGCTCAACCGCACGCAGGACGAGCGCGATGGACGAGGGCGGAGGGGAGGCAGGCAGGCACGGCCGCAGACACCCGCGCGAGGCCCGTCACACCACATGGCCCGCCGGGCCGGACCAACCAGAGGCCGGCCAGCACGTCTCCGTCCGAGGAATGCCTGCCCTCGCCCACAAGAAAATGAGCAAGCCCCAGTCAAGCGCACGTCTATTCCTTCACTCCAAATTCCACAGTTGCAAAAAATTTCACAGGATTTCGCCATCCCAGATTTGGTCACCTCGAACAGCTGACACCGATTTTCTTCCGGAAAACGGTGGTCTAGTGAGTCACCTGTTGACATGGATTCTGCAACACATACACATACTGTGGGGGCACGGAGTAGTCAAAACCTCAGTATTAGCCAAGTCTGATTCTAAACCCACATAAAACTGGACACTAAGCATTTTTCTAAATCCCAAGGAACCACCGCTTGGCGTCATGCGCTGGGTTTCCGATGTTTATTTTTGCCCTGCCAACAAACTAAGGGCCCTGTCATCAAAGTAAGGAAATGGGCCTCGGAATCTCTTGACCACCGAGAGCACTTCAAAGAGTGACAGGCTGGATTTGTGATTAGTGACCAGGAGTCAGCCTGGTCGGATGGCCTCTTTAATTAGCCAGCAGCAACAGTTGGTAAATACTACCCCATCAGCAGCCCCCAGCCCCCCGCCTCCACGGCCCTCTTCTTTTGCAGGGTCTGATAACATCTCCACAGAGCTAAGAATCCCCCTATCAGAGTCACAGATACAAATTGCCTCACTGTAATGCTGTGAGATTGGGGCCACTAAGAGCTTTTTTCTTCAGAAAAGCTTTCAGACAGACTGGAGTCGTGGTTCACAAAAAAAGGTCTGAAAACCGCAGAGGCCTTCTTTTATTAGGCAAAGTAGCCGAATATGACTCTGAAAGCTATTGTCGGCAGCACAAAGTGTGTGCACAAAAACGCCAGCGGTTGAGACTTTCTCTCCTAAAGCCCCAATGTAGTAAAACACAACCATATCAAATACCCGCTCAGATCTGTTTGTTGCCTCTTTTTTTTTTTTTTTTTTGACAAATCATTCCGAGGAATGTGGAGCTTAATCACTCTGCCTGTAGAGCTCCTCTGCAGGGACAACATCCGTCTGCATCGCCTTGATTGCACATACAGTGCTCTCCCTTGGGGCTGCTGTGTCAGCTTGCCTGTACCATTCAAACCAGGAAAGGACTATGCATTCCTTTGTATCCATTTTGGACCGGCGCACAAGAGCGTGAGCTCAGAGGAAACGGTGAGAGACAGGTGTTCAGCAGAAGCAGCGCTCTCTCTCTCTCTCTCTCTCTCTCTCTCTGTCTGTCCAGCTGCACTGACAATAGCGGTTACTTTGAAGAGGAATGGATGATGGTCGATTTTTAGAAATGACCTGAGGAGTCAGATATTTCACGGTTGGCTCCCACAGGCTCAGTGTGCTGGACATTCATGTGTCATAAGCTAAGGCAACGCATATAGCTGACTTCTCAAACAAAATGACAGCAACAATATCAGTCAAGAAACAATGTGAAAATGGCATGCAAGCCATTGTTTTCATATGGTATTGTGGGAGTGTGTTTGCGTGTGTGCGTCTGTGTGTGTGTCTGTGTGTGTGTGTGTGTGTGTGTGTGTGTGTGCGTGCGTGCGAGAGAGAGGAGAGAAAGAGAGATTGTTTTTAGCAGACCTACATAAAATGTGAACTTCCTTACCAGCCTTACAAGTTGTTTTGAGGTGAATCTGTAACTTAATTTTTCTTCCTCCACATGTGATGTCCATTAAAGGCAGCAGTGTGGTGTTTGATGAGAGGATTTGAGGATCACCAGCACTACTAATGAACGTATATCTGACACCAGTTGTATGCGTACCCTGGGTAAGTGAAAGTGACAAGATGCAAACAAACAGCTAAGCCAACAAATTGAGAATTGTATCTCATTTCAGTTAATTGCATTTAATCATGCTACAAAGTAAAAGGTTCCTCTAAGATTTTGTCAATCGATGTAAACTTTTGAAATAGTAGCCGTATTTCTCTGATGTTGTTATGACATGTGTTACTCATTTGTGTGAATTTCTTGGGGTGGTACTTGATGATTCAGGGAACTAGCTAGCTACCACCTATTACTGTAGTCTTATGATCATGAGGCATGATTGGGGTGACTGAGTTCACCAGTCAGAGAGAACGGCGCTTTATATCGAAGTGTCTGTGTAATCACAACCAGAGCGATTCCACTCTGAGTCTTCAACACAAACAGAGAGTTGAAAAAAGAAAGTTGAATTGGGCTGACCGCTCTACCGTGATGCAACCAATCATGCAATATTCTTGGAGCAGTCGAAGACAGTGACAGACTCAAGAACAAAAGATGTGGTGTTTTTGCAGAGTCCACATTTGGATCCAACAAATACCTCACCAAACAAGCTTAAATTTCAGTACCCTGTTTTCATTCAGTATGTCTGTCTTTTCTACAGTATGAAGGCAGCTTAACTGCCCTGTGCCTCTCCTTACACCTCACACCTCAACACCAACAACGGAACAGATGAAAGCTAAACTTGTCAACACACGAGCAGTAATAAGGGCTGGGATGCCGTTTAGAGGAGATGTGAGATTCGCCCGGGAGCCAGAGTAGGGCTCCGAAAAGCGGCGCAGACACGTTGGTCAGTGACTGATGGTTGGACTTGAACAGGCGTGATTTCGAAGGAGTGAGCTGCGTGACGCAGCCCCAGACCCTGCGAATGCCAAAAAACCCGAGAACATTTCACTGCGGCTGACGTCACGTCACTGATGATAGCTCATCGCATGGCACAGCGCTGAGGGGATTTTGCTTTCTTAAAAGCCAGAGCTGTTAAATCACCCTGATTCTTTTCCGAGGGCCTAAATGAGCCTACAATCAAATCCACATGAGCTGCGCACAGGCGAGCACGTGGTCTTGAAAATAACCAGCTATTAATTATCATCAGGAAACGTATAGCCTATATTTCCCTCCTTCATTTATGGACTATCTTGAACAACTTAGTTTGAGGAGAGACCAAGAGAGAGAGAGAGAAAAAAACTGGCATGTTTCTTAGTTGCCAAGGAGAGCTGGTCCCAAACAGAGGAATGATATTTGATACACAGTTCATTTCTCTCAACAACAGGGGCGCCCTCTCTGGCTAAATCTCCCAGGAGAGTTCAGGCGTGTCCAAAAGTGTTTCCAGCAAGACAGGGTATTTTCCAACACTCGGTATTAAACTGGCGACTCCACAAAGGGGTAGACTGTAAATTCATTTAGCTCTTGTTATGCTGCAATAATTGTGGTATGCGAGCGCTCGGTCCGTCCAAGCCACAGTAAATGAGCAGTCGAACAAACCGAACGAAATGGAGTGGAGAGGAGAGTCCAAGTGCTGCGGACGTCACCGACGGCACGGCGCTGCGTACTTGTGCCGCGTGAGTGTGTGTGTGTGTGTGTGTGTGTGTGTGCACGGCCGTAGCGGCGGCGGCGGAGGCATCCAAGGCCTCGTCTGCTCGGCGTTCGCTCTGACGTCTTGACGGTGGGAACCGACGGGCTGAGCCGCACGGATAGGCACGCGGGGGTGACGCAGTGCAAGGGAACACACACCAGAGGCCCTGTGGCCGGCCCAGACAGGGCCTTGCTGACGGCTCTTGACAGTGACCACACTCTGGGATATTACCCGAGGGGGTCACGGAGGGGGGGGGGGGGGTTAGGGGGTAGAGGTGTGTGTATGGAGTTGGGGGGGGGGGGGGGGGGGGGTAGAGTCTGTGAGGATCCCCCCTCCCTCCAAGCAGCTGAAAAGCGTGACATTGATCCAGGCCAGTGGGGTTCCCCGAGAGCAGTGAAAAAAAACGAGCCCTAATAAATTCCATGTGTGGCGGGGCTCTGGCGCGGGGCCCTGGGCATCTTGATCACATTGGCAGGGCAGCGTGGCTGGACTCGCCGTGCCTCGCCGTGCCTCGCCGTGCCTCGCCGCGCAGCGCAGCGCAGTGCAGCGCGCTCGCCCTGTTGTTGACGGAGAGCGCGGCACCCCGACGGGGTAATTACCTCTCTTCCTCTGCACTAATGAAAGGAGGCTCGCCTGCTTTGCGCAGATCAGTCTGATGGAGTGTGTGTGTGTGTGTGTATGCATGTGTGTGTGTGTGTGTGTGTATGCGTGTGTGTGTGTGTGTGTGTGTGTGTGTATGTGTGTGTGTGTGTGTATGTGTGTGTGTGTGTGTGTGTGTGTGTGTGTGTGTGTGTGCGTGCACGAACATCTGTAATGTGTGACTGTGTGTGTGTGTGTGTGTGTGTATGGATGTGTGCGTGTGTCCGTGTGTGTGTGTATGTGTGTGCGTGTGTGTGTACACGAATATCTGTTATGTGTGACTGCGTGTGTGTGTTTCTGTACATGTGAAAACATTTCCATTTCCTTCAACACTGTACTCAGCGCTACATAAATGGTTCTGATTATCTCATCAGTGGTTCCATGACTTGAGCATGTCTTGTTTCCAGCATAAGTCATAACTGAATGAAATGTACAAACTGGCAAACACTTTATGAAAAACACGCTCTGGCTCGGAGGCTGTCATCTGACAGTCAGTATTTGCATGCAGGCTCAGTGAATAGCCAGATTTGCTTGGAGTACATCGCTTCACTTTAAATTAAAGTGATCAACTCCATTTGGCTTGTGCATTGATGCATCTCCTCCGGCATTCCTACAGGGACACAACAGTCAGCTCTGTTTAAGGAATCACGTTTTTATTTTTCAGGAATGTATTGTTCCTGTGGATGGCTCCCCAGAGAGCACCAGAAGGTTATGGGCATATTTTTTTATAAACAATTACAGCAGATGTTGCACGCCCAGGCCAACTATTATTTCTGGCCCTAATAGATTCCATGGGTGAGATGAGAGATTAATAGAAAACAGAGGGAGGCTCAATTTCACCGCACCGCCATAGGTCTGCTGAGGGCTATGGAGTCTTTACGACTCACACTGGTTTCAATCTGTTTGACCAATAGCAAAGCCTCTCCAGTGTTTAAGGGAGAGGACTTATATTATGATCTTACGCATTTGAGTGAGACATTAGAAATCATTTTCTCATCACTTTTCCCAACGTTTTTCTTGTTAGACCTGTGTGTTAGCTGTGTGAATAATGTGATGTAATCGTTTCATTTCTTGTTAATCCCCGCTGGCAAATGACGGGCTGGCAGTTTTTGCTTTGCTCCGCGCTTTGCTAAATGAGCTGCAACCAACTATCAGGCAATTACAAGCTTAAGAGGCAAATAAGCACCTGGAGGATGAACAGAGCTATTTTTGTGCTGATCATGCGGTAGAGGCAATCAACAGTGATGAGGACAGTGGCCCTACCAAGAACACCCTGTTGTGTTTTGTCCTCAAACAATATCCTTAAACAAAAAAAGGTCTCGTTCATTTAAAAAGTATATATGTTTTTAAGAAAGGGTGGAGGTCTGGATTCCTCTGTGTAAATATTTCTGCAATCCTTCCATGTTGTGTGGTCAGATCGCATTTAGTGTGATCTATGTGCCATTTAATCTTTCTTATCACAACTTCGATACGAGGTGCTCCCTGATGCAGAAATGGATTGGTTTGGAGATGTACGACGGTGTAAATGTATGCCCAGCCAAACTGAGGTGAACCTCAACTGACATATGTAAAGTCTGGAAAGTATATTATGTGGAATCAGCCTGACCACAGTCACATGAGAAGGTGATAGTATTAGGGCTGTTGACAGGGTGTTTGCAATGAATCTATATTCCACATCAATCTGGTCATGGACGCCCCAAAGGTAGGTTCCTGTGGGAGAGAGCTGAGAGACGGAGAGAGCACAAGCGTTCTATTTAACCCCTGCAGTGGTGTGAGGGGAAAGAATCGACCTGATTCAGTGGCCTTTAGTCAGCCTCGGTGAAAAGAAGGAGGGTTTCCATCTCATCTCACTGAGAGAAAAAAAAGCACCTTCCAGTTTGAATCCATTTGCATTTTGTTTTCAGTTTACACATATGATCAAAGGTTTGACGGATTAGGAACAGTCACAGGTTAATTGTTCATTTAAACTTCATTCGCATGTGTAGGTGTGTGTGTACACTTGTGTGCACGTGTGTGTGTGTGTGTGTGTGTGTGTGTGTCTGTGTGTGCGCACGTGTACGTGTGTGTGTGTGTGTGTCTGTTTGTGTGGAGAAGTGAAAATAAAAACTGATAAAGGTGTGGCTCCCACTGTTGCTCGCGTTTAAAGGTCATTAGAGCCTGGCGCGGATACAAAGGATGCGTTCTGTGGCTTTATGGGTAGTGGCGCCACTCGCCCCAGACGCCACCCGTGCCAAGAGCGAGACGAGCCGGAGCGAGGAGTGGGCCCGAGCGCCTGGGCCTGATCAGCGCGCTCCTCCAGTGGCGGCAGTGGCGGCATCAGCGGCGGCGTATTTCCCAGCTGAGCTCGGCAGCGCTATACTGTGCTGTGCTGTGCTGTGCTGTGCTGCGTGCCTTGGCCCTGGGCACGCCTCTCCAGCTCGCCTTGTTAAGAACCTGTTATGATTCTGCACCCGCTTGCCAAACACACACACACAGACACACTCTCACACTCACACAGACATACACTCACACAAAACACAACCCTCCTCCCCCCCCCCACACACGCACACACTTCTCCTCTTTCTCTCTGACTACATGAGAGGTGTGCCAAGTTTGTATGAGAATGTGTGTGTGTATGTTTTTGTGTGTGTGCCTTTGTGTGTGTGTGTGTGTGTGTGTGCGTGGCGGAGTGCGTGCATGTGACTGTATGTATTTTCACTTTCATGCTCACTCTGTTTTCTTTCTGACTCTCTTTGTTTCCTTGAATCTGAGAGAAATTCACCACATCTGTGTTTTTATTCAAACGTGGCCCAAGAATCCATCTCCTCGTTGTTCTCTTTGCAAACGTTGCCCCATATTTCCCTGCTTGAAGCTGGATTATGCATAGACCCGGTGTTTAAGAATAATTAAGTCCAGCCAGTGCCCAGAACATTGCCAGCTTACACCTTCTGCACAACTGGTCTTTTGCACGACTGTCAGCAAGTCTGTTCAAGTTATAGTTCTTCAAGGCATGGTTTTGCATTTTTCAATTCCAATGATTGGCCAGTCGCTGAGGCTCAGACAGCCAGCAAATGTCTAGTCTGTCAGCACATCTTCAGAAAAAGAGGGAAAACAACTAAAGCCCTTTAACCATTCTCCCCATTACTTTAAAGCAGTTCCATAGTCATAAGCATGGAGCAATTGAGGATCGGTATCACAGGGGAAAAAAAGAAAACTGAAAATATGAGTGTCAGTGTAGTATTCAGTTTACCTGCTCTTGAAAGGCTGACATGACAGTAGAGAGAAAGTGATGAATGATCATTTGATTTATGATCATGTCACAGCACACAGTGGCACATCATTAACGCATAGCCGAGCCTGGGGAGGGACATTGACGACGATGACAGCCATGTTTTTCCTCTCAGATCAGACCAGTGTAATTGCCTGTGCTTTGTTGCTGCACGGAGTGTGTGTTCTCCGGTGAGGCTTTGAAGTCGGCCGGGGTGTCTTTTGATTGGGCTCACAGCGGGGATAGCCGGCTGCTGTATAAACACACTGCTTTGTTTGCACTGACGGCATGTGAGAAACAGTTAAGGTGAATTCGGTATGGCTGCATTGAAGAAAAGTGTAATAATGGATCTCCATTAGCAGTTGTGAAATCAACTAATTTATTGAGGGAATCTAATAGGTAAGGCAGTCTCTTTTGTTGTAAAATGCTGTTATTTCGTTATGGCTATTTCAAATGACTTAAAATATCAGAATGTAATATTTCTTATGTTGCCCATATTTAATTGAGTCTATTTCTGCAGAGGAGCTACACTGTTAATATAATTGTATATGAAACTGCAGTTTGCTAGATACTGGGATAAGTATTAAAGTCGTAAACATTTTACACAGCATAGTGTTCTGGATTGTAGACGTCCAGAGATTTGAGTGTGCAATTCATTTTCCCACAGGAGGCTGGCTGGCTAAGTGACATTGTTAAGATCCCAGTGGGGTGCCTCAGTGCCATTACAAACCAATGACTGTACTCCCAGCAGTGGCAGCCTGGAAGACATCCTCCTCTTCTCCCACAACTCACCTGGAAAAAGAGACAAGACAGACAAACACACACACACACACACACACACACACAGACAC
Organism: Sardina pilchardus; assembly: GCF_963854185.1. Classification (NCBI taxonomy): domain Eukaryota; kingdom Metazoa; phylum Chordata; class Actinopteri; order Clupeiformes; family Clupeidae; genus Sardina; species Sardina pilchardus. Next base: position 15,141,179 of record NC_085008.1, read on the forward strand.
ACACGAGTGTGCGCACACACACACACACAAACACACACACTAACACGAGCACACACACACACACACACACACACACACACAAACACATGAGCGCACACACACACACACACACACACACACACACACACACACTCCTTTTTCTCTCTCTCTCTCTCTCTTTTCTCTCATGCTTTCCCTCCCTCTCGTTCCCTCACACAATACATTCCCTCCGTTCTGGCTTTATTATCCGGCCTGCAGCAGGGGGTCCTCTGGGGCCTTTGGAGCGGCATTCAGGTGCATTTGTTGGCCCTCGATCTCCATTCTGAGTCTGACAGGCAGACAGAGCGCCAGGGCCGTTGTGTGGCGTCTGGGGGGACCCCTGGTGTGAACCTGTCTCAGGTGTTTGTTTGGGGGTAAACAAACACAGGCTTTGTCTGCGCAGGCATGTTTATCAGGCCAAATCAAAGCCCCGCTCATTTGTTGCCTGCATGACAATAGCTGCATAATGAAGCTAGCATAATGGGCTTCATTCTTCGGCCCTGTTCTGCTTGTTTAGCTTAATGCCCTGACCTTCTAAGCCGGGAGAAAAGCCTGTCAGGTAAAAGAGAGGGCAAAAGGAGTCCCTGAGTTATTTATTTCTTTGTGTCATTTGCAATTCAAATGAAATTTCACATGGCCCTTGGTCATGTTGTGTGCATGTGAAGTACAACCTTCAGCCTAAGGTTAAAGTCGTACTCATAGTCTAGCTATCCATGCTTAATAAGTTGGCCTATTAGTCAGAGTCTAGCCATCACAGCCATTTTTAATAACTGACCCTGTTATTGCTCTGAGGGGACATTTGTTTCTTCGAGGCATCTTTTCAAAATAATGAAATAAGAGTGAATTAAAGAATTAGTCTGATTCATTTCATTAACATCAAAGCTGGGATGACATTGTCTGTTAATATTCCCTGGATATCTCTGATGATCAAGATTTAATAATTATTTTAAGATGCAATTGTTTAAATACTTAAGTTAGTGGTGGTTGCTATCATTCAATTTTTTAATTTCTTTGAATAGATTAAGTCTTGAAGCCAGTTCATTCTATATGTATAAGTGCATTAACGGTAACTCTTTGATTTATTTCATTTTTCTTTCAGCCAGGACACGCTATTCTAGTCACGAGAGAACCAAGGGAGAGGGTAACAAGATATGCCCGCGTTTTTATACTTCCTTTGAGCAACATGATTTGCTGTAGTCTTTTTTATTTCAGCTGAGCTCCCCAAAGTTAAAATGACAGCAACAGCAAAGAGTGTATATGAGACTTTGGAAAATTGCAGTCGGTCAGCACTTCAATAGTTAGTTACCAACCTGAAATGACATGTTTCTTGCGAGATTGTATAATTACACGATTGGGGGGCTCGCCTGCGTGTGTAATGTGAGGCCTTTGTGTGTTTGGGGAGGGAAAGAGTTCAGATGGAGGAGAGGGAGGTGTGGCATTGAATAAATAAAAGAAGACACCCTCCCCTCCACCGCACCCCCCCCCCCCCCATCCTCGTCAGTGGACGGCTTGTTATGCCTCATGCAGCCCAAACAGTATGAGGACAGAGAGAGGGCCTGTGTGCTTCATCACGCTACGGCTCTCCTATGGGCCCACGTGTCTTGCACAAGAGGTGTCCTTAAGCTGCACGGTATGAGCACTCGGTAGAAGAATGCAGGTACATCTGTCTAGACGGTGCGTCCAACCTGATCCCCTGTCTGCTCCCATGGTTTGCAGCAATTCCCATGGCTCAGTCACTGCCACTGCGTGGCATGGCCCCCGCGTCTCGTCTCCTCCGCCACCTGTTCCTGCTCAATTACGTTAAGTAATCCAGAGACCGTCCAGCCTGAGCATAACAACATCAGCTTGTACGGCTGAGTCTTAAAATGTTTTGAATCACTTGTTTGGTGGTGTTGTGTTGGTTAGGTTTTGACGGGATTCAATGTGAAGTAATTTCTCAGCCGACATTCTTGGCACGGCAAGACGCCTAATATATTTGGCATTTCCACAGTTGATTGCACTTTATGACTGCCAAAGCTGGATGGTTAGCAGCGTTTCATAACTTATAAACCTTGCAGCAATGAGGTTGTTATTTCACACCTACGGTTCTCTCAGCTTTTACGTGAACACCAGCTTTTGTTTCCCACATGATCCTGAGTGCTTCGGTGTGTTTATTGTGAATGTCGCTGAGGTTGAGTGATTGAGAGGTGGTATTTTGAGAGGTGAAAAAACACAACGTAGTAGTGACAACACAAAGACGCAGTGGTGACAACAGCAAGGTATGACAAATATGCCTGTCAAAGAACACAAGTGACGGTCCCGGACAGCCCTCACTGGGCCCAGTGCCATGGAGCTCTGGCGTGGCACTACCAAGACAACAAAAGAGAACCGTCTTTTTCTCGTGAGAATAAGCTGTAGGAATGTCTGCATATCCTCCACCGGTCCTGTGAGTTCTTTACAACCGATTGGTTTCTCTGTTGAATCTACTGAGGTTGTGAATATTTCCTGTTCTCCGGGAAGGGATCCAACATATTCCACTCTCTCCTCCTCCTCTCCCTCTCCCTCTCCCCTCTCTCCCTCTCTCTCTGTCTCTCTCTCTCTCTCTCTCTCTCTCTCTCTGTGGAAACCAAATACAGTGTTCAACTACCATGTTGAATAGAGTCGTAATGGGCATATTCACACATATCGGAGGAATAATATTATTTTTTCTCGTGCTGAAATGGCAGAGCGGGGAGTAGGAGTTGAGTTTCCCAGGACTTTTTACAGGTGATGTGGGGCCTCTGAGTTTGTGGAAACTGAGCTGCTCAGAGGGGCCATCTCGGCGGAGCTTATGCACAGTGCCCTGCGCCGAGGTGCCGTTTGAAGATGACGACTATTTGAAGTCAAATCAAACATCTGTGGAATGCCTCTCACCAGGGTCTGTTATCGTACTGGGCCCTGGACAAAGAAACCATATGTACATCAAACTGGGCAAAAAAACTCACCATCATAGAGATCCTGGTGGCATGAACACAAAAAAAAAACAAACAGATTTTTCCTACCGAGATGCTACTCTTTTTCATACTTGACCCACTGAAAAATGCCCACCCTGTGATGCACGTATGGATCTGAGTGGTGCCCAGCTGACTCCGTAACTGAAGGCATTCAGTGTTTGTGAGACATGTGGTTAACCTCCCACTGCTTCAGCAGGCCAACTGGGGCTTTCAAGCTATGAAGTCTGGGTAATAGCATAATTAGACCAAAAGCACCTTGTGTCTGAGCAAAGGGGTAGCAAGCCCCCAGAGGCATTAAGCACACATCTTTCATGTCTACCAAAGCACTCCTCCAAATCCCCTGTCAGGTTTGGGCCGAGGTGAACAATGCCAAACTGGCTGCTGTGCGGAGTGTTTCCACACACAGATACTTGTAGGAAAACATGCATGGGGCACGTGAGAGGACAAGTCGGGCGAAAACAGACAGATTTCATCAGTGATGTCTCAGGCCGATAGTGCCAACAGCCATCCGCAAAAGTAGCCAAGTGAGTCACCGTCTGTCAGCACAGACAAAGCCATGGCTTTTCAAATCTCTGTGCATTTGGCCTGAGTTGTGTCCGTGCCAGATTTAGTACACAGGAATTTGCTTTGGTGATTTGTTGAGTTTTATGAGTCTGGTTGCCCCACAACATGACTGGCGCTGGCACTGGATGCAAAGAAGAACAAGTTTGAAATGCAAATAGAGAACAGGTTTTTCATAATACTACTACCTCTAATAATAACAATAATAGGGATAATTATAGTAATTTGACAAATCTATGAGGTGCCTCTCAGAACAAGGACAACATGTACAAGACGTGATGTACAAGTCTTAATTTGCATGTACATGCTGATCACAAGTCTGCAAGAGCCCCTAGCGTCAGAGAGAGAGGAAGCAGGTATACTGATACAAGGGCCTCCATGTCTGGCCTCGGTCTGCTGCCCATGTGGTAACTAGACTACAGTCACTGCTTCACATCAGGTTTTAGATCAATGATTAACGTGGCAGACATGTTTTAGCCGTCTGATTATTCATAAGAGCCCTGTTCAAATATCAGCGTGTGTTCTCATGCAACACAAAAAGTGGGGGGCCTTGTCATCTTTCATTTGAAGTCTCTGGGAATACGGCTTTATTGGTGTTCCAGCAGTTTATTGTTGGAGTCATGAATCTGGGGATCAGTTAGCTTGAATCACACAGAGATGGGACATAAAGCAATCACAGGGGCTTATTCATTTATGTGAAGTTTCCTGCTTGGGTACAGTAACTGCCCGTATACCCCTCTCAACTTCTCCATGCGATTTCCTGAGTTCAATAGGCTCATTCATGTGTGGCAACCTTGAAATAAATTTCAGATTTTTCCAATCAATTACACGCAGCGCTCCGTTTCTGTCCACAATATTCCACAATGATGGAGGAATCCCTGGCTAAGGGCAGTGGCCCATGCAAACCTCTCTCCATTTAGAATTGAAACTGTGGCCAATTGTCTAAACAACTCTCGCTAAGTAAATCTAACAAGAGAACAAACTCGGAGACGAGACCACGCACAGGACCACTTTACGTACACAGCTGCACATTTTATTGTATGGGATGTTTTTTTTTCTCGACCGGTAAAAACGCTGGGGCGACGCGCAGATAATAATGTAAACCTCTTGCGTTGAGAAGGCAACTTCATGCAGGCATTTATATATTTCACTGCGTTTTCTTGGCCTGTTTTACAGAGGAACGTTTAGCAAAGGCTGTGCAAGCAAAACATCCTGACCACAAAGGCTGACATTAAAGTGACTCTGGTTTGGCGAGCTGAAGGACTGCATCTGGTGAGTCGCTGTGAGGTTGGGTGGCTGAGTGCTGAATGTCTCCCTCTCTCTCTCTCTCTCTCTCTCTCTCTCTCTCTCTCTCTCTCTCACTCACTCCTCAACTTACTATGCCCCCCCCCCCCCCCATCCCATTAACACCGGAGTCATTAATACACACATTTGTTGATCTGACCCAGGGCACGGGTGGTCTGTCAGGGCCATGGTACAAATCCACTTTGCTGTTTGCAAATTTTCCAGGGTAAATTTATAGTCAGCCGCACATGTTCTCGCTGTCTCTCTGTCTCTCTGTCTCTCTCTCTCTCTCTCTCTCTCTCTCTCTCTCTCTCTCACACACACACAGACAGAGCTGTGAGAATCATTCAGCAGATCCGATGACATCTGTCACACACCACATCCATTGTAGTGCTCTCCATGGGGTGCCATTCTCCCACCTGGGCATCATCAGAAGAATGGGGGGACACATGCAGTAGGACAGGAGGGGGATTACCAGTAAGGAAAGCACCCAGGAGAAAGGCAGTCTTGCACGCATCCACAACAGCTTGACCTCCCCTTTACACACACAGGTGTGTGTGTGTGTGTGTGTGTATGAGAGAGAGAGAGAGAGAAAAGAAAGAAGCATGTTTGGATTCACTATAGTATTTTACTATATTTACTATCTTTCTCTCTCTATTTCTCTTTCTCTCTCTGTGAGTGTGCATGATTCAAAGGAACAAAGTATGCGTATTTAATAGTTTGTTGTACTGCAGGGTGTGTGTGTGTGTGTGTGTGTGTGTGTATGGGTGTGCGTGCGTGTGTGTCTTTGTGTATGTGTGTAGTAGAAGTTAATCCTTGCTCGAAGGTATGCCGTTAATTTTTCTTCATCCTCAAAAAGTATGGATTCACCTGTTAATGTCATCCAACATGAGCCTGACAGCAGCTTAGGGATTTCTCTCTCTCTCGCTCTCTCTTTCTCTCTCTCTCTCTCTCTCTCTCTCTCTGAGAGTAATGCTAATTCTCACGCTAATGTTTTGCATGCTCCTGGGCTATGGCAGAGGTTAAACCTGTTTCATGGCCATTAGTCATTTTCCACTCACTCACTCTCGCTATTGTCTGAGCGGTATTCCCACTGTATGGCGCACACAAGCCCGTGTCACACATGCCTGTATCCATAAACTGGGAGACCTAGCCGCTTGTGAAACAGAATAAATAGAATGGCTGTTTTAAAGTGCTGTTCCTTACCATGGCAACCATGCACTCAGACCAAAATACTGAGCGTGGTCACCTCATTTTAACCTTTTCTCCTATTCTGCTGAGATGTCAATCTTGGTGACCTCAGTGGCTTTGAAAACCCACAAATTGGATTTATATTCACCTCACATTGTGCCTTGATATGCTTGTCTGTTTTGCCCAATTGCCTGGTATGACTAGCTAAAAATTGCTCTGTTGAGCACAGTTTCTGAAAATGAGTTCTGCATATCACACAACTAGGGTCTTTCTATTCTAAAGGTAAATTAACATTTTTGCGCTATTAAAGTTGAAAGATTAAAAACTAACAACACACTTTTTTTGATGTGGGTTACTATTTAAGGATTTAATGTCCCTATGCGACAGATAGTATCTATGCATATTTTTTAATCTGTATGTCCCCCTATTCTCCTTTGTCTCTTGCTCTGAAATGACCAGCTCAAAACAGCTTTGGGATAGAATGCAATCATATGCTCCCACTGTGGCCGGTTCTGTGTTTTGACATATTGATGTTGGCGCTGACAGATGCCTCTCCAGGTGAGAGCGGCTTGTCGGCTTGTCAAAGCAGCTGTCTCACCGGTCTTGAACCCGTGGCTGCTCACGCGGCACGAAACCTGAACACTCATACCTCAGCGGTACACGGTGTGCCAGTGGGCATGCGGCCTCTGCCAAGGCCTGTGCCATCTCACATTCCTCCTCTGCCTTGTTATGTTATGTCATGTCATGTAGTGCATCGAGTGGCTTTGTGTTAAATGGGGGGAACTATGTGTACTCAATAAATAAAAAAAATTGCATGGCCTTGAAAGATGCATGGAAAAAGTTGCTCAGCGTAACTATTTTTGTTTTTTTACCGGCTCCAAGTCATATACCTAGAGAGCATTTTGTAATTTATTCATGTTAACCAGTTATCGTAACGTTTATTTAGCGTCAGTTTATCAGTTTATGACCATGTTTAAGGTATGGTTTTGTATCTACACATCACTTCATCTTAACATTTACTGAGATGGTGTAAGTAAGGAGAAATTAAGTAGAAATTGAGACATTTACTGGACCCACTGCCTGCTGAGTCATAGAGCTGGTAAAAAGATGTATGGACAGCTTTTTCAGCAAGAAGCAAAAAATAAATGTTCAGCAAAAAGCAGTTTACATTTGTTAGCAAACTCGCTAGCAGTTGTTGCCGTAAGTTGGTCCTCCAGTTCTTTTTAAAGACAGAAACATCCAGACTGCTAACTTGTGTACTGTATACATAGGATGTAAAAGACAAATGGAAAAATGGACAAATCCATACATCTTGTGTACATTCTTGTGGCTGTCTTTTGAGAGGCAGCCCTGCTTATCCTTTGACTCCTCACACTATTGATTTAGCACTTACTGTAATTGCTCGTATTTAAGGAATGAGTCACTTGTCATGATTAACACCGCTGTGTCAATATGCTCAGCAGTTCTGACTCCAGCATCAGATAAGGCTGCCTACAGTGATAGATCTGTTCCTAAGCATGTTCATAATGTGTGTGCTCTTTTAACCATTTGTTTGATTTTCTGTCATCTGCCTGGTTGGTCACTTTGGCTAGAGAATAAAAGGGATGTTTTGTTGTGTGCTTCAGCAAAGACACGGGATTAGGAAAGGATATCTCTACTTTGTTGTGACATGTTCTCCTTAGTATGCTCTTCTGAATAGTCATGATCAAGTCTGTGAATGTTGATTTAAATACCATTTCTTTCCTCTCAACTTGAGCTCTGAGCTTGAATGAGTGACGCTGATTCTGAAACTGAAAACAAAAGTGGGGGAGAGTGCAGTACACTAGAATAACTTTTTGTCACATTTCTGCTTAAGTATTATTCACACCCTGTGCCATTGTGTTATACTGACACTCGTTTCTCTGGGGAATTGGCTGGGGCTGAGTCACTGGCAGCTGCGCTTTCGCTCACACTGAGTGTGTGAGCGTCTCTCCCCCGGAGCTTCTGATGAGCCCCTCTCCACACGCTGTGTGACTAAAGCTGAAGCCTCTCAGAGTCTTCGCAGCCACAGCGACTGAGTGTGGCCTGGTCAGGCAGAGGCTTGTTAACTCCCTGACCTTATCTTGAAAGTTCAGCGGGAGCGTTAAGGTGACGGAAGGCCTACGGTATGATTTGCTGTAATGTGAGGTCTTTCCACAAGCATTCCCCACGAGATACAGTGTGTCATTGTGGTTCTGTCGTTTCCCGGGCAACAGAGTGCTTGGCTGATCTGTGTGTGTGTGTGTGTGTGTGTGTGTGTGTGTGTGTGTGTGTGTGTGTGTGTGTGTGTGTGTGTGTGTGTGTGTGTGTGTGTGTGTGTGTACATGTGTGCGTGTGTGTGTGTGTGTGTGTGTGTGTGTGTAGTGTAGTGTAGTGTAGTGTAGGCCCACGAGTGTAGGCCCACAAGTATCTCTATGAGCATAATCCCCCTTAAAACCTCATTCCCGATCATCAACATTCATGATTCTTTCATTGTTTGTTTTGTCTTTTACCATTTATCTCATACTGTAAAGCCACAGATATCATCATAATCTATAATCTGAAGACAGCGTCCCTCACTTCCAAGGGTTTTCTCCAGCCAAAATGTGCAGGTCCAATCAGCGAACAGAGGGAGTAGCTGAAAACGATGACATTGAGGTTTGTGCGCTAGTTTGAGCACAATTTACGTTTACGACCAAACGATAGCGATTGGTTATGGCAGATTGTGAAATATGTTCGAGTATGAATAATTGAGTGAGTAGGCCTAGCAGCTTTCATAGAAGAACTTGCGTTAATTCTCCATTTAAAAATTAGACAGACCAATGGCAGGGCACAAAAAAGAGGAAATGCTTGTGCAATTTTCCAGTTTCACTATGTCTTGTAAAGTTTCTAGAGACATTTTGCACTAAATATTCAGTAGGCCTACTCTTAACATTTCAAAGTGCACGTCATATTCCACTTTGAATACAATACTCACTTTAGCATCTGAACATGTTAGGCCCATGAGTAGGCTAGCCTATCTCTATGAGCACCCTCCCCCTTAAAACATCATTCCCGATCATCAACATTCATGATTCTGTCATTGTCTGTTTTCTCTTTTACTTATCTCATACTGTAAAGCCACAGATATCATCATAATCTATAATCTGAAGACAGCGTCCCTCATTTCCGCTGTAGGCCTACTAATGTTCTCGTCTGAACGACACTGAAACTTATGAAACTTCTATTCAGAGAGTGTTTTGAAGATGCTGTTGTGTTTGGTTTGTCTGTGGTTGTTTTGGTTTAACATATTTGCCGTAACACCTTAAACTCAGTGGATTTTCAAATATGCTGCAATGAGCAAGCCTCACACCCTCTTAGATGTCCATGTCTGAGGACATCTGGATGTCTCCCTGGGACGACTGATGGGCAACATCTATTGTGGGCTATTCCTAGATATCATCATGTGGTTTGAGGAGTCTATTTTTTCCCCCCAAAAAACACTTTCCCCCTTTCACTTCTATGCTTATTAGCCTTCATCTCCTATGCACACCCTCTTATTTGAAGGAAATAATCTGTAAATTGCATGCTGCTTTGTGCCTAATCATAACAACTCAAAGTAAATAGGTCACAATGAGTGCCCCCATTCTATTTTCCCCTGGAGTCAAATGAGAAGCACATGTGTTCCCGGGGGTTTATTTTTACTCGCCTTTTAAAGCAGCTCTGGCGCTGCACCACTAGTGGCTGTTATGGCGAGTGGTCCCGGTGGAGAAGGGACCAAATTATGGGGGAGGAGAGAGAGAGAGAGAGACAGAGAGACAGAGGGAAAGCAGGAGAGAGCACATGTCACCACAGAGCTTTTCCTACAACCACAGGGGGAGGTGTGGGGGGGGGGGGGGGGGCTTTCATTTAGAGAGTAGATAGGGACAGGAGAGCCACTGTGGCTGGACACACAGCTGTGTCCTGAGCACCTCGGCACGGGAAGAGTGCGGAGGGAAAGTTAGCCACAGGTGTGTGTGTGTGTGTGTGTGTGTGTGTGTGTGTGTGTGTGTGTGTGTGTGTGTGTGTGTGTGTGTGTGTGTGTGTGTGTGTGTGTGTGACTGGTGTGAAGGGCCTGGAATTGGAGTGAGAAACAAATGTCATGGCTATGACAGAGACTGCTGATTGCAGAATTGAATTTAGATCCCGCGGTAAAAAGGGTCCCATGTTCAGACAAATAGCCGGTGAGCACAAGTTTTCCAAGACACTCGGATGTTTGGAGTAAGACAAAGAGCTGAATGAACCAAATTTGCCTAATTCTATCCCTGACACTGATCCCAAACACATGTACTGAATTTGCCGAAGCCATACAGAAATAGACCTGCTTATTTGGAGGGGTGGCCGTTGTGAACCGCTCTCAAGCACGGATGTTTGCAATCTTGAAGCCACAGTGGGCTTTTACATGATCAGTAATTCACAAAAAAGTGGTTCATGGGAGATTTCGTTTAGTTTCTTTTTTGTATCCTTGTGTTGCCACATGCTAAAATATCACTTTGGGTTCTTCAAGACATGTATCATTTGGGAAGAAAGTGACATATACCATCTCATATTGTGCTGCCAAACAGGGAACAAAAAGGGATCCCAATGTACAGTATCCTTCTAAGTACGTTCAGTTAATGCTGTTATGAATAAATATTAACTTGCGATGCTTTTTACTTCCGTGAGGACATACTTGGGCTTCAGGGAAGTTAAGCATAAAACCTGAGAGATCAGTCAGTCCAACACAGCTTGCCTGCTCTATGATGACAACTCAGCTAGTCTCTGCGAGACACCTTATTTGAGCATCGCATTTTCCATAATAGTGAAACCGCAGCAGAAAACACTCCGAACATGTACAGACATCACTGGCATGCCAAAGGAGCTCTAGGCCAAACTTGGGAAATCCGGAAATCCGTTTCTAAGCACAGCCTGACAGTGCATTGATGCGTTGGTTTTTTCTTTTAATTCTGTTGCTATACTCAGTTCTGTTTTGTCTTTGTTTGTCTGACGACTTTATTGTGCTTTGTTGTGTTATCTCAAAGACAAGATATGTAATCTCCTCATACATTAGATAGCCAGCACATTGTTCAGTCTAAATATATACGTGTCTTATACTAGAATGTTGCACATGAATAGACCTGGTCACACCAGCCACTGTCACTCCCAATTGTTTTGTGTCACAACATACAGTTGTGTGTAGGGATGGCAGAGCTGACTGTGATTCCCAGGTTATCAAAGCCCGGTGTGGCGGCCACACGTATTTCCCTGACAGAATGCAGTACCTCTGTGACGGAACGACTTGCTGCTGATGTCACAAACCAGGTGCACTCACGCAAGGGTTCCCCTCAGTGAGAATGGCTGTTGCTCGGCAACGGCTTGCCAGACCGAAACAAATAGACAGGGGTTTCCGTGCAGCGTACCTGTGTGTAGGCAGTGTCTGAGAGAGGCTTAAGTCCCTGGCAATATGATACCCGTTACTCATTCCTACTGTAATTGCACCACATCAAAGACACTGAGGTGAAGTCTGCCAAATTGTATGACTGTTGTCAGTTATTGCAAACAATTACACTGTCATCCATGTTGCAAAGAGCCAAATACAGAGAAAAGATATGTGCTGTAAATTGAAATAACTCTTTGTTTCAGTCATGATATGTCTGCTTTCATTGTTTGTGTCAGTCAGTCTGGCTCTAAGTGAAGTATGTGAGTTATCTGTCTATGGCGTAGCACTAACACCACAGGTCTTTCTGACAACTCTGCGAGTTACCTTACAGGTGTGTGACTGTGTGAAAAACATTCTGCTGTCATTTGCTCTGTCTCTCAGGGGTAATTTTCCATGCAGTCACACACACACACATGCGCGCGCACACACACACACACACACACACACACACACACACACACACACACACACACACACACACACACCAGAGAGGGAGGCCTCCTGCATACTGCTGAATGAGCCGATCCGTTAGTCTTCCCCCCTCCGTGAGCTCGCATGTCAGCACATCTCCAGTCCTGCTTGAGTGGCATCAGAATTCAACTGGATATTAGCTCTGCAAACACTTGACGCACACCACACGTTCTTTGCTAATGTCACTGCATTTCCTGAAGTAATTGCATGTCATTTTTTCCTCAGCAGAATAGGGAACTGTCTCGAGGGTTTAAAGGCCTGTTTGTATGGTGCTGATTGATTTAAGTGATGAATTTCCATGACAATCTAGGGAGAGAATGATTTGTCATAGCTTTTCAGGAGCTTTTGTCGGGGCAAAGTAAATAAATTAAGAGCTATTATGAAACCTGGTGAACTATTGTGGCTAAAGTAAAGGCATGAACACTTTGTGATAACATAAATACAGAATAGCTTTACAGCCCAATTTTGTTGTCAAGGATAGCATTTAACATCAAAAGCAACTCATAGCCTACAACTTGTTTCTTTCATAAGAACTGTTGCATATATGTGTGAAAATACATGGGCATCATGTTTTTGTCGATCCTCAAGCAGCTGTAAAACGTCCAAATATTGCACAACACGAAGCAGAATAAGATTAAGTTGAAGTTGTCTGTCAGCGCCCTCTATGATGCCTCAGATGTACTACAGTGGAAATGGCTTGTGGCCCCAGACGACTAGATGCCCAGTCCACCCCACCCCACCACCCCCTCAGGTTAATACCAGACTGATTTTATAATCCACTTGTAATCCAACAGGAACTGAATATCTCTTAGTGAGAACCTGTAGTGATGACCTGTCTAATAACACTCTCAGATGGACAAGGTCATCTTGCTTGTGTTGCTTTGGAAAATCTGTGGAAAACCATATTGAACTACCAGAATTTCACTTTTTCCCATTTATTTTGATCTTTGAAAAACATTATGCTCACCTAGAAATGGTGGCTATAGTTAATAGATGCTGTTAAGGATTTAGTCGTAATTCATCAAATTGTTTAAATGCCATGAAGTCTGATTTTGGCATATACATTCATTGAGGTTATCAATGCACAGTATTTCTCAAGTGAAAGATTTAACAGTGCTCTTTCTGGCAACTCACCGTGATCCCTTTGGCCCCAGGTGGTGAGGAATACCGTGTGCCATTTCCTGTAGATACATGTGCACATTATAGCTCAAGGAGGAGTTATATAAGAATATACTGTAGGTGCATGTGCTGACCCAGTTACTAACACCTGTGTTATCAAATCCAATTATGCTCAAGGCAACAGAGTGAGCCTTTAATAGTCCAAATATCAGGAATTGCGTGCAAGCCTCACTCTCAAGATAAGAGTAGGGAAACATTACGCCAACTTTTCAAACAAGGAAGCCCTCTCATCAATTGTGCGGTAGCTCTACTGATCCTTCACACTTTGACACACTGTTAGATCAAATGGTGATGTCTGTGTTGGTTAACTTTAGTCAGCTGCATGCTGAACTGGCTTGGCATACATTCAAAGATTGGGGGTACAGATATCAACTCAGACTGTTGCACAAGATTACCTTAAATATCAACAGAACCATAACAAAGGGTAAAACATTAATAGCTAACGCCCCACATTTTACAAGAAGACTGAAGAAACTGTAGCTTGTTTCAGGTCAAGCCACCCACAGATTCAGGCCCTGAGCCAAGGCCAGGATTGTAACCAAGGAAACCAGAAACATGTTTACTTGTTAATGCAGATTCAAATGTTAAAGTATGGTTGTGATTATAGTCCAATGCAAACACACAGTGCGGATTGTTATTGGTTTTGTTCTCTATTTTGGCGTATTGCTTGGAAATCATTTTTTCGAGGTTAATTGACCTGGATGAAGGACAATATCGATATACATTCTTTGTTGCTTTTTATGCTTTGACAACAAAATTCCATTTCATGACTTCATTGGTAAGAAAAACACTTGGTAAAGTTAGAACACAGTAACAAGTAAAGCTTTTACTGTAGTATCTAAAATACTACAACATCAAGGAACTACAACAAACGTCTATCCCAACCATTTATATAGTCCTTCTACTCCTGTAGAAGAAATACATCACAGTAACTGTGAATGAACAGACTCTCTGAGATGTTGCATAATATCTAGCCTATATATTTTTAACCCTTCTGATTTATAGCAAGTAAAAAAATCATTAAGCATCATTCTGAAGCTGCAACAGAGGTAAAACAGAGGCCCCTTAAGCCAGGCCAAGGAGGAACCGGATATATATGACGTCATAATTACGCCTTAATAGCTCTCCGTTCGTCGTTAAATTCATGTTTGCACTGTGTCAAACGGTGTATGAGGTATTCTTAGCCCTTTATCTGGAGTCCTCCATCACGGCAGACAAATGCAATCTATTATTGGTCTTATCTGACAATCTGGATGCGCAGTCTATTTCCTGAATGAGAAATCTTTGCCATTCATCAAAATTCCTTTCACCCTGCTTCACCTGAGCAGGGGATATCACTGAACTCGCGACACGTCTAATCACACATACCGGGGGCACCGCACATACTGAGGTGCAACGGAGATTAGATAACACTCCCAAACACAATGGCAGAGTTAGATGGCCGAGAGACAGAGCTCTTCTCAAACAGAAGTAGTGTTTGGCAGACAAATATTTGGCACAAAGGTGAACAACAATCGAGTCATCAGTGTTTGTTCTCGTGTCTTCTTATTGTGCCCTGCTGGACATTACATCAACATCTGATTGACTAAGATACAATAAGAAAAGGTTTGAGAATGCATTTTGAAGCAAATATATCCAGGTAAATTGCATTTGCTCAGACTATTCAGTCCAACTTTGGCTTGGGTGAGCAGTAATAAGAACATGACATACCCTTTAATGTCAACCAGATGTACCCTCTCCCCCCCTTTTGCAAGACTTGGAGAATTTTTCAGCTATGACAATAAATATTGTTGCCAGGTGATGAGCAATGTGTTGGTTGGTATTGCATACACTGCATTTACAATCATTACTGAGGCCCCTCTAAGACTGTTTTCATAATAGCCTACTATTCAAAATCCCAACGGGTATATTACAGAATAAACCCCCAACATCTCATTTGTTATAGTGAGTTTAAGTTTCTAAGCAACACTTGGCTATTCCATCTGCTGTTGAAAAGGCTATCAACTTGGGGCCTGTTTTTTCCCTGTCGAATGACTTCCTGCACAGTATTCCAGGCTTCAGTTCCAGAATGTTGCATTCCAGGGACAGGAGGTGAGTTCACCAGTCCAGGCCGAGAAATGTGGCATTCAAAACTCTCCCCGGCCCTAAAATAGCCCCTCAAGGGCAGACAGACCAGGTTGCAGTGGGGAAGCCGCTCTGTGGTCATTTTCCCCCCATTCATGCCCTCACACTGGGATGGCATGGTCAGCACTTCCTGATTACAGGCTCTGTCATTAGTCTATTTTTACATAATATATGGCCTGAAGAGATGTCTCAGGCACCATGCCAGCCACTGTGGCATAGAGATGCTATGGTCTTTTCCAGTCCAAGAAAGAGTTCTGTGTTAAAATGGAGGGCAGTCACCTCAGACTACAACAGTTCTTTTAATAATTAGGGGAACCTGCTCTGCTGCTGGTCTGCTGTGGGTTGTTTTAGATATAATGTACATTGAGCTTTATCGTCTCACTATCGCTGATGACAATTGACAAAATGATAAGAACGTGTGCAGACAGTGATGTTTTTGTCAGAACATATACTGTAGGCCTAAGTGAAGTAAATTGAACTTGACTATATAGCCATTTGTTGTAAGTACATCCAAAAGAATATTCATCTAAAACCTCTGCAGAGACTGTGGAAAACCCCCCGAAATCAAGTCCAGTATTAGTAATTCAAGACTGAAATCCAATTACCAACCAAATCAATGGTCAAACCATCAAGAAAACGGAACTGGACCCAGATGAATTCTGTCATTGCAGCATAGATTTGGCTTTTCATTGCAGACCTCCAGAAGTAGGTTACCTAATTGTAAGTGATGTGTGTTCTTAAGTTTGTCCTAACATTTAGAAACATGTCTCTCCCCATATGAAATATATCACAGAAATCATCTGTGTATTTATGGCAGGCTTATGGGCTCCAGATTATAAACACATGTTTGTCAAAATCCTCTAATGTGAAGCAAGCAAATCAACAATAACAATCATCTGAAACTGATTTATAGCTCAGGACATTTTCAAATGGAGCCATTCGCTAGGTCTCCAAAGGTCTGATGACCCTGAGCACTGCCTCAAGTGACAAATCACAGCAGAGAGCGTCCACGCTCATCCGCTTTACTCATCTGCAGATACTTGAATCGGCCACTTGAGCGAAACCCTTATTTATGATCCATGGTCAACAAGGGTAATGTTCGTTCTATCGGAGAGCCACAATCAGTTCATGTAAACTAGCAAATCATGAGGCGTGGGGATGAGTCCAGCAATGGCCCGGGCCTTTGTGGATGTGCGAGGGGGGCCTTGATGAAGAGCACAGCTGTGTTAGGTTTGGGCCCTTGGCGCAGGCCGGGTCATTACTGCTATCTGCACAGCGATCTGCGCGGTCAGAGTGGAGGTGAGCCTGACATCCGCACTCTGTTAAAACAATAGGACGTGCGCTCGGTTGTTTGTTGTTGAATTTGTCAAAGCGAAAAGGGCAGGGATCAGTTTCAGCTGTTTGGAGGAACCCCTCCAACCTCTATCTTCTAGGCTAGGGAGTGCCGTCTACGGCGTCGAGCGATAACATTAAAAGAAGTACAGCATCGGAAAAAATGTTTGTTATGGAAACAGTGTGCTGTGGAACATTAGACTTTGACTGATGAAGCAATCGCCCCAATAGGCTACACATATCTGGAATTGATTTACCTTTAAAACATATTTATTCAAAGAGGCAATTTAGTGCATGGCCCATAGGGAAACAATGTTTATGCTGTTGCTACAGCTAAAAGGAGGGTATTAAATGTAATGGTGAAGAAAATATTTGAACATTTATAGCACGTTGCGTGTTAAAGGGATAATATGCATGCTCAGACTATGCCTGGCTGGTTCTTGTAGTCTAATTTGATATTTTCCCAATTGCAGTGGCTTTGTCTAAGAGTTTGAGAGAGTGAGATTAGCAATGAGATTAGTAGTCTCTCCTTGGATTCGCTTTCAGATGAAGTGGAGAATATGGATGATGCAACATCATGACGGGACTTTTTTTTTACCAGAAGCAAGTAGATCCTCTAAGTCTAGACAATGGGCTTAAATTGATGTCTCCTAAGTCTAAAAACGACTTTAAAATGACTGTCCTTCAAACCATCAAACACTTGTTGGTTTCCTATGAGCCCAGAGAGACGTGATCATTAAAGGGGGCATAAGACAGCTTAACTTTTCAGGACTTCAACTTGCAGTAATTGATGGGGAGAGCTCATGGGTGGTTTCTAATTTAACTGCGCACCCCCTACCCCCCACATTTTTAAACCACACTCACATGCACACGCGTATGCACATGCTCGCACGCGCTCACACACACACACACACACACACACACACACACACACACACGATGCAGCACAGCACACAATTAAATACACATACCATACTGCTTTGAATCATATATACATGCGCGCACACACACACGCACACACACACACACACACACACACACACACACACACACACACACACACACACACACACACACACACACACACACACCACACACACACACACACACACACACACACACACACACACACACACACACACACACATGACATGCAACCGTGCACCACTGTCCACAACAAAGCTGATTCAGGCCATGAGGAAAGCCACAGGTCCCCTCCGTCGGCGTCACCCTGCCACATGGCTCCCCTCACCCCAGCCTCTGTGCACCCACTGCCCCTGGTGACCACAGCACGGCTCCCACCACCAGCTCCACAATCAAGATCAAAGGCCACATCAAGACATCCCAGCCACTCAGTCAATCCGCCGAGGCTTCCCAATCAACATAAATGGACGACCGCACTGCCAAATCCAGAAGGCTGCAGTTATTTTTAGTCGTAAATTGAGATGTGCAGCTTTCTTATTTTAGAAGACGTGGACCAGATTGTAAGATGATCCATGTATCTTAAAGGTTTCGGATTATTGGAAGTTGAAGTTTGAGCCTTTCGATATTCAGCACAATTTAGACTGAGCATCAGCACATCATTGAGAGGGCCATTTTTCAATCTACTGAAGTGCTGTAGCTCCACACCATTCGTCTTCTTCCAGCCTTGGCGTGACTTTTCAGTGCCACTTCACAACTTCTATCTGACAATTTCTCTTTAACGAACAGGATACTAGATAGAAGAGTGGTTGTGCTTTCTGACCTTATCAGGTCTATGCTCAATTGTTTTTCTCTGAAACTGCATTTCGGTTTGACATAACAGTGAAGAAAACCTCTCTGGATGAACTCACTTCATTAAAAAACACACTCAACCCTCAGTGACCTTTTCCGTCTTTTTTTTTTATTAAGACATCATATTAGATTTCTGCAGGTGCTCTGTGGTATCGTTGACTGTGACCTTGAGTGCAAGTCCCTTTGGATACAGGCATCTGCTGCATGATCAAATGGGAATGTAAACAGTCGGGGTGATGCAATCACTCCGTGCTCAACAAGATTCGGTTCAGAACCAAGTGCAGCAGTCTGAGCTGCGATATCCAAGACTTGCCAATCACTCCACCAGTGAAATCCTTATCCTTGCAGTGCTTTGCAATCACGTGTCAGTCACCTGTTTACTGGTTTCAAACTCGCACACTAGAGTCACATCCACTACAGTACTTCTACAAAGAGCTTCTCTTTGCTGCAGACTTTTGGTACAGTATGCATGTCCACATCACTGTCAAATGTCAGAGACATTTTTACAAAAAGTTTATGTAGCTTCAACATCATTTTATCACCCTCTCTATTCAAGTATATGTCAAGTGTGAAAGAGGTTTCAATTTCCTGTGCAACAGCAGTCCAGTCCTCTGTGATGGAATTATTTTGACATGATATAACAGTTTTGAAGGCCAACGATTAATACCTTCTCGATAAACAAAATAGAGCTAGCTATCAAGAACACAAAAAAACATGCAATGCACATAGTTACGCTCTGTAAAAATTGCAGCCTTAAATCTGTTATTTCGTGCTCTGGTAATGACCGTCCAGAGACGCGGGTTAAAGCAAACATTTTTGAGTGAGGGCGTACATTTAGTGTCCCTCTGGGAAGTGTGCATTCGTCATCGGCTAACCCCCGGCTGTATAGTTCAGAATCCCTGGCAGGCACCCCAAGTCAGTCCCCACTCTTTTGGAGGGAAAAAAAGAGAAAAAGGGAGGTCTGACTCCTGTCCCTCCCTCTCGCTTTTTCTCCCCCATTGTTTTATTTTGTTTCTATCTGTGCTAATGTGTTTGAAATGGAACAAGGCCCATCCCTAAAAATCTTATCTTCCACTGTCATGCTCTGAACAATTGCTGTTAAAGAGTTCTCACAGGTGTAGTTTGTGGTCTGAATATTAACGCCAACCTCATTTCTTAATGCTTAGAGATCATCGCAAGGCTCAGGGACCTTTGGCAGTTTTCATACTCTGTGTTAGCTCTAATGAAACACTGCATTCCCTTGTGCCTGCCTAGAGAGAAAGATAAAATACTGTAACCTATCTGAGGGTGTGCAAAACACAAGAAAATAATTCAACCCTTCTCTGAGAGCTGTTCATGAAGATAAATGGTTCTCCTTTGTTCTGAATTAATTGATGTTTTTGTTCCGCCAGCAAGGGCTTACCTTTTATTAATCAAACACATGAGTTAGCAGACTTTTGTCTGGGTGTGCAACTGTGAGTGGCTGCCAAAAACAATGGTATAGCTTGCCTGCTTCCTTCCTTTCAATCAGCTGGAGGTTGTTCTCCCATCCACCAACACACAATTGTCTAAAGGTTGTGAAAAAAGCAATGATCCTTGACCACCAGGGTAGATATTAAAATCAGTTTCTGTAATACAGACCATCTCAGCTCAGTCAGCTATGTTGTTTGTATAGTGTTACAGTATTCCACATCATCCAAGCATGAATTTCCAATCATGTCTGTGGTTTCATGGAGCCAGAGCTTGTTTTGCATCAACTGCAGTGTGGTCTTGTCATCTAAGGTCTATATTGCCTACCAGACATAGCTGTGAAGATACAGATATCATGTGATGCTAAACTCATGCAACTTTTTCTGTGAAGTACATCCAACGTCCCATGGCCTTGCATTTCTTGTTAAGTGTTCCGTGTCCGTCAAGACTCGGATACCTACATATAAATGTGTCACTTTGAAAAACGTTTCACTGCTGCTTTTTGGATTCCACTGTATTCCTGACAGCCATATTTGATAGATAGGACTTGGCTCAATGTGGAATTTATAGTGCTGAATTGTTCAACATTTCTTTCTATGAAATCTTTTTATATGAACATTTCTATGGCTCAGATCCCAATTCATTAAACCATGGATGCGTTCCAGACACATGCGGATAGGATGATAAGCTGGTATTTTGCCAATGCTGGATCATGCTCAGGCCAAACATTGCTTTGCCCTGTACCGGGATGCATAAGCTCTGCAATCATTTAATCAATCACTGTAGTCACTGTTTTAAATCATGCTAATCACAGTTCCTCGGAAAAATAGAATACAATATATTGCTTAGTTTCGAAATAAGTGAGGAAACAAATGGATTTTTTTGTATGACAGTATGACATGAGTAGATCAGTTGCTTAAAGGCATTTTTCAATACTTGTAATTTAAACACAGAACATCCAGGCTAACTATTGTATAAAAGTAATTAACAAAACATATGTGGTGTTCTGGAGGTCAAAGATCAATTGCTAGCCAATGTTCCATGCATTTTCATTAGAATCCTTATTGTATTCAAATGGATTCTTATACTAACACTCACATTTTACAACACTTTCTTTCATACACTAGACTTGTATAAGTATCTAGTGCTTTAAAAGGCCAAAAAAGTACTCCGAATCGAAGTCAGTAACATGTTATTTATCAAAAACATGCTTGAAAGGTCAGATTCCCAGTACAAATGTTGCTATTCACAATGCACTACCTATGCACTCATTCTCATTGTGTAGATCTAAGTTCTAGATAAACACATATTTCTTCCCAGTGAGCTTTGAATGATCATGACTTTAATTTCACTTGATGCATGGCTTTATCAAATGAAAGGCAAAGTGCTTCCTAAATCTTACAGATAAAATGAAAGCAATAACTGTTTGAGAATTACAGGCAGTGACATCTGACACAGTCCCATTTGTTTTCCAGCGCTGCAGCCCGACCAGGATCACATTAATATGGAGGGTTTTTTATAAGGACCATATGGGAATATGACAGTGAGCCTGAGAAGGGGAGTGAACACATTACATTAAGAGCACATAACTCACAAGTGTCTCATAGCCAGTAAGCTTGGGCCGGGACAGAGCAGAGTTATCCAAGAACCTCGCTGGCATCCGACCAGGGGAATTCTGATCTTACCTTACCCACGTCTGGAAAAGCTTACTTTTTATGTCGAAGGCCATTTTCCTCTGACATGTTCAAGTGGGCCACAAGATGGAAGGCTTTCTAATTGCCTCACTGTGCAGCTATGATCACAGATGATGATGACGATGATGATGATGACGACAATGACGACGACTTCAGTGACAACAGGGGTGATGAATTAAAAACAGACCGAACACGAGAAATGGGAATGACATTACTCCGCTCGAGCATACGTCTAATATACAGCCAAGTTGTGAGCAAACATGTTTTTTCCGACCAATAAAGTTTTCACTCCCAAAAAAAGGGTGACCTCTCCTTGAGCACATCTCTCTGCCAACCTGTACTTAGAGGGATTCTCGTTTTCTGCAAGAGTCATCAACTGCAACACCCTAAGCCTACCCCTATCTAAATCCACTTGTATGCTACAAGAAGAGAGCACAGGATTTTGGTACTTTTTGGGTTGAACGGCAAATTGATGACAAGCACAACACCAGATGAGTTGTAAGCAAATTTTACAAATAACAGCCAGTGACCCCATTAGCCCTCTACAGCATTAATGTGTCCGGGCTGCATGTGCATTGCACTCCCCCTCTCCCTAATCTGTGACTGGCAGCTTCCACAGTGCTTTCTGAACCACCACAATTTATACACTGCCTCCAATATCATTTTGGAAAAACGAAAGCCGGCAAAAACACTTTTTGACAAATCCTTTTTTTTAAAAGAAGAAGAAGAAAAAAACAAGGCATCAAGCATGGACCAAGAAACGCCCAACATGTCATTTCACTACAGCCTCAAGAACTCCCATGTTCCTGACTAAAGGGTGTTCCAGTGGAAAGACAGAGAAAAAAAATCCCCCTGCCGATCTCCTCCTTCTCCAGAAATGAAGCCACCTGTCTTCCAGAGGGCAACCATGTCTGAAAGGAATGGGACGCAGCTGGGAATGCCATGGCATTTAACGTCACCCACCTGACACTTTCACTTGTGATCTCACTGAACGTGAATTTATTATGATGCTTTGATCAGTGTTTTAAAAGTTCAGGTTGAGGGAGCATAGGGTACATTCACTAATGCACATAAGGACTAATGCACATGAGGCTGCTGGTCCTGATGGCATCCCCGGGCCGTACGCATACTCAGGGCCTGTGCTGTGCAGCTGTGCAGACTAAGGTTTGGACTGACGTATTTAACCTGTCACTAGCCTATGGTAGCTGTCCTCGCGTGCTTTAAAACCACCTCCATCGTGCCGGTACCAAAACACTCCACTGCAACGAGCCTTAATGACTTCCGTCCGTGCTTCAAGAGGCTGGTCCTGGCCCACCTCAAGACCTGCTGATCACCCTCCCTGGACTTCCAATTCACCTACTGTATAATGCCAGAACAGGAGCAAGGAGGACAGCATCTCCGGCACTTTTCTCCACCCTGTCCCACCTTGACAATGGTAACACCTATAGTACGTGCGTGCAGTTCATTGACTTCAGTTCAACATTCCACATCATTGCCCGCTCCAAACTGATCCCCCAACTCAGTGAACTCTGCATCAATACTTCCCTCTGTAACTGGATTCTGGACTTCAGTCTGGTAAGTTAGATGCAATAATCACATCTCCTCAACAAGCTCTGAACACCGGCATTAACACAGAGATGTGTGCTGAGCCCTCTCCTTTACTCCCTCTTCACCTACGACTGCATACCTGTACATGACTGTAATATCATTGTCAAGTTTGCAGATATGTTATAACAGGGTGATTGGTCTCATCAGCAAAATAGACAAGACAGCCTAAAGCCCAGCATCTAAAATCGTGGTCTAAAGAAGGTCCATCCGTATCCTCAGATCCTGGTGAACTTCTACCATTGCACTATTGCGAGCATCCTCACCAACTGTGTTACAGTATGGTATGGCAACTGCTCGGCCTCCGACCGTAAAGCACTTCAGAGGGTGGTGAAAACTACCCAGTACATCACTTCCTCACTCCCCTCCATAGAGGCCATTCAGAGCAAGCAATACTTGTGTGAGGTGTGCAGCCTCTTCAAAGACTGTTATCACCCCAACCACAGACTGTTCACCTCACTCCCCTCCGGGAGGCATCAGGTCTCTTCAAAGGAAGCTCCTTGCCTGCGGCTGTCACCCTACTGAACCCTCCTCAACAGCCCCCTCCCCCCTGACAATTGCACTACCCCATCCCACCCATTTATATTTATAAATGTACACTATAATTACACATAGCCATAAATCTACTGTTCTTGCTTCCTGTATCCTCCACATACACTCATTATTTGCTACTCCTATAATGTTACTGTTGCTACTCTGCACAAAACTGTACACACTGTACATATCTGTCTATATGCTTCATACTGAATATCAACCATTTTCGTATAGTATAATACTATTAATACACGGCATACATCTACATTATTTTTTACCACTTTTATAATGTTACTCCTACTACGCTGCACATACAGTAGCTGTACTGTATGTTGTTCATGCATTTTTCATATTGCATTTCCATATCTATTCTGCTCTTATAAGGCTAATACACTGCACATATTTCTACCATTCCACCTTCTTAATTGTATATTTTGTCTTCTCTGCACTATTATTGTATTCTGTGTATATGACTTTTCTGCTTTTTAAAGGTAGGATTCTGGATTCCCACATAACGTAAAAAACCATAGTGGCTATTTGAGCTGGTTCAGAAGTAAAGAGACCAATAAAACTGAGATCAACAACAGCTAAAGTAAATTGAGAGAAATGTTATCTCTGGTTACATATTGTATTTGATGACAGACATCAGTCATACCTATTTTTCTTTCAGAAAAAATACTTAGGGTTTAGGGTTTAGTTTAGGGCTGTTTGGATTATCCCCCAGAGACAGAGTTGTACCAAACAGAGCTATGGAGTGAAAGTCCTACAGCTTTGCTTGGGGGTGAAAAATGAGACATTTTTATATAAAGATAATGCACCTTGTGATATTTTGCTGTTTGGATAAGTACGCTGGGAGAAACTCCAACTGGAAGCATCATAACTTCTCTGAACAACAATGTATAAATATTTGTCCACATTTTGTAATCAAAATCACTCACGCACATCTGCCGTGGGCCTGCTTGGGGAGGGGGGGGGGGATGAGGTATCATAAAATACTACTTTGATTTTCTCTAATGTATGACCCTGTCTAATTAAGAGACTGATTATGTGGTTCCCCTTTTCATGTGTGCCCACCACACGCGCGTGAATGGGGAGCACACGCAGACGTGTGTGCACCATGTAAACGGCATGCTCCCTGTAATTGCTCCCTGTAAGTGTGAAAGCTTCAATGGGTTTCTGGTGCTAACAAGAGGACGCCGATGGCATGTGGTGAGGAGCAAAGAGCAAGAAACAGAGTCAAAGAAAATCGTGAATTGCTGCAAGGCGCCATTGGAGGCCAATCAAGCGACAAAAATCTCACTGTATGCCTCCTTAATAGTAGCTTCTAGTCAGTAATTGCAACTTTCACATTCTCTAAAGAACCCATGACATTGCATTTGAGTTTGAAGCTTCTGGAGCAATCCAACATTTAAGTTTAGTTGATCACTAAAACATGCTGGTTCACTTCTTGAGTCTGTCATTTGAGTAGCCTACACATGACTAATTGCCAGTTGCATTAATTACTCTCAGATACTATCCCTGCATCTACTGAAGTTTATGGTTTTCTGGATCTGGGAGGGATGGTTACATTGAATCATTCTGGAACCTGGCATCAACCTGGAAAACAACCAACTTTAAAATTGACAAGACAAGATGCAACTAGCTATGTTGATATGGCCATTTGAAAGAAACATTTACTATTTATGTCGATATGAATGTTTTACATGAAACATTTAACAGGAAAGTCACAATAATACTGTTAATCAGCTTCAGGTATTTCCACTGATCACCCTCTGGAAAACAAACTTTGAAAGGAGATCTCACCACCAGTTCCTTCGAAGGGATCCTTAACAGAAACAAGGCAATATAAGATTAGGTTGAGAAGAAAAACAGAATATTTTGAGATCTTAAGCTTAACTTAAATTGGACTTGGACTGAGACAATATGGAGGGCTATTTTGCAACTTTTTCCCCTCAACCTATTCTTACTGTATCTTGCTTTGAATCTTTTAATGGACCCTGAGGGGAAACATGAGACATCTCAATAAGTGCCGATTTATGTTCTTGTAAGACAAAGAAAAGACATTTCCCAGACAAGAAATCTTCCTTGAGCAGGGGTGCGTTGTTGAAAGTATTGCTGAACTACCATTGATGAAAGATGGAAAAAGAAGAATTTTGGCAGAATAGCTATTTGAGCTTGTCTATAAATAGGCCATAGAGTAAAGCTAAGCTATACAACTGATGAAGAGATGAAACTGACTAAACTTAAATCAATACGTATGGGTCAGCAGCCAAAAAGGCATTCCAGGACAGCAGTAGGAAACTAATTTGACACACATGAAGACGTATATGTAAAAAACATTTTCGGAAAGTTGTTTGCATCCACTATACTCTTGGTCTTAGGAATAGAGTGAACATCATATCATAATCAATGATCTCTTATGAGAGTATGGTGTCCCTTCCTCTGATCAGGAGAATTATCAGACAGCTATGATGCGTATTCCAAATGAAACTGTTCTTTCAAGTGTGGCAACACTGCCATCTAGTGTTTAAAATGTTGAGCTAAGAGCGGCGTGATCAGTCTATGGCTATGTACTGTACAAATTGCAAGCCGCCTAATCCTTTATGCTCAATTCCCCCCCCCCCCCCCCCCCCCCCACCCTCACCCTGAAATCCATAAATATCAAGAGCAGATCAATATCAGGCTCTGACTCCTTTCAAGTGCAGAAATGTTTTACAACAGAGTTGACATTTGGATAGATAAAATATATATATTTTTTGATACTGAAATTTTACAGAAGACATTTTCTACAGTGTATTTTATAACAGTTAATGGATTAATCCTAAAACCCCACAGATTGTTGGAATGTTAGTAACCTAATTTTTATTCAAATTAATGCTATGCATCAGTAGTTGGAGACAGTCAATAATATGGGGAATGGGATTCATTTATCTTATATTAGATCTAAAATACTATATACACTGTATATCAAGCATTACTATTGATGAAAGGTTCTCATAATTTGTTCAAAACTGATTAAGTGAAAATGAATGTCTTGTAAATGACAAAATGTTTATCTCAAAGACAATAAATGTACAAAATATAGAATGACCTGGCTAAATTACTTGAAAT
The DNA here is from genome assembly GCF_963854185.1 of Sardina pilchardus. NCBI lineage: Eukaryota > Metazoa > Chordata > Actinopteri > Clupeiformes > Clupeidae > Sardina > Sardina pilchardus. Next base: position 15,167,911 of record NC_085008.1, read on the forward strand.
GTTTATTACATTATTTAAATTACATTCAAGCAACATAAGCCAGGTTGTGGTTTCAAGTGGTTTGATTGAGTGATCAGACTCCTACAATGACAACAAAAAGGCTGAACATTTAAATGAAATACTCCACAAGATCATTTTATTGTAGAAATAATGTGTGACCATGTGATGCAATACATTGGTTGAAAAAGAGATCTATATAGGCTACTTAGAATGTATACAACTATAACATGCAAAATACAATTGTCCAAAATAAAAGCTGGTTGGCAACACGTACAACTTGTTTAGCTGCACAAACTAATATGCCTGATCAGTGACAGACAACTAGGTTGTTACAAAATAAATCCTGCCACACTTTGCGGGGCCTGCTTTAAAGGAGAGAACAGCTACAAAAGGAAATGTACATTGAACCAATCATCCAATGCTACTGACAGAAAAGCTCAAGAACTGCATCTTCTGACCTGCTGCATTTGGATGATTGGTTAAAATAACAATGGAGAAGTTCAAATAAAATGACCAATCAAATCAAATGTTCAATATCCATTGCATATAAATAAAATCCATTTTTTTTTTATGAAATACACATTTTAAGAGGACAACCGAGCATCTCCACAGTCCATATCCAGGTAACAACTTGTTTATTTTGTCCAGCTGACTTTAGGAATGTCATAATGTTCAGTAAGAGTATCCAGGTGTCTGTTAAACTCCTGAAATTATAAAAATCATGTTTGCAATGAAAAATAAAGGCAACAGTAACACAGTACACTATGTCAAAAACATTGATCTTACACACAACTAATTAGTTAAGTGACTTACTGATTTTTCTTTATTAATCAACTCTGAGAGTTTACTCACCTCAACTCTCCTTTTGTGTGTTTTAGATGCCTTATTCAGGATGCGTTCCATTTGCTGTTGAGGGTACATGACATTAATCGAGAGAAACAGTAAAGGTCCTAACCTTTTGATTGTGTAGCACTTTAGTCAACTAGTGTTGTTTTTTAAGTGATTTACAGTACACCTAACAGGTTGCTTTCCACACGTATAATGTAAATCTTAAATTGTTGCCTAAATTAACACATACGATAGATATACTTACTCTTTTTTCTTGAATTTTATCGAAGGCCATTTGAGCTGGTGTCCTTTTGTCGACCCAAGTCTTCTTGTCTTCTTCCTCGGTGTTTTGAGATGTCCTTATTTGTTGTTCGTTAAGTTTCTTCTTTTCTTTGTCCTTCTTCTTTTTCCTACAAAGAGAGACAAACACGGTACTACTGTTAATATCCGTTATAATATAATGTTGTTAGCCTCGAAATAAATGCAATTGATATTTAACTAACCACTCCAGCCTAACGCTGACGTGAAATAGGTTTACATACAACCCAATATTCAGATTTTAACAGGTAGCCTACAAAAAAAACCCTGAACTATTAGACCAGATATGGGTTAATTACAGAATAGTAGCTGCTACTAGTGATGTTATCCGTGAACCCCCTGCTTCGAGGCGTGTATCGAAAACATGAACCAATTTGAGATGAAGCTTGTATCGGAGCTTGATTCGTTTGGTGATAATCACGTGACCAGTGACGTCCGAAGCTTCGTTTCACACACACCCATGTGACTGCTTCGAAGTTTGATTCAAAGCCGTAGCGCGACACTGGGCGGGGGTTTAGGTTCACTGTGTAAAAGCACTTCGCCAATCAATTGACTCAAACTGACTTGCCGACGCATCAAGTCTGCTGATGGCACACTAGTGAAGTGTCTGGACTCGTGGCCTTCTTGTGAGCACGCGCGACCCCCGATCACTGTTTTGCGAGTTCGAGTCCGGGCGTGTGCAAGGCGCGACTGAATCGCGCAGGTTCAACACAAAACAAGTTAGAAGATCCCTAAATAACCTTATTTATCCCTGTTATTATTTATTTATCCATTAACTCATGTTCAAGATGTATTCATCTTTGACTCACAGACATTCATAGCTAATAACTACGAAACAGTCTGTGACACAAGGCTATCCTAAACTTTCACCACTAGATGTCCTCATAGAGTTCTGAAGCTTCGAGTACTGAACCTTTTTTCGATACAATTGGATTGAATGCCTCACTGGTTCAGAAAGCTTCAGTTCGCCATCACTAGCTGCTACACTAATGAGCAGAGAAGCGGGGAAGTTGCTAACGCCAGCTATTCTAGAAATGCTGTCGTCGATCATATTATCATAGCTGAATTATGGCTTTAAATGGTCAACGAGTCAACTATAGAGATGACGATAACATCATCAATATCTTACATGTCCGTACATAGATTAATAACCTACTTTTTAGCAGACGACAGGTCCCCCACTCCTTTTAGTTTCAGGGCTCCTTTCTGAACTTCTCCGTATTCAGCCATGTTTGCTTGTGCAATGTTTAGGAAGTGTCGCATTTTCCTTTGTGTACACGCAACGTTTCCGCCTCATGACGGAAGTACCGAAGTACACTAAAAAACCCAAAAACACATTTATACTGAAGCTCTGCTGAAGCGTGAAAGTGGGTACTTTATATTGTGTATACAATGAATTGTCTGATGTCTAGCAAGTAAATTGTCCTGATTTAATATTTATACAGAGTGAGTTAAAATGGTAGGAACTAATGTCTTTCAGCAACCGGAAGTGTTTGTATGTCGGCTGGCTGACAACGTTGGACTGTGTCATGCCGTCGAAATGGCTAGTAATACATTGTGTTGTTTTGCAAAGAAATTGCCATTTCTAACAGTCGGGTTTCATGCAGAAAGGTTTGTGTGTAGTACCTTGTCAGTTTCTCAAACACGAGGATATGCGAAGAAAGTTGGTAAGTATCGTGTGCCGTGTTTATGCTTAGCGACCTTGATTAACTTACCTGACTGCTAACAAACTAATAGTAGCTAACGTTACATTAATCAGACTTATCTTATGATCTTAATCTTGTCTTCTTATGATCTTAATACTGTTAAAGCTATGTAACCCTTCGGAATATAAACAGGAAATTAATATCATTGCTGTCAATTGATTGAACTAGCAGTACTTGTATGTCGTTTGCTGGTAACTCTTGAACATTTGTTTCAGCTGCAAAACTGCTCTGCTGATTGTGGTCTTTTCTTTTTAACGATAGCTGCCAAAAAGGGCAAAGGGATGGTTAAGGAAGTCCTGAAGGGCCCAGAGGTGTGTACAGACCCAATTAGATTGACCACACATGCAGTGGGAGTGAATGTCTTTAAACAGGGCGAGGATCCTCCATTGAAGCCACGTGAAGAGTACCCAGAATGGTATGTTCCAGTTACCTGTAACTGTAATCGATACTTTACTGTTACTTTTGTTGCTACTCTGAACTCTGTTACCGTATAATGGCAGTAGATAGAGGGCAATCAGTCTTATGATCTAGGGCAAGGTTCTCAACCTTTTTGGGGCTAAGGCACAACACAAATCTAACCAAACTGCAAAGGCACACTGGCCTATGGTTACTGATTGTAAAATATGTCACGCACATTATTATCTATGCAATAGTGTTCACTCTTATGCCCAGTGTGTTCATGAGCTGAGACCACAGTGATTGGCATATGCTCACATGATGTTGATTGAGCTTTTTAATCAAGAGGCTGTGCCATTTATATATCTAAGATAGCCCTCTAGTCTATTTCATGAGTCTGTAAATGTTTTTGGTCCCTCAAAAAAAAATGGGGCGGCTGTGGCCTACTGGTTAGTGCTTCAGGCTTGTCACTGAAGGTTCAATCCCTGATCGATAGGAACAAATGTGGGTAGGGGAAGCGGTTGAGCACTGCTCTCCCATGCCCACCACGGCTGAAGTGCCCTTGAGCAAGGCACCTAACCTCTCACTGCTCCCTGGGCACTGTAGCAAGCAACTCAATGCTCCGGGTTAGTGATGTGCTTCACTTCAGTGTGTGCTGTGTGTGTTTCACTAATTCACAGATTGGGATTAATGCAGAGACCAAGTCTCCCCTCATAGGATCAAAAGAGTATACTTATACTTAAATTCCATGGTGCACACCGGTTGAGAACCACTGATCTAGGGTTATCACTAACGGCATTAAGAGAGGTGCAAGTACCTTCATAGATGTTTACATGAGGCTGTTGAGATGAAAGATGCATATTTATTATTTGTCTGAAATTACTAACTTTATTTGTGTTATGTGTTTGACAAACAATGTTCAACACAGTGCAGGGGTTCCACATTTGATTCTGAATGTGCTTGTAATCAACTGTGTTTTGAATCCTGCATTGCAGGTTGTTCCAGCTCAACTTGGGCCCCCCAAAAAAGCTCTCAGAAGTCGATCCAGAGAGTCGTGAATACTGGAAGATATTGAGAAAAGAACACATGTGGCGCTTCAACAGATTAAACAAAGGCAAAAAACTGTAGAGATTGTGACCGTCTTGTTGGCTAGAAATCAAAGAACTGACTTTTGTCTCCTTTTGATATCATCAACCTCCAGATAGGATCCACCCACACAAGTCGCTTACTGTTGAGTTGTACTTTTACCGGATCCAACATTCAGCATGGCCTGAGAGGAATGTACTTTTTTTTTTTTTTTTACAGATATTACTGACATTTGTTCTGTGTGGTAACTTGCATAGAAAAACAAAATTGGATGTACATATCTTGTGTGTTACTATATGAAACAATATGTAAAGCCTTTTTGTTTTTCATTCAAAATAAGAAATAAATATGTTACACACTAATAGTTGTTGAACTAGAAATTGTTGAATGATTTCGCATATTTATTCAACTGATTCTAATGTGTGATTATACATGCATTTGGTGTTCAGTTATAATTTGGTAAATAAAGCTCAATCAGTTAACAATGTTATTCCATTCAGAACACCATACTGGATTTCCCTCTTCAATGTTTTCAAGTTTGTCGTGGCATCGACAGTGTGTTGCAAAAGTCAACTTGAGTCAACATTGCAATGTAAAATGTGGACTCAGGCATCAATCCATGTAAGCTGTCAGGTTGAGAGTGATAGTTGGATAATGATGAATAAGTAATACTGAAGTTACTTAGTCACCGCCTTGAGTAAACATAGAATACTCTGATTGAAGCTTATTTAAAAAAAAAAAAATCTTTCGATATTTTTGGAGAGTAGGCTATGATGTAACGCATGTTTGACATTTAATTATAGACCGCATTTGACATAAAAGTTTTCCTATTTGAACAATGAGCGGGAGCCAGGATGGGAACATGTCAGATGTAACACCCTGATCTGGCTCGTGTGGTAGGAAGATGAGTCGCTGTTGAGAGTGAAAGTATACCAGTCATTTTTAAATGGGGAAATGAAGACGTGAATGCAAATGAAAAGGGTGAAGAGGAAACAACCACAAAAAGAACGCCAGAATTCTTTTCTGACGCTTGCTAGTTGTGGTAGCCTCTCTGATTTACAATGAACTGTCGACAGATTGACATGCAAACTAGGATTGACTAGTTGATGTCTTACTACACTGATGGAAATAATATTTGTCAAAAACTACAGTCTAACTTTAAATGCCAGGATTTGTGAGGCTCGTTGAATACTCGCGATTATAAAGCAGTGGAACACGCTAAATTTCCCGGAAGTACGCCTGTGCCCAGGTAAGATTTCATGAGTTAGTGGAGCTCAATACTTAATAATAGCCTAGTTGTCCTATTTGTTTGTCTTCTATAGGCATATATATCTGCTATGCTCTATTCTGCTATAGATCATAATAGGAACTGGTAGTGATATTTGGGCATCTTAAAACAGCGAGATTATACGCTTCAGTGCACTTGCTAGTCGAAACCATGCAAACCCATGGGCTGCTACTCTAACTGGATATTTTGGCAGGCAACTTGTAGGCTATAACCGGCATTAACAAGTTTATTAACAACGCTGTGTAGAGGCATGGACTTTCATGAATTCATAATCTGTTTAAATTTCATAGGAAGATTTAACATGTGTAATAAGCTTATGTAACAAGTATTTTGTTACAGTTTGAGGTAGAAATGTTGTGATGCTTATTACGTGTGGTATTAAAACATCCACTCATAAAAACTGATCTTGGACTCTGTTAAAGGCGGTTTATTGCAGGGTTTTCCATTTAATCATTGTGTAGGCCTATTATAAAGCATTCCTAAGTAAACAAGCTCCGAAAAAGATATCTTTATTAGCAATTCATTTTACTTTCTTAATTGAAGGAATTTGCCTAATTTGATTAGACTATTTCATCTTATGTTTTATTATTTTATATATTCCCACAATTCATGACATAAGAAAAACTTAAATGTTAAAACTTAATGTTGTTGTAGGCCTAATTTAATGTTGTTGTAGGCCTAATATTTACAAATAATTGTAAATATTCACACAGTCTAGGAAAGACTGAAAAGTCAATGAGCGGGAGGCATGGCTGACTGGAACCTAGGTGTGGGGACACTGAATGAGAACGAACTCAATAGGCTTGCTGTCCTGCTGGACAATGCCAAGTGTGGGTGGAAACAGCTGGCTAAAGCTGCCACAGATGAACCACGCTTACGTTGCAGGTAGGCCTACAGAAAGTTAAGATTGTGTTAATTAACTTCTACTGACTGTAGTTTACAAAGAAAATGTGACCACACATCATAATTACTGACCTATGTCAACATCTATGAGAGGTTCTTCCAAGTCAAGCATCATCACAAATGAATTTCTGCATTCAGCACCTTTATTTAGAGTTTTCTTTTTCTCTACATTAACAACTGTTTATTCCGACACCATAATGTTATGTAGAATTTCCCTTTAATATTGTCTTATATTTGTCAATGCAGCCTATGTATTATACAGAACTGCTTTTATAAATGCATGTTTCTTTGCTGTCTGCTAACAATTGTGTACACTATAATGATATCCAATAAAGCGTATTAGAGTAAAGAATGTTGATGATGCAATGGCTTACTTTCACACAGCGAAAGTGAGCTGACCAATTGCTCGCTCCAGGTCTTGAACTGCACTGGCAGTTCAGGACGCTTTCTCCTTGGCATGCTGAAAGACCGTGGCTGCACCTTGGGCTTTCTCCTGCAGTGTCTCCGGAAGATGGAGCATCATGAAGCAGTGGAATTTCTCACCGTTACAGGTACTTCCACTACCACTCATCACTGTGTGGTTAAATGATAAACATGAACTTCATTTTTATGGTTTAAGACAAACACTGATTTCCTGCCTTTTGCCATATGCTGGTTTGTAGATGCCACCTCCATTTTGCTTGGGTAAAGTCATACTAAATGTTGTGGTAGTGTAGCTTAGAGGAACTCCATGGCTTTTGAAAGGATCCATAATAGTTCCCTGTTTCAATTGTGATTTGCTAGACAGCATATAGCACTTCCTGTAGAAGTGTGCACAGGAAGGTTCTGCTTTTTTACTTATTGAAGCATCAGATTTGATCTCAGATGCCATCCTCAACTACTTTCTGACGATGCGTAAATATGATCCAATATAATCATGTGACATTAGATTTAATTAGATAATCTTAAGTGGGATCTAGACTAGGGATCATAACCCTTACAGTAGTTTCACTATGCAACTCTGTTTGTGGTTGACAGTGGAGCAGATCCATATTACAGTGCAGCCTCAGACACAGCAGGCCCAAGAGGGGAGCAGAGTGGTGCTGAGCTGCAAGGCCACTGGCCCACCTAGTCTTGGCTACCAGTGGTTCAGAGGCAAAGAGGAGGTGAGAAGCACATATATTGTAAATACTGTTTATTATAACAATCGTGTGAGCATCATTCTATGTTCTACTGCTCTGCTCTGCATTAACATCTACTGTAAGCTATGCTAATGTTGTATACAGAGGAAAGAGTTTGAGCTGAAGAAAGCCAAATGATAGGTGACTAAAATATCGCAGATGGAATCCTGAAATGACACTGAGGAATAGTGTTGCTTGTGTTGTACAGATCCCAGGCGGATATGGCCCTGATCTAGTTATGCCTTTCCTACGAATGGCTCAGCAGGGCCACTATATCTGCCGTGTTAACCATGGGGAAAAGTTTATCTTCTCCAACTGGGCACATGTGCGTGTAGTCCAGTCGGGAAACTCCAGCTCAGGTAATGTGACAGAAAACCATTTAGTTAAAATATGCCTCTACAATACCATTTAAACATGCATATATATTAACATAACAAGCTTCCATTTTTATTTCAGAGGTTAGTAGTACCATGTTTCCTGGATCTGGATTGCGGATCACTTGTCAGCCAAGGCAGCAGACACTATCTGAAGGAGATGGTCTCCTCCTTCAGTGTTTTGCTGAGGGAAATCCTCCTCCTCGATTCCAGTGGTACCGTAACAAAACACCTGTAGAAGCAGCAACAAAACCCAATCTGAAGGTGAGTTAGTCTATGTATCTATTTTACCATTTTTGTTAATTGAATGTTGTGTATAACTATAGTATCCAATTATCTGAAGATAAATGTGCAAGTTTGTATTATGTGACTACTTTCCAAATCTATTTGGTGACATATTTTGTTGTGTTTTTGTTAGCTTTAAGTAACTGTTGACTTTTACAGATAGCATGTGTAACAACAGCAGATAGAGGAAGGTACTATTGTCGAGTCGAGAACCTTTTCCATGAAATCAAGAGTGAAGAGGTCAACATAAACATTGGTAATCACCACGATAAATTGACATATTGGTTCTTATCAATTAAGGAAGTTACTCATGCAAAGTGCCTTAAAGGTGATTGTTTTATTGATTCACGGTGATGTTTTTCAGGACCAAGTGATACCCACTGGAAGTCAGATGATGAAGGCATGTCATTTTATTTTGGTGAAATCATGTGCCAGGCTCCCCTGTGTTTGAATTTGCATTGATTTGACTTCATATCTTCATATCTTGACTAACTGCATGATAGCAGACAATAATGATTTCAGTTTAACAATGAAGTATTTTTGTTTAATGCTTCCACTTCAGCAAAGAATAAACAGTTTTGTTTTTCATGATCAAATGCCATAGATAGGGTAAATAAATATACCTTCAAGTAGTATTTTTCATGCAAGGAATTATTTGTTTGTCATTTTACAGACATGTCCATAGGACCAACTAGGCAGTCTAGCTGCTTCTATGGTAAGGTCCTCCCAATTGTATTCTTAGAAACCACAACGTCAGTCTTAGCTGTCTTGGCTCAGCCACTCAGCATGGCTTACTTCTTCACATAGTGATCTCCATTCTTCCCCTCAGCCACAGATAAGGTTGCTCTCCTAATGGGCAACATGAACTACCTTCACCACCGCCAGCTTCGTGCACCTATGGCTGATGTGCATGAACTTACAAACCTGCTCCGCCAATTGGACTTCAAGGTCGTATCTCTGCTGGATCTTAACTGGCAGGAGATGCACAGTGCTGTGACAGAGTTCCTCCTGTTGCTCGGTCATGGTGTCTATGGTGGGACTTCTTTTTTCTTATGCTCATATTATAAAGTGAATTATACTGAAGGTCATTTGTTGTTTTGACATGTCAATTTATGCCTTGTTCTGTGTTTGAGAGGTTAGGTTTGTTATTCATAAGCAATTCATCAAAGTATTACCATTTGGTAATATTAGTATTAGTATTAGTACTAATTAGTATTAGTTCATAGTGCATTCGTTGTATGTTAAATGTAACTTTTTCCCTGCACACTAAATGTTACACAAACACAACTCTTGCTTCCCCTCTTCCCAGGGCTTCTCTACTTTGCTGGCCATGGTTATGAGAACTATGGTAATAGTTTCATGGTGCCCATTGATGCTCCAGCCTCCTATACCTCAAAGAACTGCTTGTGGGTTCAAGAGGTGCTACAGCGAATGCAGGAGCGGGATACCGGTCTTAATGTCTTTCTGCTGGACATGTGTCGCAAAAGGTAGAGTTCACATTTAAAAACAAAAGGCATGACTTTACGTGGTTTCATAACAAAAGTATACATTTTGTAGCACAAAAAGTATTCTGTCCATGAAATAAGGCATGTTGCACTTGCCGCTTCATAAACATGTTATGTGAAAAATGTATATGATCTGTGTGCTTCAAGGAACTTAAATGATGAAACCATACCCCAACCTGATCCTCGTAAGGTGACGGCAAACATAGTGTTTGGTTATGCTACGTAAGTCTCTTTATTATTTACGACCATTCTGTTTGTATTCAGAATAGGATAGGTCTACAGTATACTGTTATTTTAACACATGCTCAATTGCAGGTGTGTGGATGCTGAGGCATATGAGGTGAATAAGGATGATCTGTCCAATGGCATTTTCATAAGCTATCTGAAGAAAAGACTGATGGAGGATGAGAAGGTCACTGTAATGCTGGACAGAGTGGCTGAGGGTAAGATGTCCTGTCTTCATGATGACATAACTCTTACAGACCTGTCGGCATTTAAAAAACTAGAGTTCTTGGTCTTTATCCTATTGCATTAGTCAGATTTTCAAGAAAGTAAGGACGCAAGTATTTTGCAAGTAGGCCTACATACCTGTAATATAACTTTATGTTAAGATGTATTGTGCTGCCTATTGCCTATATATTGCCTATATTTTTATATGCAGCTTTGGGGTGGGGGCAGGTTAGTGTCACACACCTAGATTAATTTGCTAGTCAATGAGATCTATCTAACAAGGAGCAAGAACAAATAAGTGAAAACTATGCTCATGGCTGAGTTTGTTGGTACCCTTACAAATTATTGAAAAAAAGTTTGGTTTTTTGAACATGGATTCTCTAAAATGGCCCAAACAAATGTATTAGTACCCTAAAAAAGATGACGAATTATTAGATTATAGTGGCATTTAAAACTAACTGTGTCATCGTTATACAGTATATTTGATCTTTCATTCAGTCATATAGCCTATTGAAATGGAGAAAAGTAGTCATTCTGCAATTTGGTATCATTGTGTGCACCTAAATGAATATGGACCAGAGAAATCAAAGGTTGCCAGCGGGGATCTGAAAGAAAATAGACAACCATGACTGCAGATACACATGTTATTACCAAGTTTAAGGTGCATGGGACTGTAGCCAATCTTGCTGGATGTGGTACCAGAAGGATATTGACCCCAGACTGATCAGAAGGATAGCGCAAATTGGAAGACAAAGAGACAAAGATAACTTCTAAGGTCAACTCCAATGTCAAGGTACATAAAATCCATATAGTCAAGTCACAAGCCTGCGAGGATAAATATCCTTTGAACTGATTAAATGAAACTGGAGCCTTTTGTCAAATCACATCAGCTCTACTATCAGATCAGACTAATCAAATGCCTGACCTCTCTGGAAAGCTGAGACACAGCAGGTTCAGTAGATGCCATCAGAATAACTAGTCATATTCTGACCTAGAAACACAGCTGAGCACTAGCATCAGGTCTTGTGAAGCTGGGCGCAAATGCAGATCAATATAAATTTTAGCATGAAATATGAGTGCTGTAGACCATTTTCTTGCCAAGGTATGCTCATGCGTTTGAACCCTTGACCACATGAACCCTTTTGTGTAGAAGCTTAATCTTGGTCTCAAATTGAAGGTAACACTCTGAGGTTTCTTGTAGACTATTTGGATAGTATGTCAGGTGTTCTGATATAGATTGACTACACAAAATATGGAATAATTACACAAAAGTCTCCAATTTTGCATTTACTTTGTTGGTTCAATGGTTGTGTATAAGATGGAATATACATCTGCACAACTAATATAGGTTAAAACAGCATGAAGATTCAACTTCTATGGATTGTTGTGAATATTTCAGTACCCAATATTTTGCACATACTTATTGTACTGCAGCTACACTGCAGCCAGAGGTCAGGGTGGCACCAAAAGCGGAGGAGGGGGAGGAGGGCATTTTTGATTAAATTGAATTAAGACATAGTAAGATTAATCTGACAATGTAAAGCACTACACATATTTTACATGACAAAGATTGTCATGTCTTGATTCCCAAGAGTCCAAACTTTCCAATGACTATGCTACATAACAATCTGGTGTCTGAAAATGATCTAGAATGTTGGGGCGAGGTGGTGGAGGGGGGTATTTGACCCGGTACTAGAACAAGTTATGCAGAAGTGGAATAAATAAACAATTATGAATGAGGGTTTTTACCTTTTTTGTGGAAGGGTACCAACACTATCAGACACAACTGTAACAGAGCTGGTTCGAGGGCTAGAAAAGAGGAAATACTTGATGATATGCACTGTGATAAAACTGTCACAACACTTTCTGTGTTTGTCCGAGCAGACATGGGCCAGTGTAGAATCACACGTGGTCGGCAGGCCCTGGAGCTACGAAGTAATCTGTCAGAACGGCGAGCGCTAACAGACAAAATCCAGAGCACTGACTGCCCTGTTACGTCAGCGCGCAACCTGCAATGGTCTATCGCTCATGGTGAGGCCTCAAGACTATACAGTAACTCAAGGGAAATAGACTAGTGCAGGGAATGTGTTGTTATAGTCAAGTTTGTCTGTTGTTTCTGGTACTGGTTCTGGTCCAGAACTTCAACTGATGTCAGTATTAGAAATATTGCTATAAATAGGAGATAAATAAGGCTGCAAATGCCAACATGAACAGACATGACAGGGGTGTTTTTATATATAAAATGTGGGTGTGGTGGAGCCCACTGTTGTGAGTCTGTATCGCTTTGGATAAAAGCTAAATATTAGTCATCAGACATCAACTTTAATTTTTAACTTTAACAACTGAGATTAATTCTGTTAGGTCTTTGAAGGGAGTTTGATGTCCTTGCTGTCTCTTTTGGTTTAGAATTCTGAGTCATCTGAAGCATGCCCATTTTAGAAAGTGTTGTACAGTATAAATGAAACTAAATGCGACTGATCTTAATTTCATTGCCATTCCACCAACAGTTCTGCCAGAGAGCCGGACATTGGAGTTTAAGTGTGGCGTAAAGGTGCAGCTGGGTTTTGCAGCGGAGTTCTCCAACATAATGATCATCTATACCCGGATATTAGACAAGCCCAACGATATAGAACAGTGTTCTGCCCAACTGTCTGACTTCTCTGAGGTGACATTGATCAGATTATTGATGTATTGCAGCTTTTCATGCTGAGTTTTAAATCTATGGATTTTACACCAACACCAACCCATGTTGACCTACTGTCATGATTGCCTATTTTTTTTGTGTCAGGACCTTGAGATAGACCTGAAACATACAAATCAGGAGACTTTGGAGGAAGCTGGGAGTATATTATTTACAATAGATTGTCTGCCACAACCCGAAGTCCCAAAGCTGTATACCCGTCTCAAAGCACTCCAGAGACTAAAGGTCATAAACTATTCTTTTCATTTATGAATTATTTGATATGGTTTCATGTTTTGGCTTAAATCTTAAACATATGTGCCAATCTCCTCATTACAGAAAGAGCTGACATTTACAGTTTGTCTTCACTACCAATACTCAAACCTGGAGGAGGAGGAGGTTCAAGAAATACAAACAGTCTCCATTGGCAAGCCTCTGGTGTCCAAACTGAATCTCCATGAGCCACGCTTGGCCCATTGTTCCTCATTGTCCTCTAGTGATTTTCAGTCAACAAGCCTATTGGAGTCAGCCACATTCCCCCAAGGCCTTTGTGATCCCACCAGTCCATCAGCTTCCACATGCTGGTCCTACTACTCTAATGCAGGGGAGCCTTCAGAAGGGCCATCCTCAACTAAAGTGAATGTGCCAGAAGAAAATCTTGACACTGATGACTGCCCACCTTACACTGCAGCCAAAAGCCTTCCCTATGCTCGTGTGGAGGATGTTACATACAGTTTCAGCAAAATGCAGAATTTTCATTCCTTGTAGAGCTGATGGATGAAGACGAATTTAGGTTTTCTACATATTGCTGTGTTGTCCAATGTTTTTGTCAAATTATTATTATTTGAAGAAGACAGACATTAGTGACTGAAGATGTGAGTTTGTTGATAAACCTTACTAAGAGTATATTTTCCTCTTGTTCAAAAAAGATTTTACAAAACCATCAACTGAATAAAAATTACATAACCAATTGTGTAAGTCTTAATTTCAGTTTTTTTTTCATCCTAATGGTCCTGAATGTTATTTAAATATGCAAATGAGTCATTATTTACTGAAATACACACAGATTTGCATATATTTCCAAATCAGAAATAAGAACATTGGTAAGGTAAATGTCAAAATGAATGTGGTATATTAGATACAAAAGTGTTTACAAATGTGTTAACTTATTGGATATATCTTTTCATCATTCCATACATCAGAAAATAAGTCAGAAACAAAAAATGCCTTGAAATCATGAAAATATAAATAAAGGCTTGAATGATATGTTACCCTCTATAAATACCTTTAGAATATATGCATGGATAAAACTGGGAAGTTTGGCATGTGTAAGTGCAACTGCAGTGGAAATCCCACACCAAATATGGAGGAAGAAAGTAACCTAGATAGATCAAGACCAGCTAGTTGCTTATTAAGGATTTACCAAGAATAAAGGGCCTATTGATTAAGAATAAGAAATTGTCAATAAAGATCTAATAAATGGCAAAGGTGCTTAATACTGACCTTGTTATGCACACCAATTCATACAAATAGGCTATTAGTGATGTATTACTTAAAATGTGTTCCTTAATTTAAAGTGTTATATGAGAATTGATTGTGTGTTATAGCCTACCTTTTCAACCCATTTAGCAATTTATTTGGTGCTACCCCCCTTACCAAAGCCAAATGGCCACCTAAAGGTGACACCCTGGTAATAATCTCACAACCTAACAATTACATGTGCGGTAGGCCTATGTAAGCCATTGTAAATATTGATTACAGTAGGTTATATAATACTCACATGTCTGTGCACAAGATTGTGGAAAAACTGATAGTCAGATGTTAAGTAAACCTTTATGGAAAGGTGTAGGATAAGCCAAATATGTTTGGCCAAATAGCCAAACATATTTGAGCTGATTTGACTCATTGACTGACAGAATAAGGTTAGTTTCATTTCCGGTAGTCCTTCCCTCACAAACATGGAGGATTATAAAAATCCTAACTAGACTTTGCCATTTTTACTGATTTTTTTCTTTGGTCGATGGGACATTCTTTGGTCTGGGCCTATGGAATATGAATGGGTGGCCTGGACATTTGAAAAAGAGTAGGTCAAGTGACCTGAGGATGGCGCTGTTGAGCATGAAGTCTGCTCGGATTCCTCGTTAACGCATGCGTAATTTGCACAGTCTGCGCATTTGCAAGTGTGTTCGAACGCCATTTTAGAGCTCGCTGTCTGGTTTCGTGTTCTAGTTTTGGCTAGAAGTGGCGTGAATAATAGTCTACACTTTGCTGTCAGAGTAATTTTCAATCATGTCTGAAAATTCTGCGACAGTGGAGTCAGCGGTCGGCGAGATTCCGGAGGGCACTTGCATTCGCAAACTCTCCGAGCTTAGAGTTATTGACTTGAAGGCAGAGCTGAAAAGGCGAAACCTGGACGTCAGCGGCAACAAGAGCATACTGTCTGAACGTTTGAAAAAGGTATGGTTTGAGCTGGTTGAAACGATCGGAAACTTTGACGACGAAATCACCATCTAACTCCTGTATGTGTAGACAACTCGAAGTGTGGAGGCGAGTAAATGCTAGCCTACAAAGTCAACAAGTCGTCTTGTTAGCAAACCAGCTAACACATGTTGGCATCGGGTAACGCTAGTTGGCTAATTTTGCTAGCTAACGAGAATCAATGTTTGATTTATGCAGTGCTGCATAACGTTAAAAGGGTACTTTTCAGATCACGATGTGGTATATGGTGATAAGCTTTATAGCGTGCACTTGGAAGATGCATTGCAGCACTTCAGGAGTCAAAGCAATATTCCATAACATTACATAATAACACCATGCAGCCATTTACCTAACGTAGCGTTCATTTGACGTTACAGCGCAAGCTAGTGTCGAAACACAGATTACAGCGTTCTCAATCTCAGTCAATGTTGAATATGCGAGCGGGAATTTATGGATTATTGTCAGCACATTAGAAGTGGTCCACATCGTTGTAAATTACATTTGTTTGTCAAAATATTCTAGCTCAAAACACACTTTACATTACGTTCTCTCTGCACAATCATCAGGCTATTGAAGAGGAAGGTGGAAATCCGGATGAGTTTGTCGTTCCGCTTGAAGGGACGCAAAAGAAAACGCCAAAAAGGACGCCAAAAGGTAACGTTGGAGGAAAAAAGCTGGTTGGTCTAAATATATGATTGTGATGGTGAATTGATATTTTGCAATGTGACTTTCTGCAGGTAAAATACAGGAGAATGATGAACGGGAAGAAGAGGATTCAGGAGATGGGCAGGTGTGAACTCGATAAAATGTTGATAGAAGCCAATGCTATGTGTGAGTAAGGATGTATCTTATATGTAAGAGAAGGACTTTTACTCTTTTCAGGATGACACTGATGGGAATATGGACAGCCTACAGGAAATGGACCTTAGGGACATGAATGTATTGGATGAAGCAGACATAGACAATGGTGTTACCACAGGCGACCAGGATTGTGACATGAATGAAGAAAACGGCAATGAAGAGGATGACCATGAAGATGAAGACTCTGAATTCCTTGCACCAACAGACGAAAATGACGAGGTGTGTTGCAGTATTAACTGTCAGCTGTTCTAGCCCCAGCCATTTTGTGTCTCTTCTGTTTTGAGTCATCATAATACAATGATGTGCTTTATGCCCTCAAAGGAGATGGAGTTAAAGCAGGAGGATATTGCTGAAGAGGATGATGCTAAGTCTTTCAAACAGGCAAGTCTTGCATTTCAAGTCTTGCATTTAAATTTAAATTTAGTGAAGGTGTTGTTGTTTTGCAAGAAGTGTCATTAGTGCTTGTCACCCTTATTCATCTGTCATTCTTTTTCATAGGAACAAGACGAAGAGCGGGAAGGCATTCAAGAAGAGATAGGTACTGTTTTCAAGGTTTTGGATATGTTTGATTGCAGGCTTTTCCTGCTTGCCATAAGTTCTTACAGCAGCTCCCTGAACATAGTATTATGGTCTAGGACTTCTAAAGAAAGAGACTGGAAATCCAAAGTTAATTGCTGGTTTTGAGCATGACCGGATGAACAAGCAAAAATGATACGTTCTGACTTTTTGGTATGATTGACATATTTTGGTGTCTGGTTGAGACCCATATCTGAAGGTCATGCACATGGCCAGCAATTGGTGGTCTAGTGAGTAACTTGGAGAGGTCAGCTGGTTGTTGCAGGTGAAGTGCAGTGTTTCTAGGTCCCCTTGAGAAGACAAGAAGATGTGGACGTCTATCAAGCGAAATGTACAATGGACAAAAGATTGTCAAATCCTTATTCGGACTCTGTTTATGCATTCAAAATGATGCTAAAGGACTCCTTGATTTTATACAACATGGAAAGACAGAAAACACCTTCCTGTGAAAAGACATTGCACAGTTTCATCACATCACGGACTCTCACGGAAGTTTGAAACAAAATGAAGATGGACTCAACTCGTTCTCCACGCTGGTGTCTTGTGGCTTTTCTGCCATCTCTTTCTTGGACCAGGTGAACTGCTTAGGGCGACCTTGTCAGAAATTTAGTTGATTATGCTGTTCCTTTGGTGTTTCCAGTCTCTTCATAAGGTGTGAAATACATTGCATATTGATATCAGAGTCCAGGGTCACTACGTTTTCCAGCCTTGCCAGTTCCACGTTAACCATTGCTGTGTTTCAGAAGTAATTAAACTCTGTACCATTCTATTCCTGTTAAATCCGTAGAAAATGAGAAAGTAGCCGGGTCTTGTAAGTCAGAGCCCCTTAAAGAAGAGCGCCCATCTGAAGAGGAGCAAGCTTCCGTCGAGAACAGTCAGAACAACGTTCCTGAGGAAGACAATGCGCGCGACCTCGGTACCTCGGCCGATGAGGCCGTCGATACGGAGCGAGAAATGTCCACGGCGTCTCGCGATCTCGAACAGGACGTGGCCGAGTCTAACAAGGCCGAATCACAAGGCGAGGACGAGCAAGTCAGCCACGAAGAAGACATGGACGCTCAAACAGAAACTGAGAGCACTCAGGCTAGTGCTGTTGAGAAAGGCTCAAATGACATTGAGGGCACTGTTGATTCAGAAACGGGCTGTAAAGCCGAGAGCAAGAGTGAGAACGCGAAGACAGAAGAGTCTGCTGCAGAGGCTACGGCACTGAAAGAGTCCTCTTCTGTTGAGGGTGATGATCAGAAAAAGAGGTTTGTTGTTTTATGTCTACTAGAAAAAAACAAAATGGCTATGTCTGTTACATTGGTTCCTTTTGTTAACACGTTTTTTTGGTGCTCTTGGGAGATGTAGTGGCCTGTGCATTCCGTCTCAAGCTCTCATTTTTGTTGTCACTCCCTTCCTATACCCTACCCCACACCCCCTTCGTTAAGTAATGCATTGCAAATTTCCTTGACTGCCCCGAGCCTGTTTGGAGGCTTTTAAAATCAATTTGCCTGTCCATCATTGTTAAATCCCACAAGTCAAGAATGCTGTAGTTTTTGCTGTTACGTCATTGTCTGCACAAGGTGGGTATGATTTGCCAGGTTGAAATGTTGCGTTAGACTTGCCTCCTATTCATCAAGTCTGTTTTTCTGTCTTTAGTTCTGATGATGAAAAAGCTAGCAAGCCTGAGTCTAAGGATGAAAAAGGTTTGCGTTTTTGACCTCTTTTATATCTTCATTGTCAGTATGTCTACCTTGCCTACCTACTGTTGCATGAAGTGTTTACTTCACTCCAATCATGCTGTGTGTGTGTGGTTAGCCCCAGCAGGTAGTGGAAGAAATCTGTGGGTTAGCGGCTTATCGTCTACCACACGAGCGACAGATCTGAAGAACTTGTTCAGCAAATATGGCAAGGTAGGTTGACATCTGTGTATGTATAAACAGATGGCTGGAAAATTGACCATGGTTCTCAGTTAATCTTCAACCTGTTCATTTTGTTTGAGCATTACCCTTGTACTCGAATGTTAAACATGGGCCAATCTACTGGCTAAAGGTTGTCAATCTAATCAATCAAACACAATGTTGTCTAGTTATAAGATGTCTGCCTACTTGACACTTCAAGTAGAGGCATGCCTACTTGACCCTCAAGCCTCTATGCTTGATCACCGGTAAAAGACTACATTTCCAAACCTTTCTCTTCCATGGAGAGATTTGCCCAGTGTCCCATAAACAGGTGAAGCCAGTCAAAAAGGCTTTTGTCAATAGTAGACTGTAATTGAAATTTACTTATATATTAAGATGTGGTCCATATCAGGAAAGATGACAATGTCATTTGATTTATTTTCTCATTGTGGGTAATCTCACCAGGTTGTTGGTGCTAAAGTGGTAACCAATGCCAAAAGCCCAGGCGCTCGCTGCTATGGCTTCGTCACAATGAGCTCCACAGACGAGGCCACCAAGTGCATCAGCCACCTGCACAGGACCGAGCTGCACGGGAGAATGATCTCCGTGGAGAGGGTGGGTGAATCTGCCTGCATTTGCAGTGCTTGGAGAACGACACCTGATCATTGGGATGGTTCATAGTTCAGAGTTTGAACTTAAGAGAAATGGAAGTTATAAGGGGACTTGCTATATTGCTGTAGCTGTTCTAAAGATTGAATTTTGAAAAGATATGTAACATCTCTGTATTGCGTCTTGCCTGTTTGGCAAAATTACCTCAAAATGTCACTGTGAGCAATCAGGTTTTTCTCAAGAGACAGTATGAAAATACGGTATTTTTAAAGCTCATTTTGATCTTGTTTAAGTCTGTCATCAATGCTTGATGTCTCTTGCAGGCCAAGAATGAGCCTGCCGGTAAGAAACCAGCTGAGAAAAGCGAGGCAAAGAAGTCTGGGAGCGACAGGCGTCATTCCACAGATTCCAAGTCTGAAAAGTGAGTTCTCTTGCGTGGTTTTCGGTTTTGTGTCTATTTTGTGTTTTCTGTTTTTTTTTTTTGTTTTTTTTTTAACTTTATTTATAACTTTATTTTTTTTCTGCTGCATCTAAAGGACTGAAAATAAGGATGAGAAGACAGAGGAGTCCGAGGAAGGCAAAGATGGAAAAGGTTAGTTTTATACTTTTGTATTCTGTGATTCTCTCTCTGTTAAGATTACATGTAGCCTGCTGGTCTTTGTTGTATACTTTCTTTTGAACTCAGAACTTTGTGGTTGTGTGACGCGTGCATGCATACATTTTGTTAATTTTTTTCTCTTCTAATTTCACTAATTCATTTATTTTCCAGGACGGGATGAAAGGACCGTGGTTATGGACAAATCCAAAGGAGAGCCTGTCATCAGTGTGAAAACCAAGAGCAAAGAGAGGGTACGTGTCCTTAACGCGGAGTTAAACTACCCTACCGTGGGCCAGGGGTGGGTTTCCCGATAACGATGGATAGACACTCTTACGAGGGTTTTCTACGATTCATCTTAAGATCGATCGTTAGGATTTGCCGACTGTTTCCCGAACATGCTCGTAGCGTGAACGCGCGTGCACTGCTCTTACGATGCTCTTAAGGGAGCTGTCCACGATAAAAGTTCTGAAATATCCCCTAATTTGATGGTGATGTCAGGTGACTGCACGTCATAGCTAAGCCACCGTCTGAACTTAGGATCTATACATTAATTAACATCAATACGAAAATAGAAAACCATTGACATCTGCATGTAAGCATTCCAATTAGCCTAGGCCATATACCACACGCATACATACTTTTGTATTATTTAACATTAGATTGTTGCCCCGTTTTTGTTTGTTGGAAGATATATGTATATTAGGCTTCGGCTAGCTTACTCCTACATCGTTTATGCGAGTTCTTTGCTAACCTACTTGTGAGAGCACGGTGTGCTGCCTGTGCAATAATGTTTCGTGTCACATAAGCAGACGTTTGAATAAAGAGGTTGATAAGAAAATGAGGAAATGTGTAGACTTAAATAACATAACCTATAGGCTTAGATTTTGACGCAGAACAGACTATTGTCACATATTCCTTTCTCTGTTTTTACCTCATAAGCCTAATAAAAAATAAAAGGCTACACAAAAAGATAATGGCAAATTTTTCTGGCAACGTCTCCTTTCATAACTTGTAGGCTATTCTTGTCCGGTTTTAATAACATTATGTCCATTGAATGAATGCTGTTTTGCACGCTGAAATCTGAATCATCAGAAGTAAATTTACAATAAAGAATGGTAAAGTAAGTTGGATCATTATATTCTTAGTTGTAATCCCCCTGCATATCCTGCTGGTTACTCCACTGAGGCATAGCGTTACGACGCTCTTAGGCAGTAACGAGAACTCTGGATCACTCGTAGATCTACGAGTGTTTTCACGATGCTCTTAAGCTACGATGGTTTCGGGAAACAGTCGGCAAATCTTAAGACGGTCGTAAGAGGGACTTTACGATCATCGTAGGCTTACGATGCTTTCGGGAAACGCACCCCAGGTCCGCATTAGAACACAAGTCATGAAATGTGGCCTTCTCTTTCAGAGCACCAAGAGTCGCGACCGCAAGTCCTCCAGCAAGGACCGGAAAGACATCCTGTCCTTTGACCAGATCAAAGAGCAGCGCGAGCGGGAACGCCAGAGGCAGCGCGAGAGGGAGATCCGGGAGGTGGAGAGACGCAGGCATTCTGGGTACAACAAACATGATTCTCTTTTTGATACCAGACAGATAGCTTTTCGCTTTTGAATTGGGCCTTAAAGGGGAATGGAGCTCGAGGGAATCGTATTTCCTGAGTCTTTAAAGAGATACTTAAGTATAATTGCCAATCACTGGTCTGTGCACTCACATCTTTTTTTTTGCGATTACTGCTATTGAGAGGATTTTTAATGGGGTCATAATAATGGTAATTATTGTGTTCGAAATCTGTGTAATCTCGGCCGATTCTCTTTCCCAGTGATCGCGAGCGTCCCACCGACAGCCGAGCGGAGCGCGAGCGCATCCGGCTGTTCCGGGAGCGGGAGGAGCGGGAGCGGCTGCTGCGCAAGCGCAACTGGCTGGAGGTGGAGAAGCAGCGGCTGGACGCCGACCGCATGGAGCGGGAGTTCCTGGAGCGCGAGCGGCTCCGCGTGGAGTACGAGCGGCGCCGCGAGCAGGAGCGCATCCACCGCGAGCGCGAGGAACTCCGCCGGCAGCAGGACCAGCTGCGCTTCGAGCAGGATCGCCGACCCCTCAAGCGCCACTACGACATGGACGGCAGGTAAGCGACCGCCGACTTGTGGGAGGCCTGTGGGTGGCAGATTTGTTGTCTGCGTATTATGGGATAGAGATTGAGTAGTTTAAACATCGACTCTCAGCGGTTTGTTGGAATGCTGCAGTGTGCATGATGTGGCCATCGCTGTATGGAACATTCCCACACCCATTTAAATCAATGGAATGAGTTTTGCAGCTCAACCAACAGTTCTGTTTCTGGAATCAGAATGTGGAGCTTGGAATATTACACCAAGCTGACCGTGTTCCAGTTTAAAAGTCATAGAAACAACCATTGTTTGAGCCAGATAGTAATAGCTGAATTGTCGCTCCAATTAGGGCTCCTTCCAGGAAAGACGAATGGCCCGAAAAACGAATGGCTATGGATGACCGATACGGACGCTCGGATTTCAACAGACAGGATCGTTATCAGGACTTCGACCACAGGGAACGTGGCGGGCGCTATCAGGATGACTCGGCCATGGACAGGTGTGATGGGGAATTGCACGGCTCTGGAATTTGAAGCCTTCACACCTTTTCCTCAGTACTAAGTGTCCTGGTTGGCTTTTATTGATGGTGGTATATTTCTCGTTTTGTTTTTCTCTTTAGGAGGGACAATACCCGAAACGTAGTAGGAGACAGAGAAGGACAGGTATGAAGCACTAGCTGTTCACTAAATGTCTTTCTCCAGTTACTTGTTTTTTTGGAATTAATAGGAAACTTAATGACTGTGACTGCTTTTATCTACAGCACTTCTCAGATCGTGACCGACATGGCAGAGACTCCCGGGAGTCGTGGGGTGGTGGATATGAGAAGCGCGGTGGCGGCGTAAACCCAAGGTGAGAAGTTCTTGCCTAACAGCATTACCTCAATGACTTTCAGTACAGGGGCGTAGCCAGAGGGGTGGCTCCGGGTGGCACAGGCCACCCTTGAGATTCAATTGGCCACCCCAGGTGCCACCCCAAAATCCTAGTGTACTATTCACCATGAACAGTCAAAGGCGAGACATTTCTTGATGCACTTGCAGCACACTAGTTTGAAATATCAGGGTTCAGAAATATAAGCAATCTAGCAAACATGCTTGCAGTTATAGGCTACATGGCTTATTGTTTTTAGCATTGAGTTTACAATAGGCCTACAGGCTACTGCTTGCGCTAACACTAAAACATATAGTTACCTATCGCATCTGCCAGTGCCCATTTATCTTATTACACACACAAAACCCAGTATTGTAATTGTAGAATCACGTAATAGGCAAATTTTTATATCTGCCTATTCTACCTACTCAGCCGACACTGTTGTATTGTTATGTTGTATTGTAAATGGTCTACTACCCTAATGTAATATTGACATTGTGGAAAGTTTATAGCTTAGACCAGTGTTTCTTAACTGGTGGGTTGGAACCCAAAAGTGGGTTGTGGTACTGATCTGAGTGATGGGTCGCGGAGCTTGTGGCTAAAAAGAAATTAAAAATCGCCAATTTAAAATGCTACCTGATCAGATCTATCATTGGCCAGTTATTTTGATAACATTTATTCGTAGCCTATGTCAGCCATTGCCATGGCATGGACATAGACAATGTTTATGTGACAGGTCATGTTAGATATAATGTTAGGGAGCTAATTTTATAAAAGTATGCATAATTGTAAGATATCATGTGAAACGCAAGTTGGCTGCAACCCTTGGGCAAAATAAGACAGTGTAGGGTGCACATGAGAGCATAAAACCATCCAAACTAAAGTGTCACTTGGAAACAACGCACCCCTGTCAAAGACAAACCTGTCGAGTAGTACTCTGAGGTAATATCAGCAGTTAAAGACCTCACAAATGTAATGCCAAACATCTGCATTTTCCACACAAATAGGCCAGGCACTTTGCTTGTCTTATGTTCGTTGGCCTGAATGCTAAATATATATATATAGTTGGTCACAACTTTATGAACTTGTGAAATTATGGGTTCCAAAATCAGACCAGTTAAGAACCACTGGCAAAAAAACATTTCACACTTCCACTTTTGCTCAAATGGCCTAATTTATGAACGGATTTTGTTCAGAGCTGAAAATGAGCTGAAAACTGTATTTGACATTTTATCCAATTGCAAAGACATTTGATGTGAGAATATGGCCTTTAACATTCTTTGTCCTTCAATTTATGAGTATGGTGCTTGGGTGCATGGATTTACTCATGCATGTGTGCTTATTTAACAACTTGAGCCTGTTTCTGTTTATCTAGATGCCACCCTTGAATTTACCAGTGCCCCACTAGGGCCACCCTTGTTACAAATCTCTAGAATCGCCACTGTTTCAGTATGCTATTGAAAGATTGCTGACTTAATTACTGATAGATTATACCATTTACCTTTTCCTTGCAACAGAAGCTCATTGTGACCGAGACCGCATTAGTGTAACTGTTTTAGTCTTGATGTTTAGTCTAGTTATGATAGCTAATGTTGTCGTCTTGTTTTTGTTTTGTACCTCCAGAGATAGCCGAGATTGGGAGGCTGGACGCAAAATGGACGGCGATCGAACCTGGCAAGGTGAGCCAAAAACAGGTATTCAGACGAAAACGGCATGTGTGGGTAAATATGTTTGGTTATGTTTTCTCTATCTGTCCTCCTGTATTTGATTTCCAAGTTTTAAGTAGCGCTAAATTAACCAGTTAGAATGTTGTTGAATTTTTAAGAAAGTCTTTTATTAGTAGAACAATTTTAAGTACAGTCTTCAAAGCTGCCAAGAATTTCACCTTGCAGGCTGTTAGAGAATGTTTTGGCCTAAGGAGATCTCTAGCCTCTTGACTCCATGGGTTGGCTTGTTAGAGTTAGCTCCTCTGAAATAGTCTCTCTTGTAGGGGTGTGCAATAAAAAACAATATCTCCGTTAGGGGAGACCTGCATTCTTCTGAAATCTTTGTAAAAAGTCTCATGTTGCACCATCTCACTCTTAATATGAAAGGAAATTGCATATTTACTGAACTGAATTAAAGCATTCAAATAAAAGCAATAGTTAAATAAAGCATTCAAATAAAAGTAATAGTTAACTGTTGATCGCCAATGCCAAGGGTCAGAGAGAAAATCTGACATTAGTAGGTGTTTGCAGCTCTGTGCGAACATCCCTGCACCCTTCAATTGTCTGTGACCACAAGCTAACACAGCGCCTACAGAGGTCGTTGTAACTGACCCATAAACTTCATTAGCAAGTTTATGTTTACTGATTGCTGAACTTCAGTTGTCTTCGTACAGCAGTTCTATGATGCAGAAGCACTGAGCATCATTTTGACGTATAATAATGAAGTGCTCTACAGATGCAGGCACTGTCCTTGTTGTGGAACAGCCATAGGATTTCTCAAAGGATATTTTTTCCCTGCAATTGTGACAAGTCTATGGATTGCCTGACCAATGTTTCTCCAATGACTTCCCCGGTGTGGTTTAGGTGGAGACCGGGGCATACCTAGTCAGACTCATATGGGCAGAGGAGGAATGGCCAGGTAAGGAACACTCGTCTCGAACATTTTGTTAGATTCTTTTTGTGTCATTGTTACTGCTTTGTTTTCTTAAGTGTATTTTTTCTTCCTAAAATGATTTTCTGCTTTGTCTTAATCGGTTTCTTTTTTTTCCCACCTCTCTGTAGTCGTGGTGGATATATGCAAACGGGAACGTCGCAGTCGATCTCTGGAGCCTTAAACCGGCCAAATCAAATGATGCAAGGCAGTGGGATGCAAGGAGGAGCTTTTGGTCGACGATATTAATTGCCATTGTTCACTTCCGTAATTTCTTTGAGTATCGTGTTGCTTGGCAGCTTGTACATTGCTTACGCAGGCTTTGTAAATTTCAGATGACCCTTTTTTAAAAAAGAAATTTTGTCTTTTCTCTTAAGAGAGCCTCACAAACACGAATGTCTACTTGAGTTTTTAATATTGCTGTTTTCCTTTGATGTATTTATTTTTGTTTTTGTTTTTGTTTTTTTTGGTGAACTTTCATTCCAATAGTCTTATTTTTCTTTTGTGTTTTGGGGTGACAAGTGTGACGTGAAAGTGAGGTGAGACACTCAGGAATGTGCGAGAACCCTGTTGTCCGCATTGTGGATTGTGTGTATCACTTGTGTTATGAATGCCTTTTAATAAATTCAGAAACCTACAAATGTGTTGTCCCTATTGTACGTTTGCAAATAAAATTGTTACTTGAAGTGAAAGAATTTGGCACAAGCGCAGGTGTTTTGGAACCAACCGGTGGAACTCCAGTGTTGTTTCAGAGCTCCAACTTGGCTGGCACCAAGAGCAACACTGTCAGCTCTCCAAAAGTGAAATACTCAAACAAAACGACTTTGGATTACATGCTACTGTTGTATCAGAATATACCACATTTATTCATATAGGAGATGTATCACAATAAAAATAAGTAACAAACTAATCTTCAACAAAAAACATTCAAAAAGTAAGAACCTGTGTATTAAGCACTAGAAAAAGCATAAGGCAAAACTGTTGCGTGTGCTTCCTCTATTCCATCCATATAATGAATGACCTTCAGATGAGCAGTTCAGAATCATTCAGCACCAACTGATGCCAACAACTTCCACTTTGTAGACAAGGAAATTGGGAAATAATAGTCCAATTGTAACCCAAGGCAAATATCTGTGGAATTGAAGATGTTTGATGAAGATAGATATTTAACATCTTTGACAAGGTTGTGTTACTGTAGTCCACAAGCTGTACTTATTATAACATTTGAAACGTCAGCATCTTAACTGCGCTGAACAGAACTGATATCAAAGAGTGTCCAGGCCTCCTGCAAGGCATTCAACAAGTTCAGTTTTGGACCTTTTTTTGGACCATTATGAAGTGCCTTGAAGACCAACTTCATGCCCTTACCAGAAATTAGTCCCAGGAGTCCCAGATTTATAGTTTGGCTATCACCATACTAAAATCAATCTTAAGATTGAACATTAGTCTGGGGTGTCTGCACTTTATTTCTACTGCACAAGAGGCGTGATCAATGGGCTGAGTTCAAATGACTCTCATTTGTGCGCATTTGTATAGTCCTTCAACCAATCAGACCGACGATCCAGGTGTGCCTTTTGGATAAGCTAGTTTGTGATTGGACCCAGGAAATGTGGACAGGAAGCAGGAGAGATAGATGTGCAGGTTTCCAGCCTGAGCTGCAGGATGAAATCCAAATCGCCAGCAGATCAGGCTGGGTTTACCCAGTCCACTAGGTTGGATGAACCCTGCCCGACCTGCCGGCCAATTTGGAGAAGACACCAGAAAACTTAAATCAGCGTTGTACAAGTAGTGAGCGTTATCATAATAAAGACCTACTTAAATTTGTTAAGGCCTAATGTATAATAGTTTAATGCATTTTAGACGTTATAAGGCCTATAATTCATATTACAATTAGTTGCAATAAGTTAGTTATAATTAATACGACTTTTTAAGACCCTTGGAAATCCTGGTGTTAAGTAAAACTCAGTCCCCCCACTCAATAGACAAGTGTTTGGTTGCTCATGACTCTGATGGCCTTCTAAGTCTTTTTTAGCACAGCATATCAGGATGTGTATGTATTTAAAGACTAAGAGGACCTGATGCTCATTAAGCAAATTCCATTTTCATTCCAACAGTTCCGCACACATTTATGAACAAATGTCTGCAGCCAGCAGAGGGCAGCAGCACATTGTGTGTTTTTAATGGTCTAATTCTAAATGGCCATGTCTGCCTATCAACACTTGATATAATGTTATGTTTATGGCATGTATACACGTGGCATAGTACTACATCTTGTAAATGTCATTGTATCGATAACTAAGCTTTTCTACGACTAACTTTGTTTTTGAACTTGACTGATGTACTCAGTGATGTAAATCCTCTTTGACCCCAACATAAGTCTTTAGGCCCTGTTAAGCACAGCGTGCTTATATAGGCATTTATTTAGACAAGATTGATTTATGTGTTTGCTTGTTTGCTGCTTGGTTAACTTTAAATCACGGTAGTACCATGAGCTCAGCTATCTCTTTTCCAAAACAGTGGTTATCGTGGCCTTACACAGTTAAGCAGAAGGACGTTTCCAGTGAGGTGAAGGCTGTGGTGTCAGTAGTGAGTGGTTTTAAGTGACTCCTCTGACCCTTATGACCGTTGCTTTTAAGTGACACATCTGACCGTTGCAAAAAAAGGGAACTGAGTGGGCTATGAGGAAGGTACCGGACTGTCCTAGAGTAACCCCCTGCTCGGTGTGTGTGGCTCCTTGTGGGTGGGTTGATCTTGTGATGTCATAATATCAGATCAGGCTGTTCCACCAGAGCCAATCAACAGCCAGGGAGTGTGGTGGGCAGGGCTCATTGTTAAATTCTCAGAAATGGATTAATGGGGGGGAAACTGCCTCATCATCTGTCATGGACTGACACGTGCCGGGGTCTTCACATAGTGTGTGAGGCTCCAGTGTGATCTTTAATAATAATAGTAATCCACCTCCCTCTTGTTTTGAGGTGCTCTATTCCGGTTCCTGGTTGGCAGTCCATGTGCTGGACTTGGCTGTGGTCCATTTTGTCAGGCGCGCCAGACAACAGCTCAAGTGAGCAACTGGGGGAGATGAGTAGAGAGAAGGGGGACTTACGCCAGGGCGCTCTGGCCTTGCTCTTCTCTCCCCCGCAGGCCCAACTGCCCCCGCAGAGCTCAAATATGGAGGCGTCCGCTCTGAAAATGTTTGCCTTTCTCTGGGCATTTAGTCTGTGTTTAATCACATCAGCATGACTGGCCACAGATCAGAATGCAATCACAGGCAAAGCCACAGTTTCAGGCCCGAGAGCAAATCCCACAAGTGGAGCGATGCTGGAGATATGCTTTGTGAGCAATATTAATCTTACCCCTTATACACAGATGTGGTCTGTTCCCTGCACCTCCCTGCATGTCTGAATATGTCCGTTTAACTTCAGAGGTAGGTTCGAGCCTGAGCAAGTCGGTAACATTCCTGTGTGGTTGTTCCAGGTGCGACACTAAGCTAAGACAAAAAGAAATCATGAGAATAGCATGGCTGGTGACGTCCTGAATATTATACACTCCTGGGTCCTGTTGACATACATCAGTGGACACAGTACAGGTAGAACTATTTCCTCTATTCTCCTTTGGGGTCAGGTCAGGTCATGTCATGTCATGTGTGGGTGGGTCGTGTTGTGTATGCTATGTAACCTCGAATGCTACCGGTGTAACCTTCAGAGTGTTCAATCGATAGCCCACCCTCTGTATTAGCCTTTTTGATTGGACTTAAAACCTACATGTTCTTCTGCTATTTACCCTATTGAGAGTGGAGGGCACAGAAAAACCCACGTCTCTGTCCTCCTTGGAACATTAGCTTTATGCGTCATGCCAGAGTTTTGGACTCTGCTGTACTCCCACTTACTGCACTCGTCCAAGCCAGTGTAGTATTACCAGAGTACAGCGGTCACTTAATGGATATCATTCCACTGCTCTGTACCAATGAATTTCAATGAAGCGCTTGATAAACAAGATGACCACATGCTCTAGATTCAAGTGTATGTGTGTGTGTGTGTGTGTGTATTTAATTGAATGAGACATTTTCTCATTTTGAGGGTTTTTTTTATTTTTTATTCTTTATTCAAGTGAAGTAACATAGAACATTTAGTATGTTATTATTGCTTGTAGTGAAACACAATATTTGTTGTTCTCTCAGGAGCTTTAGGTACCATTGGTCAGTTCATTAAATACTATGAGGGGCTGACTTATGACCGCCAAGCTTTACATCAGAGTCACCAGCGAGTTAAGCGTGAAATAGTGTCTCACAAGCAGCAGCTACAACTGAACTTCAGCGCTTTCCAACGGTAACACCCTTCATTACACTCTCCTGGTCCATGCACCTTTCAGAAAAACAAAGTTCACGGGTTCCTTGAAAACTTTTAGTGGGTTCTTCTTAGAATCTATTTGCCATTAACGATTCATCATTTACTGGTCTTTCTCAGGGACTTTAACTTGGTCCTCAGACAAGACACGGAGGGATTTGCAGATAACTTCAAGATTGACTTGGGCGACGGAGACAGCGTTGTGGACCTCTCTCATGTTTTTTCCGGGAAGCTGGAAGGTATGTGAAAGGTGGTGATAAATCTCGTCATTGCCCCACTTTTCCTCACTCTACACCCAGGCAGCTTAAGTCACTTGCTGGCCAGTTCTTATGGAAGTTAATGTTCTATGCATGTACTTTGTCCGCATGTCTTTGGGACTACACAACACGTCCGCGCCTTTTCCGTTTGTCTCCAGATGAGGACCAGTCCTCCTGCCACGGCTCGGTTCTCCAGGGCCTGTTCCAGGGTTCCATCGCCACCGCCAATGGAACCTATCACGTGGAGCCTCTCCGTAGCTACACAACCAACGAGTCGGAGTTCCACTCCATTATCTACCATGAAGACGACATAGGCAAGTGAAGAGGAGATGCATGGCAGCCTCCCAAACAGGCTCCAGTCTCCTCGTCGCCTTAATCTCTCATTAGTTAGCCTGTCAATGGCAGCTGAGGAGGAGGTGGGATTGGGCGGACCGTTGCTATTGAGCCTGCCAGCCTGGGGCCAGCTGGTATTTTGCAGGGGCATTCTGGAGGTGCCAAGAGGGATAGTGCCAGTAGGAGTGTGCCAGGGGTTGTATGGGAACAAAGGGCTTTCAAGGAAAACTTGACGCAACTCTTTTGAGGAGGAGATTCTTGAAAACTGCTTAACATATTGTTCTTGAAAAAAAAACAAAATGTGCATTTGTGTGTGTACCATTGGATTTGCTGAGAATTAGGGATCATTTGAGGCTACTATAAGAAGAGGGCCAAGACTGTTGACACGGTGGTGCTCCACAGAGCTGCCCCGCTGGGGAGGAAATATTTAGCCCTTTTGATGGAATCCTGTCACATAGTAGAGGCTTGGGAGGCGAGAGTGTTTAGCAGAACTTCAGCCAAAGAAAAGAAATGGATGGGAAAAAAAAGATGGGATGCGTTTTAGGAAGAGTATCAGGTGACGGCGTTCCCATTGTCGGGCTGAGCAGTGTGCTTAATCGGAGGCTGGACTGAGAAACCTAACCGGCATAATGCTCATCAGTGACACTATGACACTGGACTCAGGAGGTCTGTTTGCAGAGGGCAGGTCAGTCAGCAAAGAGTTGTGTTGGCGGCCTGTTCACTGCTCCTATGATGCTTTCCAGACTGAACTGGAGCTCTCTTACTCTAGTCCCCCTCGTCACTGAAATTAGTCTTTGTTTACAGATTAGTGCTTTGACCTTTCATCAAAAACCCAGGTGCGCTATGGAGAAATAACACAGAAGCAGAAGGATTTAGGGCCTATGAGTATTTGGCAAGCGCTTGCAGCTTTTATAATGTAGAAAGAATGTAAATCTGTAATCTCATAAAGGGTTTGATTAAATAACATCTTAACTTGTAGAAAGACTCAAGTCTTGAGTGCAACTCAGGCTACAGGCTTTGAATAAGACTTAATATGTAAGTGTACTTAATGAAGGATAAATATTTCCTCATGGGCTGTTGTGTCAACCCTACCCTGTGTATATGTGTGTGTGTGTCTATCTCTGTCTGCTCTGAATATGTGGCCACCATTGTCATATTTGCAATGTCCTTGTCTGTGTGTGTGTGTGTGTGTGTGTGTGTGTGTGTGTGTGTGTGTGTGTGTGTGTGTGTGCGTGTGTGTGTGTGTGTGTGTGTTTGTCTCTCTGTGTGTGTGTGTGTGTGTCTCTCTCACTTTGTGTGTGTCTTTATATGACAGAGTACCGGTATGTTGAAAGAGAAGGAATGGCAATAATCTTGTAGCTATAGCCTAAGGTAAACAAACCCAGGAGTGCACTGTGGTTACTCTCAGTCATGTGATCTTGTAGTTGAAGTCAGACCACATGCATGTGGCTGAGAGGTTACTATAGGACATTTCCCATACTCTTGGCGGCAATGGTCCCATTCAGTAGAGTAGCCAGCGCTCTCTGTGAGATACAAACAACTGCAAAGACAACGGTGCCTTTGCATGTATAAAAACACGTTGCTTTGAGGAAATGGCTAAACAAAGGATATTTATACTCATCAGAGGGGTAAAAGTGTTGATTCCAAAAGAATGTCTGGTGATTTCATATTTATTTTCTTAG
>NC_085008.1:15205119-15292619 GCF_963854185.1 Sardina pilchardus
TATAGGAACATTGGACCCCACATGTGCCATTTCATTTTCTAGGGTTGAAAAACCTGTTCTACTATCTGTCATCCCAATGGATGTCATTGTGGTCATCATGATGGTTAAGAAAAGGAAAAAAGGTTGCACTTTGCATTTAAACGTGTTTTTGTTGCACAGACGTGTTTTTATTGCTCAAAGTGTTTTTGAGTGCAGTGTGCTTTTGAGCACACTGAGGAAGGCGCTAAGCCGAAACGTGTCTGTGCAATAAAAACACGTTCAAATGCAAAGTGCGATCTTTTTTCCTTGTCTTTGTAAACATATAGGGTTGGTCTAGCACTCTCTAAAACAAACCTAAGAGACTGAAGTCCCTTTCCCACATGAGCGAGATATCCGGATGTCAAACGGATATCAAACGGGTGGCTGTATGTGGGAACGCAAAACTCGGGTATTTTCTTACCCGGAACTCACCCTACTAGCCCCCTAGTACTACTTCTAGATGTTACCCGGGTGCGCTTAGGTGGGAACGCAGCCGGCACAGTTCTGGGTAGAGATGGGGGGCGTACCGATGACGTATAGAAATGCGCCCTTGCAGCCTGCTTGCAGCGCAAGGCAGAAAGTACAAATTGCCATGGTAACGATAAACATTGCCCTACGAGTATGAACACAGACGAGAACACCGGAGTACAGAAAACAGTGACATTTTGTTGTGTACGTACAATAAAAAATTAAACTGCAATCACGTTGTTGTGTTTGTTGCGGGACAGGCAGGATTATCCTTGCAAACGTGAATAGCTTGAAGTGTTGTCGATTAGCTTGCAACTAGCTGTTAGTGGTTAGCAATTAACAGCTAATAGTTAACGTCGCTGTTATTTAGCATTGTTGCTTTTTGAAGGAGTTGGGAAGGAGCATCAGACCTCTGTGTGCTGTTTATATTTTCCAGGTGTGTCATTATTTTCTATTAATTTGTTGTGTTGGATGTTTATACCAGAGAGGGTTGAAGTAGAGCTTTGTTTATACTGTGGTCCTGGCGTTAGCTATTTTTTCCTCTATGCTAGCTCCCGCTGACTAGCGAGCTAACTACTTCTGTTGTTTCATGATGTTTTGGATCTGATGTAAGTTCGCATCATCCAGGCAACACAGCACAACAACGCATTTATTTAGCGTCATCTCCCTCCCCCTGCAAGTACTGATATTGCCCCACCCCTCGCGGCTCCAACTCGGGTCTAGTGTGAACACAATTACCCGTATCTCACTCGGACATAAAGCTCATGTGGGAAACGTCCGTGTCGTGCCTCTACCCGGGTAAATATGTCCGGGTGACTTCTAGAAGTCATGTGAGAAAGGGACTTGAGTGAAGCCTGCTCCTACCATACAAGTCATCATCATGGTCTCATAAGCACACTGAGGCAATTAGATGTTCCAAAATGTATTTTTCTTACCCATTTCTCACTATTCTCCTTCTTAGGTAGCCTCCTATATGAGAGCTGTGAATGATATTTATGACAAGGCAGTCTTTGAGGGCGTCAAGCTGATCAACTTTAAAGTGAAGTCCCTCAGCGTGAGTGCCATAACAGTATCACATCATACATGTGATTTTCTCTCATTTGAACTTAAAAAAATGGTGATTGTGCTGTGCTGAGATGATATTGGTGTTAATGCCTAGAATATGTTCACTTTTAGAATGTGTTGCTTAAAGGCTTATTGAATGAAATTACTCTGTATGGGCCCAAAGAGGTGCAACAAATGCATTTAACAGACATAATGCGGCAATAAGGAGATATGCAGTCTGTGTGCAGATATACAGCATGTAATTTTCCTGTTCAACGTCTCTCAGGTGATGACAAAAGAAGAGCCAGGCAACCCCATGAATCGACCATTCATTGGGCCGGAAAAACTGCTCAGCCTCTATTCAGAGACCAACTGGGGAAACTACTGCTTGTCTTACCTGCTGACCAACCGTGACTACAGTGGAGTGCTGGGACTTGCGTGGGAGGGAAAGACCGGTAAGACAATGGCAACAGCACTCACACACAACACAACACGCAACAGCACACACACCACAACAAAAAGCCTGAGCTGAAAAGCTGACGGGTGGACGTCTTCATCGTTAACGATATAACATAGCACACGTGAGAGGCCCTTATGAATCAGGTCACACTTAACAGCCGTTAAGCGATAGACTTAAAGCTTTGGTATCTGCCCTTTGTCCACCTCTGTCCTTGACACATTACCAGGGGGGACGCCAACACGCTAGTTCCTCATCTAATCCCAACCCCCCGCAAACTCAAAGCCCGCTCAGAAACTTTCCACTTTCCACAAAACACTTGGAAAAACAGGATGTAGGAAATTTACTGGCAGGGCAGACAGCAGAATGAATAGATCCACTTTTTTATTGCCTTTATTAATTTATGTGTGGGACTGGTACTTTATTTGCCTCATCTTAAAATAATTAAGCACCACGTTTATTGTTTTTGT
The DNA here is from genome assembly GCF_963854185.1 of Sardina pilchardus. Lineage (NCBI taxonomy): Eukaryota > Metazoa > Chordata > Actinopteri > Clupeiformes > Clupeidae > Sardina > Sardina pilchardus. The sequence goes on from NC_085008.1 coordinate 15,207,577, forward strand.
TAAATCATCAGGGATTTATATCCATTTTTGACATGATTCTGGGTTGTGTTCTGATTTGAAAATAAATGAAGCATTTTTGAGATACCTTACGACATCATCTCCTGTAACTTATATTGAATATAGGAAAAGACTTGCATAGATGGCACTTGCAAGAGGTGATGTGTTCTCCAATTGATTTGTGCCACACAGTTACCACTGTCATAACGACCCTACTGTATTGTAACATTAGATTTTTTGCCACAATAGTGCAATTGCAATCTATAACATACTTTACCATACTATAAAATGTTTTTATTTCGGCTAAATCAATCACATTAATATTGGTCATCATGTTAAGGTCATAGATGTACCCACTTCACCATGAGTTTGCTGTCACACAAGAGAACCTTAGTTTGACTGTTAAAAAGTGAGTGTCCAGGAAGTGGATGAAAATGCTGCACAATGTATTGTAAGTAAATTGCTAATTGAAATGATCTAGTCTAAATGTCAGCCAGTACACAGACAAAGCAAACATTGTCATCCCTGCTCTGTATGGGTAGAGTCAAGAAGATAAGCAATGTCTTCCTCCAAGCTACATTTGCCGTGGGGAGAGACAGTTAGGATAACCAAGAAGAGGTGAGTGTTTGGCTAAGGGAATCAATGGTAGATAGATTAGATAGATAGATAGATAGATAGATAGATAGATAGATAGATACTTTGTTGATTCCTAAGGGGAAATAAGCAAAACATATATGAATGCACACCAGATAGCCAGATGTAATGGGTATAGATGAAGTCCATTGAAGTCACATTCCAAAGGTGTATTTAAGTTAAAGGTTAGTTGCAGTTGAAGGTATGCATTGTCATTGCAGATAAACAGTTATCATCGGATGAGAAAATGGCAGGAAAGTTACAAATTATATACATTTTCTGTTCTTCAGTGTATTCTTTACAAAAGATTAGATACTGTATGTACTTTCAAATACACCCTGACAAAAAAAAGCAAATAAACATTGCCCTTCGAACTGTTAACTTTATGAAATACCCCACAACAGGTTGCAATTACTCCTCAAAAACTGAGATTTCAGGTCCTTATTTTGCTTCATGCCAAATTGTGCCCTGTAGTTGTTTTAAAACCACTGGAACGACATCCTCCGTGGATTTATGACACGCTTTAACAGACATCTGATTTCATTGACTGACACCTCTGTTAACAATTAGCCCCTTCTCCCACGCCCACTTCCAACTGCCATGCAGCCTCCACCACATGTAGTGTTTTTTTCCAAATATGCACTCTAGTTTTGTCCTCACACAGCTAGAATGATAGTCTCTTCAATTTTGTCTTTTTTCAAATGGACACTGCTTTTCAATAGCTTTTCCTAGAAGTCTTGCTCTTGACTTGTTGTGGTGTTAATTTGAATGAAGCTGTGAACTTTTTCTTTGTTTAGCTCCATAAGAATTGATTTTCAATGGAGATCAAGTGAACGAACATGTGCCACAACAAACCTCAATGGCAGCTCATTGGTACGCCGTGCACAGAACACTGGATGGGCCTTACCAGACAAACGCCCAAAGACACTGATATCATTTCCTGACCAGGGAACTTTCTGTTCACTCCTACGTCTGAAAGTATTATTACATTTTTATCAACATCCGTACATTCCAAAATGCCTGGACTCGTGGCATTGACTTGCCAGGACAAAGAAAGTATTCACATTCCAACACAGTCTGAGACTGGTAGCAAGGCTTTGAATATCACTGGCATCCCACATGTCAAGTGACAAAGTAGACTGTGTTGTTGTTGTGGGGGTGTGGAGGGTGGGATTGGGGGCTGTGTAGGATAAGAAAAGTAGGCTGCACTCCTTGAATGTTGCCATCACATTGTCAGCTGCGTGGCTCTGGATTGGCTGTGCAGAGGGGTGTGAGGCCACTTAAATACAGCCATGTGACGAAAGAACTCGGCATCTTTTCTCGGCCCAACCCCCCATGTTTCTCACCCACCACCACCACCACCATGTACGCTGGCTGGGTAGTAGCTAGTGGTTGCATTCCACCACTTGGATTTGTCTCCATGGAGACATCTCACATGAGATTAGCTAGGTTCAACAAGTATGTACATTTCAACACACAAGGCCACCTATGTCATCCAAAAGGTAAATGGTGGGCAACTGATTTGCAGTCACTGCAGGATCTCGAGGAAAATGTTGTTGTGCTTGTGGAAACCGCATGGTTGCTAAAAAGAGGAGATCATTTGTTGCTACAGTTGTAACCTTGTCCTCAGTGAACTGGCTTCTTCTGGGACCCCCGTGCTGTGGACTCCCCATGGCTCTCAGTATCTCGCCACACTTTGTTTATTAGTTTTCAAACATGCTTATTTGTTTTTGGAAGAAGAAAGGAAATGTTCAACTTTAGAACATAGGAACTATAACCATTGAGGGGGATGGGGGGGGGGGGCTTAGAGCAAATCTGCACTGTATCGCTGAAACCGTAAGCTCGCCACCCTTTCATTACGGCTGACCTACTATTCAGAGTGAACCTGGCTTTGTTGTGATCCTAAAGCTGCATCCCATTGTGGAGTAGCCTTGCCAGCCTCTGGCTTAAAGCTCTCCCAGTGACAAAAATGGCTTGGCCTGAGCTTGATGGAAAATTGGCCTAATATAGCTCCTGAGGTGGGTGGAGACTCTGTGGCAATTTTTGAAAGGGAAAACCACAACTTAAACATGAGCTCAGTGGCTGTAAAGGACTGCCGTTTGACAAGGATGATGCCCTCTCTGGTTGGGTCTTTGAAGTTGAAGTCCCCTTGGTGATTCCAAGAGATGGCTGAGTTGATTAAACATGCGCCAGTCATGGCTTCCGTAGAAAACATTTTCACTGTAGCTATAGCATACCTGAACTCATTACTCCTCTTTGCCCACTGACACACTGATTAATCTGCATGTTTATGTGTTCATTCTCCCTCTGAGTGTTTTAATGACTGAGGTGAGTCATTCAAATAAATGTAATTGTGTAACCCTTATCAGATAAAACCAGCATTCTTGACAGTCCACTGCCATGGCCTGCAGCCTAGTGCATGAGCCAAAGGGAGAGTTGAGGTTTGAAGAAATCAGTGCATATCTCCACCATGACCACTACAAGAACTTGTAAGAGCATGCCTCTTGTTGCTTTGTCACAGAGTTCGCCAGGCCATAGAAACCCATGTCCCAGCTCCCCTGCATTCCTTGAGGGTTTCTCCTGTCATATTACGAAAGAGGCAGTGAATGCTTTGGTCTCCAATTTACCCATGAAGCTCCACAAAACCAGTGCTCTCTAAACATAGCAGATATTCTATGTAACAGGTGAATGATTAACATTGCTCACTTTACACAGTTGTTGTCATGTTTTGCTGACGTACAGTACAATTCCTTGTACAGGAATCTCATTAGAATGCTTAGCCTATTGGTAAGTGTCATAAAAAATAAGTGATTCAAATATTTTGGTTATGTATGTACAATATCTCTGTGGCGTTTGTGGCTTTTTTTTTTACGTAAGGTTGAGTTCCAAGGTTGACAATGCACTGCACATTCCACGCATTCTGCCCTGGAAATCTGGTCAACATAGGGCAGTTAGTTCTGATAGGCTGACGGATTGTCCAGGGCCACAGCCTCTCACACAGCAAGCCATTCTTCCCATCTGGGAGCCCTTTGGGCCAGGGGACTTAAAGGCAGCAGTGTTCACGTGTGAAAAAGCCCAGCTGTTTGTAATCCTGAGGTTAGCAAACCTAACCATTATATAAGTCTGGGGGATGTGTTTCGCTGAAATTGGAGAGCGGCGTTTCAGGTGATGTTTGCTCATGAGAAGAGGGACAGAAGTCTTTGGGTTGTTACGTAACATGTGCAAAACAGGGAGATAGAAGAATATCAGGACACACACCCCTAATGTACAATGTACTGACAGAGTTTTAGTGGAAATGGTTGTCAATAGTGAGTTGAAAAACATCACATGACTGTTTTTTCCCCCCACTTTTTTTGATCTTGCAGGTAACTGGGGAGGGATATGTTCCAAGCACACCACTCTGAGGGACGGCCGCAACTCCAGCCTCAACACAGGCCTGATCACCGTGCAGAACTACGGCCAGTATCTACCGCCCAGACAGATCCAGCTCACTTTCGCCCATGAACTGGGTCATAGTTTGGGATCTCCAGTGAGTCTCATGCCTCCTTGGGTTTCGCTATCCCCCCTGTCCACCCCTCTTACTGCATGTGGGACACTAAGTCCTGCAATCTGTAGAACAGTTCAGTTGGTGACAATGCGTCCTGATCTCGGGTAGGGGTGGTTGTGGGGGAGGGGGTGGGGTGTCCTGGGTGTTGCCCAAAGCCATGTGCATGCACAAAGGCAATGTTTCCATGTGAAAAGTCTGCCGTTAGAACAGCGCTTGCCCTTTGGCCTCGTTCTCAATCCACATGGGTCCAACACTGTGCTTTGTTGGCATTTAGATCGGAGAAATCCATGCATTCACCCAAAAGAATTCCTTTGCTTTGCCTTGTAGAACCACCATCATGCACCCACCATGATCATTTTTAAACAAGAACATAACCTTCACTTCTATTGTTTTGTTCCCTGTTATGTAAAGGGGTCACAAAGTGAAAATGACTTCATGAAAAGGGCAGGCAGGCTTGCATGCCCCTCAACGGGAGCTGTCACCCATTCTAAAAACCCATTCCACCTCCAGCACTGGCCACCACAAACCAGCTCGCTCCACTTACAGCTGACCCCTCACCCACTGACACCACAGCCAGCCACCTCTCCTCATGAATGATGGTTACCCCTCTGCAGGCTCGCTTGGAGACTTGCTCTACGTTCCTGAGTCAATTAGTTCCGCTGTCTGCTCTCTCTCTCTCTCTCTCTGCCTCTCTCTTTCTCTCTCTCTCTTTGCCCCCCCCCCCCCCCTCCACCCTAATAAATTAAGTGACTTTTTGGCTGACTCGAGCAAAACCTGAATGACCTGACTTTACATGCCTTCAGTGTTTCCAGACTGAGTTTAGTACCATGTGGAGATCAGAGAGAGAGGCTTCACCTGAGATTTATGTGGGCTGTACAGCCCTTCGCCTGCTGTCCATTGGACTTGATGTTCTTGAGGAGGCCTCAGCAATGTCCTTTCTGTGTGATACCATGAGTCACCATGGGAGCAACCTTTTAATCCGGGTTTTGTTTCAATTGTTGGCTCACTGTTTTCAAAACAAACATTAGGAGCAGGTGACCCCATATGCCCTTGAGAAAAGACAAAGGCACCCGAGAAGATATGATAAATGAGTTGCTATCTCTGCCGCTCTTGACATCTTTTAGTTATGGGAACATTTTATCCAAGGCCCAGGGACACTGGCACTGATATCCATTCAAGAGTCATGTCTGATATGATCTGAATTCCTGTAGTAAACATCTGTTAAACATATGTTTAAGCATATTGTGTATATCGTATAATGTGTCATAACAGTCCATTCGTTTTTTTTAAATGTAAAATAGATATGTTCAGTAGAACAAACATGTACAACAGGTGGTGTTAACCAGTCCCAGTAACCTGTCCCAGTGGTTTGTTGTGTCTTTTTTAGGCTTGTCTGAGGTCAGATTCTCGGTTGTTAGCCCTGTAATAACCTCAGGGTGTAAATCACGTTGAAGAACTGCACTAAAAGTCCTTGAGGATACCTTGTCCCTGCTGAATTGCCCTTTTCATAGTTTGAAAGAGACGCTATTAGTCTCGCTGTTGGACAAGAGAGTATATTTAATTAACAGCTTTTTTTCCCTAAGCAAGGCCCAAAGAATGTTTTCATTCAAAGAAAAACACCTCACCCTAATATGCACCCTCCTCTGTCTTGGTCCCAGCATGACGAAGGCCCGGCTTGTGGGAGCCTGGGCTCGGAAGGAGGCAAAGGCAGATACCTGATGTTTCCTCACGCAAGCAACGAGGTGCAGGAGAACAATGACAAATTCTCCCCCTGCAGCCTCCAGCGCATTGGCCAAACGTTGAGGACCAAGAAGGACGACTGCTTTGTTGGTGAGAGAGCGAGGAGACGATTCTCCCTTGGGGCGGATTTGCTGTTTTATTTCGTGGCTTATCTGTCTGAGATCTTTGAGCGCCTTGAGGTTATGTCGGAGCTTGTTATTTTTTTTTGTTTTACGACTCATCCTTGTCCAACTCTTAAGAGGCGTCCGTGTGCATGCTCTGTCTTGCTGTTAGTCAGCGATCAGCCCATCTGTGGAAACCAGATCGTGGAAGAGGGAGAAGAGTGTGACGTGGGCCACAACGACTCGGACCCATGCTGTTACAGCTCTAAGGAGTCACTGGCAGTACAGTGTCGGCTGAAACCAAATAAACTTTGCAGGTATTATCAAAGGACTCCATAGGAGAACTTGTGCTAATTAAATGTTCCTCTTTTGTGCTGTTAGCATCATTGGTATTATTATTATTATTTCCCTTCAGGTTAACTGAGGTTTTGAAAGAGATTTTTGCAGTTCAAGTATTTGTTCCAGTAGCTGAGTAGGAAAAACATGGCACAAGAGATGTTGGGGTTAAGGGGTCAAGTCTTTCGCTGTCCAAGTACTGATAAAGATGCATGCTTTCACAATACTGTAAGTCACTTTGGATTAGAGAGTCTGAAACTGACAACTTTTGGCAGTGCTTTATGGTAATGGCAAACGGTGGTGTTGTGCATGCCTTTACTAATCCTTCTAAAGTTCCACGCCGAACCCTTTTGCTTAAAAAAAAAACTGCAGTCCCAGCCAAGGCCTCTGCTGCAGCCCAAGATGTGACTTCAAAGCCCAAGGCACGGCATGTGAGGATGAGTCAGAGTGTGAGATGAAGAGCGAGTGCTCGGGGGCCTCTCCACGCTGCCCTGCTCCTCGTCCCAAAGCCAACATGACCGTCTGCAGTCTGGGCACACGCATCTGTCTAAAAGGGGTACGTTGGAATGTGATGAAGGCCGATGGTCACAGTGTGCCAGTCACAATAATGGACATTAAAGTTTTAATTAGGGGGTTTCACAACATGTGGGAAAGAGTCAAACATGAGAAAAGGCTATGTAAGAATGCTTGGTTACTAATTAGAAACACAACTCACATGCTGTGTTTGAAATGCTATACCGTTTCCAAAGGGAAGCCCTTTCAAACAGAGAGTGAATGTTCACAGTGTGTAGCTGCATGTGTTTGTTTTTTAGCTGAATTCTGTCCATTGTATCACCCATCGAGACGATGAATGAGGGACTTGGCGAACGCCGTTGGTGTGAGAGAGAGGAGAACAGTTCTCAGAAACCACACTGTACTGTACATTTCTCATATATCACCCTCTGGAGAATCATAGGCATGCCTTCCTGTGTGTAACCCACGAAAAGAACAGAGCCATGCGAGGAAATTCTGTAACCTGGCAGCATTTCCAGCCACATTCTTCTGTATTTCCTGAACGAAAGACTGTAAGAGAGCTGCACCCCCCACAGAGCTCCCTAAATCATCCTTTCTATTTGTCTCAGGAGTGCTCTCTGTCTCTCTGTGCAAAGTACGGCCTGGAGCAGTGTGACTGTCCAGGAGAGTCCATGAGAGAGAAATGCCACATGTGTTGTCAGCAAATAAGTAAGTGTGTATTTTCTTTTTTTTTCATCGACTGAACGTGTTTATCGTTTAGCATAAACGATCCAACAGAATAACAATTCGAGAAAAACACCAGGCAACTTCAGGAAAAGCGTGAAGTGAAAAAAATGGTTCTTTTCCCATCTTTCTTTACTGCCAGACAAACCCAAAACATGTGCGAGCACTACCTCCTCTGTCCTAGCAAAACAATTTCGGGGAAAACGTGTGGCCTTAGTGGCTGGAGCTCCCTGTTCAGGGAACCAAGGCTACTGCGACAAGTTCCAAATCTGCCGACTGTTGGATGCGGATGGGCCAATAGCAAGGCTCAAGAATGCCTTTCTTCATCTGGATGATTTTGATGACCTTGGTGACTGGATGGTGGTATGTTCATATCTGAATATAAACAGATACTGTAGATGTATAACCACATTTGCATTTCATCTTCTTTTGATTGAACCCTCATCAGTTTTTGATAAACACGACAAAACTGAACATGACAACTGAATTACTCAACACACTGTTTGTTTTTAATGAACACGTTTTGTCTCACACTTGTCACCATGAAACACTACTATTTGTTTATTTAAAGTGTATTTCACATTTTTTGTCTTGCACAGTTATAAGAATTGTACTTATATTTCTCCCTAGGCACACTGGTGGGCTATTCTTTTGGCCATCCTCACGCTCTCTGCTGTTATGGCTGGCACTGTGCTTGTGTTTGGACGTCCCTTGGAGATAGATGACACTGAGTAAACAGAAAGCCTCCCTTCCTGCCTTGCCACCTCTGTCATGAGTGAACATGACCGCGTAATGCAGCCATTTTATCAACCTACAGCTCTGCCAAAAGCAAACTTGACTGTACGTTCTGCATAATTTCTACTGATTCAGAGCGCTGTGAATTAATCCCCAAACCCTTTGCAGAAAAGTTTTGAGGATGGAAAAACATCTCCCAGCTTGTTATTGTCTTTCTACTGTTAGTGAGCTGGCCTGGCTAAATGAAGCTGATCCCAGGTTGAGTCCCATCTGTCCAAACATGCCTCGACACTGTTTGAACTCTTCTGCACACAGGCTTCCAAGCATCTCAAGCCTCCCATCAGGCTGTCCTTGCGGAGCTATTTGAACTTGATGTCTAATTTGAGTCTTGACTGTCATCCAGGTTTCCACGTTGTACTGCCCCAAGAGCCTTCGACGCAATTCTACTCAGTGTCTTCATAGATATGTATGACAAGCCAGCCAGAGAAAGATGTTTGTGCACTTTTCACCTGCACCCATGCATTAGCGGTTCATTTGTGGCTGTTAGTAAAGTAAGCTGATAGAAAATACCTGATTTCTAGTGAGAATCAACCATGTTTGAGCAAACATCTAAAGTTAGTTGTAAATTATTGAGATGCCAGAAGCAGTTGTTTTCAGGGGGATAACTTTACATAAGGATGCAATGGAAAGTTAAAGTAATGCATCAGTTGGATTCCTTGCTTGTAGCTGTCATCTTGCCCCTGCTCATCATTCTAACATTAACTTCTGACTTCAAATGTTTCAAATGTAATCTTATTGATGCACCAACATTGCTGACCCCTGAACGTATTTGACATTTTGTTTACAATGAGATTACTCTCATAGTCAAATAAAGTAAACATGGATAATAAAGTAAAAACATTACTTTAATGTATGTATTTCAATATGAAATTCTGCATACACATATCAAGCACAAACAAACCCATGACACACATGTTTAGATTTAGATACAGAAAAGTTAGTTTATTACAGTATCTCTATTTACATTATGTATACAGTATGTGCATCAAAATGGTTAATGTTTTCATATTTTTATGAATACCAAAAATAAAACAATAAAAAAACACATAAATATGCATTAATATTCTGTACCATGTAAACCAGTTACCAGCAGGTCATTGACCCTCTTGAACAATAAAAATACATCTATTCGTTCTAACGTCATCTAACGTACACCTAGGTTTTAAAGTGCAATGCATGTTCTGTTTGTATCATTGATTGAGTGGAACTAAGAATATAACGGTTACAGTACTGAAACACTTTATAGAAGCATTCCAAATAATACTATTAAAACATTTATGTACATAGTTACAAGTACTGCGTAACACTTAACATGACATGAGACTACAACATGAGTTTACAGTGATTAGACATGTATACTGTACAGACATCATACTTTATGGATAATGACATTTATCTGCCAAGTATTACCGTGTTGTATTATAAGGCAATTAGGGAAACTGTCTAATGATTTGCTCTCTGAAAATGGGTTCAGAAGAATTCCCTGGGCAGAAAAGTTACGTTTTACTGAGAAAACTCAATAATATTTGATGAGATTTGCATTCTATATTTGGCAACGTACTGTAGAGTTTAACATTTATTCACAGGCTTAAAAAATATAGCACCTGCACAAGTGCTTTGGAATAAATGTGTGTGTAATTTAATCAGATGTCCTAGTTGACAACTACATAAAAAAATCACACATCCATACATTTGGTGATATATAAATTGGTGCATACTTATTTTATAAATTTATATAAACTAACCAGAGATTTGGATTAAAAAAATAGAATTAAAGCAATATATAATGTGTTCATTGTACCTGGCCGTCTGTCACAAAGGCAGTGCTTGTAACACGCTTTCACTTTTTTTTTAAATAGTAGCAACTGCTGTACATTCTATAAACAACACAATGAGATTAGGATGTAATACAGTATGTATTTGCTTTTGCTTTGCAGAATAAAAATAAATAAATAACAGCATCATAAATAAATGTATGACTATTAAAGGTGCAGTCCGCGATTATAGTCCCATAAACGTTTAGTCAAATTCTGTGAATTGTTCCTCACAGTCCCCTCGTAGGTCCGTTCAGTTCTTGTGCAAAAACAAATAACTCATGTGCTGCCCCGGTCAATGGGAATCAAACATCGTGGCTCGAACCGAGTCATAAATAATCCCAGCCAATCAAAATGGTGCATAAGGAGTACAGTAGGGAGTGGTGTAATCTGATTGGTTGTTGAGCTCTAATATCCAAATCCTTTCAGGAAGCTCAAACCAAATCGCAGACTGCATCTTTAATGAGAACGTTTCTCTAGCAACACCTGAATCCTCCTTTTGGGAACTTTCAGTGGCTCTTTAGAGTCTTCCTGTAATTATAAAAAGATGAAATCAGAACATGATTGAAAATAGCTAGGCAGACTGAATTATAACGATCTTTTATAAAAAAACGACTTACTTTCGTGATGAGCCTCTCCACTCATCTTTGCATTTGACAAATGTAACTTCTTGGGCCGTGTTTACTGCTTTGGGATCTTTTACACAAAGAACAATCCTAGAAAAAAAAGCAAGTTAGGGATGAAGGAAAATAAACACTTCAGTCAGCTTGGACACAGTTTTGTTTTCAGCCATTGTGTTGCTGGAATTGCTCAATGAATTACGATGCATCAAACACATCAAAGCGTACTTTTTTTGTGTCTCTCCGACTCTGACTCGAATCTTGTGGACATCTACGCTGGGGGTGGCTGAGTCACCGGACCACCACGATGACACCATCTGGAGGAGTGAGGATGCAGACCAGCTGGTGGACTCCTCCCAGCTGAACTTGAGCATCAGAAGGTCCCCAATGTCCTTCTCGGTCACCAGAAGAAAAGATTGCGTCTTATTGGCAGCAATCTTCTCCATCCTGTGCGAGGAAAAGATCTTGTGTGATTTCCACAGTCCAACAGAGCAGTCTGACTAACATCCTGTCATCATCATGTCTAACTTTTTGACTCCAAACAAAGTGTTACCTCTGCAAAGCGTTGCAAAGTGAATGCCTCTATTGACAGAGAAGATCAGTAGTCATATCTCTACACTGTGACCTAACATAAATATACCTACAGTATATATATATGTGCTACAAGCATGTAGATCAAAATGAACATTTTAACTTGGAAAAAGGTAAGCTTGTGTTTTCTTGCTGATTATCGCTAAGTTTTTGTTTGGGTGAGGGAGAAACCAAAAAAGCTACTCACACATTAAGAGGGAGGTTCTCAGCATCTCCTTTTGTACCGTAGAGGGAAACGGAGAGGGAAGGGTCCAACTCGGATTGGTTGATCTTACTTGAGAAATGAATTTTCAGTTGATAGTGATACACTGAAAAAGAGACATGACTTTACATGAATAACAGCAGACCAGTCTTATTACCACAAGTTTAAGTAATGTGAAGTATGTTCGAAATTTCAGTTGCATAAGATGTACTGTACCTCTAAAAGGCATGGAGGAACGGGTCTTTGTGAACATTTTGACACTGCGGGCTTTGCGGACTTTGGTAGCATCATAGCCAATGGTGTTACAACTATTTTTATGACACTTGAGGCACATCCCACGGTCAAACATATCACTGCTTCCACAGCTATACGCTGTGCTGGCCTCTTGTTCGTTCAGAAGGGAGTCAATGAACAGGTGGATGGATCGCTCATGTTCACATCTAATGGCATCGTTCATGGCTTGGAGGAGAATAGAGAAAGATTTCTATTAGCAAAAAGTATTTCAGGAATGAATTTGCATGAATTTGAAGTGGATGGTGAAAATAGTCTAGGTGCTAAGAACTTGTCATTGTCATGTCTTTCTCACCCAGTATGCCAAATTTGGCTATTTTCTCAAGGGCACCCCTCAGGTTACAGCCAGGCTGAAAGGCTCCCCCATTGGGATAAATGTCAACGTGGCCCACGGGCTGTTCGATGCCAATGCTCAGACCGAGCGTGCCACGAGTGAAAGTGTGGAGAACATCAACAAAATGGGCATCATCGGGTGAGAGACGTCTGTGGGCATGAACCCCTTCAAAGTCTGGCCCTGCGGGGTCAAGACCTGCAGAAAAATGTTTTACATTTCAATATTTGATTTATTAGGCCTACATCAATGTTAAAAACAAAACAATCATATCTCCAGCGAACATAGTGTGACCTGTGACTAATGTTTAGATTAGAAATTCATACGCACCAGTGATTCGTCCAACCTTGTTGGAGGTATGACTTCCAGCGAATCCTGCAACATGAGCACCAAGACTGTAGCCAATAAGGTGAACGTTTTCCAGTGGAATATTCGTTGTCTCCTAAGATTTCACAAAAAAAGTACAACAAAACTGAGTTACTGTCTTCTAAAAAGCTAATATTAGGGCATGACTATTGATTCATCAAAATCACACACATACCTCCATCCAGTCAATGAACTGAGCAATCCCTTTTCCAATACTCTTGGTGTTTTGTGCAGCGATGACATAGTGATTTTGGGCTGTGCTGAGCCAGTCCACAACTATGACATTAGCACTCTGCTCCCTATCATAAAGTGCAGCCACCAACTTTGCCACCCAGCTCTCAAACAGTCCGCTCACCTGAGGATACAGAAATGTCAGGGGGTGCTGTCAGTACCGACGAACTGGACAGTGCATAGATAGACATGGTACAAATAATGGAAATACATCAGACATGCAGTGGCTATTTACCGTCCATCCATGAATCACCAAGAAGGTTTTGGCGGTTGAATTAAAAGTGCAATCAGACAAGGACTCTGGCTTGCCAGGAACAATATAGCAGTTATCATCATCTGGCTGGTTTGGTTTTCGCAGAGAAAATTTGACTTGTGGACCATTAGCATCTTGCAAAGTAAACAAATTCTTCAAAGGTTCCAAAAAGTCGTCTGCAAACACAAATTATACATCTTGGATTTACCATTAAGCAGCATTCATTTTAGCAACATTTTTCTTAACAATAGTTTCTATTGCCGACTCTGAAACAGGGACAGATTTTGAAGGGCAGTTCTGCAGCATGACTTTGACCGTTTGACCCTGTGCCAGACTGTAATTCACAATATTGTAACCTTATCTACCCGCTTCTCTTCACAGGAAGCTAATATTGCAAAACGTGACATTGTGTTGACCTTTTGATCAGAAGTAAACCGAGTTGTAAACGAGCTACCCATCTGATTGAAAGCCCTCCCCTTTGGACAGGTGAATGATAGCGCGCTGTAGCGAGCCATATTAATGAGTCTACGTCGTCATTCACAGAGACGACAGAGATGTTATGACACTTAATTGTTTACCAAATGGATACTTTCAGGACACGGAAATGTAGCCTACTACAGACGCAATTACGCACAAACATGTCAAGACACACCAATGTACACGACAGAAATATACTAGGCTACGCAGACAAGTTATCAATTCAAACTGAGTAAAATAATCTCACTACTATACTAAAACATATGTTAGCATATAAGGTACGGCACTTTACACACTTACCAAAGTTTGACTCGGAAAGTACGTCCTCCAAAGAAGTAACGTCAAGAACAGTGCAACTGAGAACGAGCCAGAAAAGACATTGGTGGAACCGCAATTTCATGTCTTTGAAACTAATTTCTGTGCTGTTCACCCTTGAGTTTATCGAACGACTTTGTTGACGAGGGCTATATAGCAATTCAACAAACTGTGAGTGTGTTGGAGTAGTCCTCTGACCAGCAAACTCGCGTGAACAGTATTGATATCTGACACTCGCTGTAGAAATTCGGTTCCTAAATAGTACCTCTCGCCACCAATCCAATATCCCATTGGTCGTTGCCTGCGGGCGGGGTATCATTGCAGCGTGCGTCTAAGATGTGGACTTCTGAGAGGAATTGTAAGTTCTTCAAGAGGTTATTCTGTGTCTGTATATTTGAACATGGTAGGTCTAATATCGAAACGCATTTGATGTTAGTTTTTCTCGTAAAGAGGAATATTTATTATTTGTTATTTGTTAGCCTACATTGTGCTAGGCCAGGGGTCAGCAACCTTTTCTCTTGAAAGAGCCAGTTTGTTTTTGTTTGTTTTTTTTAAACCAGAAATAGCATTAAGTCTAAGTCACTCTTGGGCCACAAAATAGCAGAACCGTTTAAAAGAAATCAAGTTTAAAAGTTTAAAAGAGTACAGTAATATTTCCACTAACTGTTAATGTTTTGTTGGGACAGCATTGAAGCTTAACGACTATATGAAATTGTTATAAATATTTGTAACAATTTTTGGAGAAAGCCACTAGAGAGGAGCTAAAAGGCAGCATGTGGCCCTAGGGCCGCAGGTTGCCTACCCCTGTGAGGCTATAAACCATGACATGGTTGCAATATCTTGCAAAGGGTAAGCTACATCAAGGACAAAAGCTCTCCACCCCTGATACACACCTCTCAACTGTCAATTAGGGAAGCTGTACTTTATCTATTTACTCATGAAATGATTAATCACATCACTGATTACTAGGGCCCCAGGGGGAGAGAAGGCATTTGAAAAGTCTGGAATATATTTTATTTTTCCTTAATATTTCCATTTCTAAATGAAATGGCATAATGAATGTAAATGAAATGTAATTCACACAAATGTAATTCATTCACACCCCTTGCTAAAATGCAAAATGGTTTAGTCCGCCTGTAGGACCATTATACAATTTTTGTTGTTGTCAAATTGATGAAGATGTTTTCTGAAGTTGCTTGTGCTTTGTCTTTTTGCAAGTGTTTTCTCGATTTGCATGTGATTCGCCACCGCACTCTGTTGTCCTGATGAAAATAGCCCTTGTAAGTCACTTTCGATTAAAGCATCTGCAAAATGAACACATGTAAATGTGGTGAGGATACTGTACTCTGTACAGATTTTTCAACAGTGTGGAAAGATTTCAGTGAACTAGTTCAGCCTATTTCCACACAAATAGGAAAGCTGTGGTTCTATGTTTACTTTCATTTGAATTTGTACATGCGGTCACAGTCTGCATGTTGTCACACTGCTGTAAGTTAGAGGAGTTAGAGGAATAGTAACACACAGACACACAGTCTCTTCCACTCATCCACACTCACCCACACACACACACACACACCCACACTCACACACACACACACACACACACACACACACACACACACACACACACACACACACACACACACACACACACACACACACACACACACACACACACAAATAGGATGGCTGTGGTTCTATGACTGCTTTCATTTTGTGCATACTGTCACATAGTCTGTGCATGTAGTCACGTAGTTCTAACAGTTATTTCATGTCCCCTCCTGCGAAGAGTTTTCAGCTTTGGGTGTATTTGTTGGGGTTTTTTTCAACCATTTGTCTTCACATTTGTCTATGTGAAGAGATCATACACCCTATATACCTGCTTAAAATTGTGTTAGAAAAACAGTAGTTGAATACCAGTGGAGATTTCTTTAGGCTACATTGCAATATGCTATAATCAATTCATTCTCATTATACTGTAGCTAAAATGTCATCCTCTTTTCCATATACAACATAATTATTGTAAATTGCAAATCCTACAAGATTTCTGCTGGTAGAGGATTCAAGGGCATCAATAGCCTTGTGCAACTGTAGTTGTTGTTCAACGAGTTAAGGTGAAACAAAAGCAGCCCGAAAACACATAAATCAGGAAAAAGGGACAGCGAAGTTGTAAGCATATAGTCACTATTTCAGAGACCAGACCATTATGCAACAAAACCAAAACTCCCATTAAAAGGTGATATTTTTGAATACTTCTTTAAATCTTTGAAGGAACACAATTCCATTCCAATATCTCTTGATAGTGCTGAAATTATACACTGTAGCTTGATGTTGGCTATTCCCTTAACTGATGTTGGATGAGGAGACTGGCTCTCAGTCTCCACTCCAATTCATCCTAAAGGTGTTCTATTGGTTTGAGGTCAGGACTCTATGCAGGCCCGTCAAGTTAATCCAGACCAAACTCTTTCATCCATGTCTTTATGGACCTTGCTTTGTGCACTGGTGCACAATCATGTTGGAACAGGAAGTGGCCATCCCCAAACTGTTCCCACAAAGTTGGGAGCATGGAATTGTCCGAAATCTCTTGGTTAATCATGAAGCATTCAGAGTTCCTTTCACTGGAACTGATGGACTTCGGGAATGGCCCTTACCTGTTCCAACATGAATGTGCACCAGTGCACAAAGCAAGGTCCATAAAAACATGGATGACATGTTTTTTGTGGATGAACTTGACTGGCCTGCACAGTGTCCTGATCTCAAGCCAATAGAACACCTTTGGGATGAATTAGAGCGGAGACTGAGTGCCAGCCTCCGTGTCCAACCTCAGTGTGTGACCTCACAAATGTGCTTCTGAAAGAATTGTTAAAAATTCCCATAAACACACTCCTAAACCTTGAAGAAAGCCTTCCCGGTAGAGTAGAAGCTGCTATAACTGCAAAGGGTGGACCGACATCATATTAAACCCTATGCATTAAGAATGATATGTGACTGAAGTTCATACAGTATGTGAATCAAGGTAGGTGAGCAAATACTTTTGCCAATATAGTGTATTTTGGATGATTTTTTTTTTGTAACTTAGCAATATTCACATACCTCATAGAGTGTGTTTATTCGGTCCTGCAATTTGTTGGAATACCTGCCAGTAAGAGTATTACACATATGCTGAAGCCACCCACAACCAGCTGATCTCACTCTGTTTTCATTTTTCTGTGTGTGTGTGTGTGTGTGTGTGTGTGTGTGTGTGTGTGTGTATGTGTGCTTGCGTGCGTGTGTGTGTGTGTGTGTGTGTGTGTCTTTTCTTGTAAACATATTTTGCTTTGTTTATTAGTGAGCATGTGTCCATTAGTGTGTTTACATCAGACAGAGAGAGAGAGAAGAAAGGAAGAAAAACAGCAGGTAAATGTTCTTTGCAGATGTCCAGTTTGCTTTTCTTGCTCCATAGCTTTAAAAACGTGTCTTACAGAGCTGACTGGTAGAATCTCCCACTTTGTTTTGGAACTACTGCAGTCATTCCCAAGGTGAAATGCAATTCTAGGGATTCTTGCGTGAAGGGAGTGAAGTGCTCTGAAGCCAAGGCCTGGAAGCCTCTGTTTTCCAAGAATCCCCCCCCCCCCCCTTTTTTTTTCTTTTCTAGCTACAACTAGTCATGTCATTTCGTTGAATCATATCCTGTTTACCATGACTACAGGAGGATGAAGAGGTGCAGTGCAGTAAGAGTTGTACAAGCCCAAACTGTATGAATGAAATGATACTTGAATCTGAAGATTAGATGTTTAGAAGTGTATATATACAGTATAATAAACTTTTAGTCTAATTTGAATCACTGACAAGTTATCACCTGGAGTTCTAAAATAAAGCTTGTTAGTTAGTCAGTGTTAACATGTCACTCTAATGTGCCAGCATTAAGCACAAATTCAGCATTCTTGGCTTACAGAACTCTTGACAGTGGCCGTAAAGTGCCATCATGCATTCTGCAAGAGATGCTGTCATGTCAAGTGTGAAGTCTGAATAGACAGACAGACAGGTTATTCTAGATTATTCCAGTTCTTCCAGACCACGCTGACACTGACTTCATATACTGACAAGTTAAATAGTTTTTAGGAACAGTTTTCATGTCCAGACATCCAAGAGGCTAGATTCTTTCAAACTCATGGATAACTGTGATGATGACCATATGCTCTCAGTGCAAGAGGCATTTGATTGCAGAATGTGTGTGTGTGTGTGTTTGAGCCTGTTCACACTAGTCATTAAATGCGTCTTGGGCAAATCTGATTGCAAGTGATCAGCCAAGACGCATTTCGTTCACACCAGTATTCTAATATGCGTCTCAGCTGATCACTTGCATTCGGATTTGCCTGTAGAATGTAACTTTAGAATTTAGAATGTTTATCTATTGGTCTATCATCATGGATGAAGACGCATAAGGACGGATTGAGCGTTCACACTACAGAACATATGTGGATACATGCGTCTTAAACCACCTCCACATGTGGTTAAGAACAATCTGATTCCAAACCGTTTTGGTCATTGTTCACACCAGTCTTTAGAACGAGACACTTGCAATCAGATTTGCCCAAGACGCATTCTAATGACTAGTGTGAACAGGCTCTGTGTGTGTGCATGCGCATGAGAAGGGGAGAGAGAGAGATTCAAAGGGAATCTGTTAGAAGTGTTGGATTCTTCCCTAATGTTTACATATTTTGCCAAGAGCAGGTATGATGCAGAAGTGATGTTGCAGAGATACATGTATGGGTATGATATGGTGAGGTGTTTTAAAATGACACCAAGCTACAAGTTCACAATATGTCAAGTTTATTACACAAAGATTACCATACAGCGTGCCACTTCTCACTTCCTTATAGTGAATTGGCATAGTTCACAGCGTTCAGCTCACCGAAACCAATCAGATCAAAATATATAATAAAAGAATACATAGGAGGAATACAAAAAAAAAAAACACAATTGAACCATGGCATAATATATTAAACTTAATATACAAATATATACATTCAATAAATAAAATATGAAACATTGTTAGTGTATTTATGGCTATTATGTTGTGCTACTATTCTAAAAAGAAATGTAACCATGGACACTGCAATATTTTTAACATGTTCTTGGTCATTGTTATGGTAATGATTAGGTAATGATTGTTCATATCAACAGTCCTCATATCAACACGATGACTGGGATGACTCAAGAAACAATAGCTGAGTACTTCTGAACCTAAGATATCGTTTTAAGTGGAATCAAGTCAGGGATCTGATCCCGGAAAGTGACTAGCAATGAAAAGAATAGTCACACAAAAAAAGAAGCAAAAGATCTGTTCTGTATCTACAGAAATAAATGCAGTACTTCATTTTATATTTAATGACTGTCTATATCTTTGGTCCCTCTGCTTTGGCAACAGTGAGTGAGTAAGGCACAGGATAATTGCTCATATTTAAGGTAACAGTATGCATGACAAAACGCTAGTCTAAAAAGTTGCCACAAATCAGCTGTGTAATATGTAACAAAGCAAATAAACATTCCCCATAATTTGCTTTTTATGACAATTAATAGGTTCTACATGTAGCAACTGCAAGTTTATATCTAACACAATGGCAAGAGTAGGCTACTAATGAATATGAACTTTCTGGCTGAGTAAGTAATCATTCTTTTCATTTTAAGTTCTTAATTGATTCTACAGCTGATAGAGAAATATCAAGTAGTGAGAATGTGCCATCCTTATAAGTGAGACCTTTCTGCTGAACTAAATCGGTGAATAATATAGTGACCACAGACGAGGACTTGATTCAGTAATCAAGGGTCTGTTCTTGGAACTGTATTTCCCCCCATAGGTCAGTGCTTTCATAAGTGCGCGTGAACAGGACACCAAATGTTACTGAATCCTGTCCCCCTTAAAATAGAATTTTACCCAGGCATGCTCAATACAACTGCTTTCATCAATAACATCAAATATTCTATGGTCTCATCACAGTAACAGTCTTCTACTACTAACGCCTGGCAGTCAATAATCATTTTGTTTCTCTCAAGAATACATTTTATGCCAGTAGTTTTTGCACTAAACTAGGCCAAACTTCATAACATCAAGTAACCTTTACCATACACAGTACAGTAATTCCAAGGCATGGTCTACACAGCTTCTAAAACTGTAGTATCAAAAACACTTTAGTAGTATCTCTTTTTCTGATTGTTATTTACAACAGGCATCCACTAATTTGGAGGGAATGTTTAAACAATGTCTCTTCATTTCAACTAATTTTGTGATTTTTGCCCCACACAAAAACCCTAGAGGCACTAGTGAATATTAAAGGTTCATCCTTTCTATCTCATCTCGTTTCATCCTTTCTATCTCTCTACAAAGTCAGGCATACATTAGTTTAGTCTGTTTAGTCTGAATCACATTTCAAAAAACACATTCTGGATCCTTGATGAACTTGCTAAAATATTGAGTATTTCAGAAACCTGTGTAAACACTAATTCAAGTAGTTGAGGGAGAGAGAGAGGCAAAGAATAAAAAGGTCTGACAGTATAAAAGCAGCTGTGGAATCTCATGAGAATGTGGAAATAGATGTAACATGATTGTAACATTGATTAAAAAAAAACGTCCGTCCAACGTCACCGATGATGAGAGAGAGAGAGAGAACATGTAACACAGGCACAAGTCCATACTTCTCTCCGCTTCTTAAGTCCATCTTATGCAGTGTTCTGCTTGAAGGAGCTTCCATGCATTTTCAGCTTGTGGAGCCTGAGATGAGAGCACATGAACAGGGGTTACACTTCTATCCTGATTGGTTGTAATCACATAGGGCTATATTTTGATCAGAAACGTGGAGCAAAACTTATTCATATTGCATATTTTTCTGTTACACTCAATCAGTGGCCAATTTTGCACCATGCGCTTCACTCAAGGTGTGTGCCAGAAGGTGTGGTCTGATTCAAAAATCGCTATCTTACACCCTCTAAAATTCATTATGCCACTGACCAAGAAAAACCTGGTCTATACTGAAAGGCGCTTGTAATGCACAGCTGAAGACTTGCTTGCTGTTAAAGGGAATGACAGATGTCACTCTCATTGGTTGAAAGGATGTGGTCCAGTCATGGGTGTGTCCAAAACACACCCATGACTGATTAAGAAACAGAAGAACAACCTTTTTGAAAAATGCGTCCGACGTTTGATAACAAAACCACCCCGAAAGTGAAGTGGAACACAAATGTATTTAAGCTTTTTGCCACTGACCATCATCAAAATAGGGCCCAGAGTTACAAAGAAACTAGCTGGGATGAACCCAGATGAACCTATAGCAACTTTGAATTAGCTCTGCAGGTCTTTCTGGAAAGGAGCCCATTGACGCCTGTTTCCAAACCTTTTTCATGCATAACTAGCAGTGAAATGAAACGTAAATATGTGCATTGGAGTTAGATGTGCCGCAAACATATATTCTTTGTAAACAAAGGTTTTAAATGTAGTTATTTAATCATTTACAAAGAAAATACACATTCTGAGGTTTTTGTTGATTCTGAAACAGACGTCAATAGACTCTTTTCCAGACCAACCTGGGTTCACCCAGGCTACCAAAGGAACTATATGAGAGACAGTATTTACCTTTCTTGTTTGCGACTGGTCTGGTCTTCTTTTGACTTGACGAATACAGCAGGCTCCCCTCCCCTGGTGAGGTACGCAAACTCCCCCTCTTTTGAGCTGAAGATAACCCTGTAAACATATATGTGTCAGCATTCCGTCACCTTCTATGGCACCAAGCTCTCTTTGTGGTCATCCACAAGAAACATATCTAACATATCTTATGAAAAATAGTGCATGCCAGTGGTTCTACTTGGATGTATTGGATGATGACAATCTGCAGTTTCAATGATGTACCTGGCCTGTGTCTCTCCTACTTTGACTCTGAGTTTGCGGATGTGGAAGTTGCTGCTCTTCCACCAGTCTGACCAGCCGAAATAAGAGTCTTTATCCCAGGTGATCTTCACCATCAGAAGCTCCCCAATGTCCACGTCAGTGGTCAGGAGGAAAGATAAGGTGGAGTTTGTCTTCAGGTCAGGCCTATGGAGTAGGGTCAAAATGAGTGCTTTTCCAACAATTCAACATTTCGTGGGGATTATAGAATGGATACTTTCTAGGTTTTTCAGATGTATGACATGTTACATTATTACAGTGCTTTTGAAGCAGGAGAAGCATGCTTACAATACATGGGTGAGGTCCTCTTTTTCTCCATGGGTACCATACAGTGACACTCTGATTGGCTGCTCCGTGAAGCTCAGTTCATCCTCGCTGAAGAAGTGCACCTTCAATTGGTAATGGAAAACTGTAGGGAGAGAGATATTTTTAGACAAGGAAATATCCCTGAGAAAGCCTGTATAGAAACACCTGCAGCTTCACCAGAACGTCCTTTAGGGCTATTTTAAGACCGCCACTCCCCATATGGCTCTTCTACTGAAGCCCCGTTCAAAAGCCTGGCCGCATAACTTGCATCGTGCCGGTACTTGATTGATACAGAACATCTCCACGAAACTCATCTCTTCTGACCCCTAAGAGTTAATGTCATACGTGGCATAAGAAATCTGAAATCTCTTGAGCTTCCACATGCATGGAGCAGTGTCCTGTTTCACAGCACCAGGCACTGAAATATCCTTCCTACAGTATCTCTGGCATGTGATCATCTAGCCAGAAGGTTGTGTGGGCTGCACTTCTATTGACCCCTCTCTGGTTAACTTTTTTCCCTCTGACATCATTTTCACAAATCAAAAAGCATTTACAGTTTGGCTTAATGACAGAAAACACTGCGAATTCAACAGACTCATAAAATGAAATCTGTGAAGAATACTGGTTAGTACTGCCAACAAAATATGGTAACAATTTGTAAGATGCAACACAGGTGTTTTGAGGAACTATTTTCTGGGTATATTTAATGTTTCCCTTAATTTGTTCCGTATGTGTGTTGGTGCATTTACGTACATGTTCAATAAATCAAAAGTCATAGCAACCAGGCTCAATAAGACAACTGTAAGTTGTATCAAATCTTTGAGAAAGTCTGAGATATGCGTGTTTTCGCTCAGTAATTTTAGTCAGTGCATTTAATGCACCTCCACACTGTCCTCTTCTACTGCCATACTGCCTTATTCCCAACTCTTGATGTGTAATACCTTTACAGAACTCTACACTGCAATTCAAACCTCATAAAATTAATCAATGAGGTGTCCCCTTCACTAGTCTCACCTTTGAATGGCATCATCTCCCTGGTCTTCAGGTACATCTTGGCACTTCGGCGTGAGCGCACACGGTTGATCTCGTAGCCCAGCTTGTTGCAACGGTTCTTGCGGCAGCTGAGACACACACCCTTGTCGAAGGCCTCCTTGTTGCTGCAGCGGTAAGCCATGCTCTGGTGCTCCTGTGCGTTCACCAGGGAGTCGATGAAGAGGTGAATGGAGCGTTCGTGAGAACACTTCACGATCTGGTCCATGTCTGGAAAGAATGAGCAAGGAAACAAACCAATTAAATGCGAACAGAACATTACGCCCTTTTGATTTTGAAACGTCAGACCAGTCATTTTACATCCAGCTGTGTGACCAAAATACTATGAAAGGGATTGAAAAGGTCAGCTTACTTGAGAAACCTGTGGACACGATCATCTTCATTGTTTTCTGCAGGTCGCAGCCAGGCTGGAACGTTCCGCCATTGGGGTAGATATCCACATGGCCCACTGGCCTCTGGATGCCGATGCTACGGTCTGGGGATCCTCGTGTGTTGGTATGTAGGACATCCACAAAGTTGGCGTCATCTGGAGAGAGGGTGCTCTGTGAGTCGGCATACTCAAAGCTGGGGCCAGCCGGGTCCAGACCTGGAGGAGATTACAGAGTGAGTTTGTGCTGAACCATGCAAATGCAGTCAAGCTGTTGTCTGTGATGACCAGATGTGTTTATGTCCTTCGACCTCTGCTGCGGTTTGGAGCAAATCAAGCTGTAGACAGTGGTGATTATCATGTTTATTAGGCAGGCCGTCTCACACGATGCATCTGTTTTGATGAAGGGAGAACGGCATTTCTCCTTTGATTTGTGAAGTCACTCTTTACCTGTGATTCTGTTCACTTTGCTGCTGGTCAGCAATCCAGCGATTCCCGCCACATGGGCACCAAGACTGTAGCCCAGAAAGTGAATTTTCTCCCAGGGGTAGTCGAGCACACCCTGAGAAAGGAGAGGAATGGGGAAAATGCTGAAAAGTGGCCAAACTTTTGTTACAAACAAGTAACACAACAACATTCCAGAGATACCCAACACAATAGGCAGCATGCCAACAGAAAAACATGAGAGAATATCACACCACCAACATCTAATCTCTCATTACAGACAGAACTGAGGGAATATTAACACAAACCATCAGAATATGACAGATGGCAACTTTTTGATCTCAGTTGATACCCTAATTAATCTTACCTGTAACCAGGTGACAAACTTGGCAACATCTCGTCCGACCAGTTTGGTGTATGCGGCGGAGGTCGGGTAGTGCTGCTGGGCTCTGGTCAGCCAGTCCACAACGATGACGTTAGCAGTGGGCTCACGCTCATACAGAGCCGTCACCAGCTTGGGGACCCAACTCTCGTACATGCCAGTGACCTTAACACAGACAGCACTGTCAATATTGAGCCTCACACCGCCAGCTCTTTCAACAAGCCATTTGCTGTAGGGTAAATGTATGTGATATGGAGAAATAAACATTCAGAGCTTCTTTACATTTTAGTTGACAAAGCGACTTGTTAGATTCAAAGTTGTTTTTGTACATGCCCAATCTATGATGTCTCTGACAAAAAAACAGTATTTGCTGTATTTTAATCGCTTATTAAAATATGTTGATAAGGACATGGAAATGTTAATAGGCAAGGGTCCCATTTACCGTCCAGCCATGTATAACGATAAAGGTCTTGGCCTCAGGGTTGAATTCACACTCTACAATGCTGTCAACTTCACCAGGCTCGATATAGCACAGGTCATCATCAGGCACTTCAGCTGTCCGCAGGGCAAACTTAGATTCGATGTCTGAGAAGGCTATGTCTGTACCATTTAGTGTGATGTTACCTGTGCAAACACAAATGTGTCAATGTTTAAACCAACCAGCAAATAACCAAAGTTGAGGGTCTGATGCATTACTTTGACTGATTGCAACATTTGTGTTCACTTAGACTTTTTAGTGTTTTTCTGAGAAGCAAATAAACACTGATGTTGTACCTACAGTTGCCACACAAAAAATATCCTCACACATCATTGTAGAAGTACAATTAGCTACTCAACCTGACTTTTAAGAGCTTTGATGCTTGTTACTTTAACAGCTTTGTTTTCTTGTTATAGCCTACTGCTTTTCCTTGACCTGATCAGACTAAAACTGACAACACTGATTGTATTTATCCAACTTGGTGAAAGTACCAGGCATAATACTTGCGCAAACTTTTGCTCTATCATAATAGTTTTGCACTGAGCCTAGCGGCAACTGAACATTGCAATACATAGCTTCTTTAATGCTCTCCAGCGCACAGTGCGGGCATCCAAACACAACTACATTATGAAGGAGTCTAAGATGTGACTCACTTCTGATTAGGTCTCAGTGAGTTAACTCCCGGTCATTCGGACTCATTTAATTTAACCCCCTCAGGCTGGAATGTTTACATGTGAAAGGTTCGCGGCTTTAGGAACCGGCTCGAGTAATTTGAGTTAATCTATAAGGTAATTAATTACATACAGTATTAGTATTTTCTCCAGTGCACATGAGAGAGCATGCATTTCCGCAACTAGCCTACTTACCAAAATGCAATTCATCGGTAGTTGAGAAAACAGTGCAAATGTTTTCCAAGTATATCCAAACAACTAAGAGAAATAATTTGCTTTTGCCCATATTATTGATGGTCCAGTCAGTGCAGTCGCTCTGAGTAAGTTATTTCGCGAAGTCTGTACAGCAAAGATATTCCAGGTCACTAGTGCGCCGTTCTAGTGGACTAGTCCAATTAGAGGTGAGACTACAAGGGTGGCTACTGCCTGAAGTCACTTGAGAAGTTTGCCTCAGAGTGCTCCAAGCGTGTCTTTATGTCCAACACAGAACCCCATGCAAATAACTCATACTCCATTGGCTGAAACAGACAGCACTGGGCGGAGTTGAAGTAAATCAATCGCAACTGGTTCTCTAAATAACGGTTTCAACAGAGCGAGAATAACTGCGGGAGCGCTTCAGAGCGTCAGAGCGCAGCTACATGACAGTATGTCTACATATAATAAGCAATCAACTCCAGCTGAATGTGATTGTTCCCTGTGGCTTCAGCAAATATTTTAGTGCCCAAAATTTCAAGAATGATGTTAAGAGTCCCCAAGCCCATTTTTAAATGCAGTGATTGCAATGATTCGAGGTAAACATACAGTACAGCCTACATTTTCTAAGGAATGTCATCTACCCATATGTTCTACATTAAAATCCAATACAATGTCACATTCATCATATGCATTCAATTCAATTAAAAGGCAATAAAGACATATTTTTCTTGTAAATGGCAAAACATCTCTTAGTTTAAATGTAGTTCTAGCATTTACATTAGTCTGATTGTGATGTTTCTTAGATATTTAGGAAGCCCAAGTACCCAAAATATCACATACAAAAATTAAAGCATCCCCTAAATAAAATAATATATCAATTTGATAATCCAGTGAAATGTGTGCCACTGTGATATGGTTGGTATGGAAGGTCTTAGTGATCATGTCAGGTGGCAAAAGAGTCATATAATTTGAACTGAACTCAGGGCTCCCCTCACTTCCCATATTACATACAGTATATAGCATGCAGCACTTACAGCGCATACTATATATTACATAGTGTGGAAGGAATGTCATGGGTATCAGAGGGATTTTCCTATGGAGGGAGAGAGAAAGAATGGGTGTGTTGAAGAGCATCATTTCTGATTGGTCAAAGTATTGTAGTCCACTATAACAAAAAACTGCTTGCAGCTTTACTGGCAAACAACTGATGCTCCATACTTTTTCTTAACAGCAATGCGATAAGAAATAAAAATAACATGCATAGATTTCTTCACTATCAAATGTCTTCTTCGTCATGATCAGAGAAAGGTTCGAACCTCACACAGTGGTGATCATGACACTGTGACCATAAGGTGGCCATCAAGACGGTGATCATTCTCACAAAGAGACTGTCACAAAGATAAACCCAACGCTGTGTACCAGATGTTTAAACTCATTCAATGTTTCAATGATCAGTTGTGAACTCTTCAGGCTGAACATGCAGTTCTTGGACAGGCGACCAAACAGCCGAGGGCATAAATATCTTAATAGTGGCTGGCTTAAAGACGTTCATGTTTATTGTGAATTTTGATAAAAGTGACAACAGAACTGCATATTTTTCAGAAATAAAATGTCACGGTCATTTCAGGGGCAGTTTCTGTTTGAGCCCAGACAAAGAGTAACAAAATAGCATAAGAGTTTCTGTTTAATCCTTTTACAGGTTACTTATTATGTAACAATTTTGTCATGACTAAGACCCCAAACATGGAGTTTAAACTGGAAGGAAGGATACACCCTGTTCTGGACTGTGCCATCTTGCTCGGACTTGTAGCTGCATTCATGGTTTAAGTGATCCTTATCTATTAAATTAGTGTTGATAGTAATCACATGTTATTGTTACCATTTCCCTTGAGTATGTAACGAACAAAGACAAAAAAAACTGTGAATTGCTACAACAGGGCTTTTCAAGTTATTGTCTATTCACTTAATATCAAAAATACATCAGGGAGGCATGTTGCCAGTGTGCCAATGGAAAATGCTAAATAGTTATTTGTTTTTGATGGCCATGGATTTTCAGTGGAAGGACAAGTCTTTTTGAACCAAAACAATGTAACCTTTTAATGGAATCTGATACCTCTGAAAGAGAGAGGATCCTGTTCACTTAAAAAAAAAAAAAATCCACGGATAAACATTTGAGAGGTAGCTTTTGAAGAGCTGGAATAAAGGCTGAAATGTGTCTATGTTTCTGTGAGTCTTCTCAGCACAGACCCAAATGTTTGTGTAACTGATAAATAGGCCTACATCTGTTTCCCAGCTTGTTAAAAAAGGGTCAGGTTTACAGTCATGAAGTACTGTAATCCATAGCTGAAAAGTGTATGTATACATATCAGCTTAATACTTTTTCTTATTTCATAATCTTCAGAAGCTTCAATTTAGAAAAAAAAAAAAAACTTGAACCATTTGCCTCCTGTGAAAATTACATCAGTTTGTGTGCTTTGCAACCTAATTATTGCAATGCTCTTCTCTCGAGACCTGAGGTCGATGGCGTTCGCAGCTGTGCATTTTGAAACCCTGTCTGCCTTCTGCCCTATATTGTAATCTATCAAGGACCCCGTGCTTGTTCCAGTCCTGCAAGACATGGACACATGGTGAGCAGCCTCGGTTGTGGGCCCTGCCTAAGAGCCATGAAGGTTGATCTCACGGCAGTGAGTGTGTGCCAAAAAAACAACTTTATGTTCTCATGCTGTATATCACTGCTTTTGGCGAGCTGTACATCGCTTTCTTTTCCTCCTCGGTAAATCTGCAGTTATCACAGTCTGTGTTCCGGCGTGATTTCATAGCAAGAACACTGAGGCATTTAACATGAAATAATTTTAAAGCTGTGTGACCATACACATAAAAGTACCGAGACGACCAGTTCCCCCTTCATCTTCATCTCAGGTGTGATACTCCTCTGAACGCCAGTCAATCTGCACGAGGAGGACTGCGCTCAGTGCCAGCGCCCCTCGGCTCAGACCCCCTCGGGGCTTCTCTTCAGAGGAGAGCTGGCCCCTGTAATGAGAAACAGGCTTCTTTTGAGAATGGAGACCTGCTTCTTTTCATTTTCCCGGTTCTCCTAGAAGGTCAGTGGGGGGGGGGGGGGGGGGGAAAGCAAAATAAAACAAAAACTGTGCCTTCAATTTCCACAAAGTCCCCTTCCCCCAAACTCCATGGGCGATCCCCTAGGACCATACCATGCTGTTTCATAATGGTTAGACGGGACTGCCGCCGCTGAACTATTGGTGCACACCAGTGAAACACATACAACAGTGTTACTACCCCTCCCCCACACACACACCCCGTTCCCCAAATCCATACTGCCCCCTTTCCCCAACCATATTACACGGCTGTCTGTGTGGACAACTGAGTTATGTGCTGTGTCAGTCATAGCTCCTCTCACTCTCACACTTGCATATAGGGAAACGTATGTTTCCACATCTGCTGGGCCATATGTGTTTCCTGACAGCGAGGGAAATGCCTCAGTATGGAAATGACACAAAGCAAGTCTTTATGCCTAACACGGTAACTTTTCGCAGGATTTTCTTGACCAGTCCATCTAATCGATTTTACTTTCGGTTAGTCACATTTTGTGAAATTTTGGCAGGCGTTGTGACGTTTATATCGCTAGAAATAAATCGTACTGCAAGGGCCTCTCTGCCTTAATTTTTCAGCCCAAGAGTGCATAACTCCTGGGGTGAGGCGATTGCGACAGCTATCTGTCCCTGGTGGAATATACTGTCCTCTGGTTACCCACACCACAGCCATTCCCTTTGCTAGCACAACTGTGGACAGCATTTCACAATTCATCACTTTCACATCTCCTTGGGACATCGTGGCGTGCAAGCTTTCACACTCTGCATCATTTCTAATCATTACACAATCGAAGACATATTACTTTATGCGAAGGGGGAACATGTATTTTGGTTGGTACCATGCCGGAGCATGAAAATCGGACCAACGCTGAATATCAAACACAGAGTAGCTCTGTTCCTCTTTGGCTTGCGGGTCCTATCTCCATGCACATGGTGAAGTTTGGGATTCCTAGAGGCACAACGAGGATGTTTTGACAGCTTTGTTATTCTCCGCACTTCTTTAAGAACTCTACATCTCTCCCCAGCGGGTGTTGGAAGAGGCCTGGGCCTTACACTATTCCCCATCGCAGCAGGCCCTCACGTGACAGGGCCCAGCAGAGGTCTTAGTAGCCACGCTTGCCTCACTGTAATCATGTGGAATAATATTCGACGCTAAGACATATAGAGTGTCACAACATTTGGCACACACATGATATTGCTTTGCCCACTGTGTTTATGCACATATGATATGTTTGCTCAGAGTTGTTTGACCCAGTGTTGTAGCCAACCTACAGAGGGTTCATATGGAGTGCACAGACTGTGTTTACTATCCCACAGACAGTATTTGCAGTAACATGTGTGCTCATTCTGATAAAATGACACATGACTTAATGACATGCTAAACACTTACTTCCACTGAGACACTGGGTCTTTGGCTACATTTTGTTACACTTAGTAACAGTTGCAATATTTAGCTTTTCATAGTAAATAAATTCTTATTTACAGTTTACGGAGTTTCACCTTTCATTAAGTGATTGCAGTGATTTCAATGTCACATGCTGAGGCAGTCTCATGGTCTCTTAAGTTTGTTATATGGTCTCTACCGTCTGGAAACACGCTGGGTTTAGCCTAGGGTTAGGGTTATTGTTAAAGTTGCCTTGAAGTCGAGGTGGCAGCAGCACTGCCTTAAAGTTATCAGTGGGGGCCCAAAAAAACATCAAGCTATAAGTATCTTCAGTCTTAAAGCTCCCCCTGCTGAGCTGCTTGGGAACTCCAAGTAGTCACATAAAACTGCAGTATTATGCCCAGCATGATCAATACTAGGGTTGGGTACCTATCGCAGTTGAACCGGTACCGGTACCGATGCCAGTTCCTGAGGTTCGGTGTCGGTACCGCATCCTTACTGGATTTGTAACACCTTGTTTGTAATAACTACAACATTTTATTAAAGTTTCAAAAAGTTTTAAGACAATACAAACCCCTATTCCTTAAGTATGAACATACTGTATACACTAATCCAGCGCAAACTTGAATATCGCCATTACTGCGTGCCTGCGAGTGTGACGAGTGACACTTGCCTGTGCTTTTCAACGAAAGCATCCTGTCAGAGAATGTCTAACAAGAGATCCCGCTCATGAAAGAAAATGTCAGGTGAAAGGGAACATCGGATCAATGATGTCAGACTGTGCCAAAACTTACCGATGAAGGTAATTTATTAACAACATAAGGTATTAAGACGTGTATTAATGACAGCTAACCTCTGCAACAGCCGCCTATGGAACCAAGGGGCTAATTTCTTAGCAGCCAGCCACGCAGTAATGGCGGTGCTGTGTTACTTCCGTGTTTCGCTGGATTAGTGTATAGAACACTACACACATAACATATTTTTAACCTTATTTCAGAGATTTGGGATGGGATATGTTCTGACATTCACACCCTCTGAGATTTGCCTCTTTTCCTGTTAACATCAGCAGAACATGACACATGCCACACACACACACACACACACACACACACACACACACACACACACACACACACACACACACACACACACACACACACACACACACACACACACACACACACACACACACACACACTACAAACACACACTACACACATAACATATTTTTAACCTTATTTCAGAGATTTGGGATGGGATATGTTCTGACATTCACACCCTCTGAGATTTGCCTCTTTTCCTGTTAACATCAGCAGAACATGACACATGCCACACACACACACACACACACACACACACACACACACACACACACGCACACGCACACGCACACGCACACGCACACACAATTATGTTTAGAATCCGCATTTGCAAATACATATTTACATTGTCTGGCTAGACACACACACATACTGTAGCCTACATCCTGAATTGGCTTGGCAAAGTTAGCAATAGTAACTTTAGTTTTTGAGACAGACATAACGTAACACTCAGACATGACCTCGGTGCACTTTGCTCCTGATGCACATGAAAGTACCTGTAATGTTTCCCGGAGGGGAGTGGGGTGAACAGTCTGTGGTTGGGGTGGGAACAGTCTTGGTTGATGCCGCATGCCTTATGTAAGTATCGTTTGCCCTGGATGGCCGCGATGGAGGGGTGTGAAGAACTGGTGACGCGTTGGGCAGTTTTCACCACCCTCTGCATTGCTTCACTGTCGTGAGCAGTTGCCATACCAAACTATGACACAGTTGATGACAGGTTGTTGTCAGTGCGCCATGCCTCACTCTTTCACTTGTGCCCATTAGATGTCTCACTCTTTCAAAATGTACCTAACATATTCCAAAACACAAATGTGTGACAAATGCGTGTTTGTGTGTGTGTGTGAAGATTTCTATAGAAATAGATGAACATGTGCTATTCATACAATCACAAGATGGCAGTGTTGTCACAACAATATTATCCAATAGTTTTCAGCTCTGACATCATGCACACAAGTTCTGAGCTGTCACTTTAGGACATTGCGAAGTCACTGAAATCAACCAGAATCTTTCACAGATGTTTATATTTGTGGAATGTTTAGAGACATCTGAGGTACAATTCAGGGACAGAAGAGGCTGTATCAGTACCCTGGCCCCGCCCACCTAGTTTCTCAGTTCACTTTAATTTTATGAAGTGAGTGAGTCTGGTGAAACCAGGCCAATTAATCAGACTACACGTTCCCTGTTTTCAGGGTCTTATCGTAATTATGTCTGTGCTTTAAGCAGGAGACAAAAGTGCTGAAGGCCACCGAAAACACAAACACTGGCTGTTTGGCTTCACAGTATGGCATATTTGCATGGGCAAACACATGTCACATTTCCAGTTTGTTATCCAGGTATATCGTGAACTGGCGTTTATAATATATGCCATACTTATTTGCCACCATTATGAAATATTTGCTGTGTACAGAACAGCAGGGTAATATGAAAGAATGTGTTGCTAAAACAGCTCTTGTTTTACGCACAAAAAAATTAAATCAGTGCTGGAACAGTGGTTCAGAGTTTTTTGGTGAACTCCAGAAGGCAATGTATTTGTTTAATACATCTAAAAAGATGCTTTGCATTTATCTATAATCCATCATTATGTGTATTTGATGCCTATCCTGCCATTCCCAAACTTTCTTTCTGTTACTTTAAATGTACTAGCAATCCCAGGCGGCCGTGTGGCTTTTAGGGGAATTTTTACCATAAAAGGTCATGCTGAGTTGGGAGATGGTTTCCTGTGGGAGGGCTGGACTGGTGTGGAGATTGAAGATTTGTTCTTCCCTTATCCACTTCTCTCTCTCTCTCTCTCTCTCCTTTCTCTCCACTCTCTTTCTCTCTCTCTCTCTTTCCCTCCCTCTCTTTCTCTCTCTCTCTCTCTCTCTCTTTCCCTCCCTCTCTTTCTCTCTCTCTCTTTCCCTCCCTCTCCATCCAGGAACACGTTTTTGCTTTTTGGCTCCGACACGGCACACTCCCACCCTCAGACACAACAGCCCTTCAGCACAGATAGGAGAGGTGTGCTGTCACAAGTGTGCTCAGCTAAGTCACCTCTACACACTCTGTCTGCCCTCGCCATCACTGTTAATATTTTTGCATATGCGTCCAGTCAAAACGGTCAGTTGTGTTGAAGAAGCTGAGGAAGACAGATTGCATCTTGCATCTTTCTCCTACTGATACTACCTTCTAATGTCCTCTACATCATGAAAATTACATTTTGAATCAACCTTTTATTCAAGTGCAGTGCACACATGTGAATTGTGTAGGCATAACCCTAACCCAACATAACCGCCCCAATATCAAGGACTAACTCAGAGCACTTCATTACATATTACATATTGTGTAAAGAGGAAATGATATCGGTATGATGTCATTGTTTTCGATGACACACACAGGATTAACTGGAGTTGAGTCACACAGGTGTGCGGCAGACTGTCTCATGGCTTCCTGTTACTCTACTGCCTCAGGGTAGTGACACTCATCTGATTGGCTGTGAGGTTTGCTAAACATCTGTGCTTGCCCTTAGGACTCCATTACATCATGTGAAGGCACACAAAAGTACAACAACTACTGCGGCAATGGCACAGGTGAGACATTCGGATGAGCAGAACCGTGCGCTAAATAACATCGACCAGGTGCTCTGTAATGAATCACAGTCAAATGTCTGTAATCAACAGGTGTGAGGGTGAGTTAAGAGTAAATCATGCATAGTTTCATATTCAGCTCAGTTGCTCTGGATCGCAATCAACCTGCATTCTCTGAACAAGAGCGAAAACGGACTACTCTTGGTTTGTCCACCTTGCATCAATGAATCACCGCTGTTTTAAAATGTCTGATTTCAGTTTCTGCTGATTCCACTGCGGAGACACAGAGGATACATTTATATGATTAAAAAAAGCTCTGATCCGTTCAGTGGCAGTAATTGTAGCATAATGACAGACCATTAAAAGAAGTATGATTATGAAGTATGGTGACTACGAGCAACTTAAAGCGCTAATCTCATTATCACAGTTTACCAAGGTTTTAGCTTTTGCCTCAACAAGTTTTGCAAAAGGGTGGATTGGACATAGTCTGACATCAAATCCAACATCAACAGTTCAGATTTGTTTAGTCTGGCAAAAAAGACATAATAGCTGAAGTAGTTTTATACACAATCAGTTCCTTGTTGAAGAACTTCCATTTTACACTGAAATCCATTAACAAAAGAACATAGAATATTTATCTGTGCTTAGTATTCATTAAATATACTGTGAGAAAATTATTTTACCAGGCTACACCCGTCTGGTAGCATTAAAGTAAAGCTAAATGTTGTTCATGTGCACAATCACAGTTACTATGAACATAGCAGTGTTGCTTGCCTCCGTGAGGATTTGAGGCCCACCATCTCTGCTGCTGCTGCTGCTACTTTAAATGCTCAATCCGGAGCAGACCGACACAAATATTTGGTGGAGAACCGAGGCATGGTAATTTCCTACCAAAAGTATTTAGCAGGCCAAAGATATCATTCATCACATATGTGTTACAAACATTGAACCAGCACTGTTATCTTCAGTCATAGAGTTAAATTTGGCTATGGGTTCTCTCTCTTTCTCTCTCTCTCTTTCTTGCTCTCACACTCTCTCTCTCTCTCTCTATCTCTCCTTGGTCTCTCACTGTTGTTTTTTTTAAAGAAACGCAGCAACCCAAATAAGGAGATTGCTAGAGAAGTGCTGCTGTGTGAGAGCCCAGTCCTTAGAAAGGTTGTGAGAGTGGTCTGGCCGGAGTGGTGGGCGTGGGGGGGTTGAGGGGGGGGGGGTGTTCTCAGAATGATGGGGCATTGAAGTAAAAGGCGGAGAACAGTCAAAGACGCTAGCTAGAGTGTGTGACTGCTCAGGGGCTTGACTCTGCACCACTTCTGCTCCTCATAACGCATGTACAGTAGCACATCATTCTGGAACTCTCAGCCTTAACGGTGCCCATTTACAACTGAGGAGTACCGCAAGCGACCTGTCCTTCCGTCTGTGTGTCTCAGTTTAGTGTGCAGAGAAACTCACCCAAACAGCCACCATGGAGGCCATCAAGAAGAAGATGCAGATGCTGAAGCTGGACAAGGAGAATGCCATCGACCGGGCAGAGCAGGCAGAGACGGAGCAGAAAGCAGCTGAGGAAAAATGTAAACAGGTGGGTGATGGGTGGAAAAGGAGGATTTAACTTTCACCAAATCTGAGATGGTTCCAGCTTCTAACGGATGGTGAGACAAGTAGAATCCCGTAAAGACTTAATTCCCAGATGAATGCATGTTAATTTCTTGACACTACTGTTGGATAGACATTTTGAAAGAGTCTTTCAGTTTTCATGAAACTCGTTAAGTAGGCAAGTGAATTCATTCCGCATCGATCAAGACGTTAATGATTGCACAGCATCCATCATTCGGTGAGATAAAATGAGCTGCGTCACTCAATACTTAGAATCCATGAACAAGCTAGATGTTAAATTAGAATTGTGATGCTGTATGATGGTGTACAGTAGATGTGCTTCCTCTCTTTAAATGATGCATTAAAAAACTTCAGACTTAATAAACTTAATAAACTACTAAGACAGCCACAAGTTAAACATGAACAATGTTCTACAAGAGAGGAATCTATGGGAGGATATCCAAAGGATACATAACTCCAGAAGTAGTCTGAGTGCTAGTTATCCAAACCACTAAAATGACAATGATGGACCTTGAATCATTAAACAAGACAACTATGTTAAACAAGTTCAACTATGTTAAACACCGGGCATTAAAGGAGACAAAATGAATATGTTGTTTATACGTTGCTGACAGACAGGGATCTGCTTAAGAGGGTGTTAACCTTTTGCTGGCATCTGTCCCCATCCCCTGAGAGTAAGCAGTAGCGGACCTCTGTAGTGGTCAGCATAGCGAGCCAGTATTTTTAGACAGAGAGAGAGAGAGAGAGAGATACAGTGTAAGTGAGTGAGAGAGACAGAGTGTGTGTGTGAGAGAGAGAGAGAGAGAGAGAAAGAGAGATGGAGATGGAGAGAGAGAGCGAAAGAGAGAGGAAGAGGGTGTGTGCAAATAAAAGAGAGTACAAGAGAGGGAGAGATAGGCAGAGAGACAGAGAGAGAGAGAGAGACAGAGAGAGGGTGCAAGAGAGAGAGAGAGAGAGAGAGAGCGCGCAAGAGGGAGGGAGCAAGAGAGGCAGGCAGGATGGAATCCATGGGGATTATCAGGGCCACAGCAGCAGAGCCCAGGCCTGATAACGGATAACCGGAAAGTGTTTGTGAATGCAAAGTGGACAGCATACCAAAGGGCTGGACACTCAAACCTAAAAATACACTGCTATCAACACTCATACAACAGGGTGCAAGGGTCACAGAAGTTATCCCAGACTTTTGGTTTGTGTATTTTATCAATCAATTGGTCACTCAAGAAAGCATCCACTGACAAGAAGCGAAAGTCAAAATAATGGATGTATAGATGAATTACTGCTTCATCATCAACCCCTTTGAATTAATCAATACGTTTGGTTTACATCACAAATGTCAACAATTCTATGAATGAGATTAGTTTTGAAGATATGTGTGTACTACAACAAGCAATTGTATTAGATAACATACAAACAAACAGTTTTTTTCAACATTTATGGAATGGTTTGTGTGTCTTTCTGTTTCATCAGCTGGAAGATGAGCTGGTCGGCTTGCAGAAGAAGCTCAAAGGAACTGAGGATGAACTGGACAAATACTCAGAAGCCCTGAAGGACGCCCAGGAGAAACTGGAACTATCAGAGGCGAAAGCGACAGACGTGAGTAGAGGACCATGAGCTGACAGTCGACCCAG
Source organism: Sardina pilchardus (assembly GCF_963854185.1). Taxonomy (NCBI): domain Eukaryota; kingdom Metazoa; phylum Chordata; class Actinopteri; order Clupeiformes; family Clupeidae; genus Sardina; species Sardina pilchardus. Next base: position 15,244,658 of record NC_085008.1, read on the forward strand.
CCTCACATCCAAAACAGTACAAACAAAAACTCCCAAGAGTTCTCTTTTAACAGAGAATTTCAAAAGAGGCCACAACAGCATACCGCAACTTGAAATCACAAAGAAACACAAAGGGATGACCTCTAATCTGCACAAACACATGTTATTGGTCTTCCTTAAGTTCTTATAACAAGACAATCATGTGACAGCGCAAAGCCTGTCTGCACTCCTGTCAGTGTGTCATTCTGTTTTTTTCTTAGATTACATAAATGACACAGACTAACACAGTGCCACTCTTGGATCAAGTGTAGGAAATCGTTACGTTGTGTGTTACACAATTCACACATTCCTCTATGACTCTAAATGACTGCCAGCTGTGGGACATATTGAGCAATCTGACGGTTTTCCCTGCCAGTGCAAAGCTTCTTAGAAATGTCCCGTCCATTAAGTCATTAAAAAAAAGAGTGAGAGACGGTGAGTATTTCACTTTCCCACACACAAACAATCCCCAAAATATCCCCTATTCTTCATGCAAGAGCCTCAGTCGCAGACAAAGGGACGCAAGTGAATGAATAAATGTTGTCTGTGGTTCCGGTTATCTGGTATTCTTCATCTTCCCCTGACCCCAAATAGTTTCTTTTCAACGTTTTGGTCAGTATTCAGCTGCATGGGCCTGTTAAATTCACGTTTTGCCGTCGCATGGAAAAGCATCCAGAGTGGCGGAGCTGCAGGCCCGGCCACAGCTGCCCTCTCCGGGGTTTCCGCCCTGCAAGGTTGGCTGCTCTGACCACCGCCGCGCCACATGTCACATATTAGAGGCTGCCGTAAACTAATTACACCTCTGAATTCACCATGCCAGAGAGGGAGGAGTGCCCAGGAAGAATTCTGTGCCGTTGCTCGAGTCTCTGTATGCAGTGTACGTGAGTGAGTGTGTGTGTGTGGTTGTTTGTGTGTGTGTGTGTGTGTGTGTGTGTGTGTGTGTGTGTGAATGTGTTCTCTCTAGTCTTTGATGGAATGGAGTGCTTTAGCTGGGCCTGTTACTGATAAGCCCAAAGAGTAGCAACAGATGGAGGGGGTTTCAATGGCAGCACAGCAGCCCTGGAATTTCAGGAATGCCGCTAAAGCAAACACAAAAGCCCGCACTCCTGCATCTAATGAAATCAATACTCAGCGCCCTTTTCCTGTGGGCCGAACACAGAGACAAGCCTCTCATATTTCTGCCTGATAGTACTCACCAAACATATTTTAAGATCTTTTGTTGCTGGTTATATGAAACCCTTTCACGCAGCACTGTTTTCAGTGTTTCAGTGAGCTGCACTGTGTGATACAATGCAGCAAAAGTGACTGATATCATTGATTACCTGCAGCCACACTGACCTGAGGATCGACTGACCTGAGGATTCTAGTTTACTGAAGAGCAGACCTATGGGGTAAATACCTGTACAGGGTTTGGGAGATGTAGTTGTAACGTTTCACAGAGGGGTATAATATTTTCCCATGGCAATAAAGGTAGGTCTCAGACTTTCAGACTGGACATTCAGTAGGCTATCTCACCAACAATGGGGCATTAGTGAAAGTTGGGTTAGGTTAGATGTCAGAGCAACAGGTATCGAAAGCAGACATAACTGTATTTAGGCCTACTAATGTAAATGTATAGACCACTATAGTAAGACTCCCACACCTCTTCTGAGGATAAGACACTTTCTTATTTTATTTACACTCGCATCATTGTGCATACATTTGTAAAAAAAATTTGATTCGATTATATTCAACTTGATTCAAGAGTGTACCTGTATTTCTTTCATATCTTGTGTTGCACCCCTACCTTCGAGTTCCACTCGGGTTCATCTTGAATTCTTGAGAACGCGCTCCTGAGTTTGGTTCGAGCCTGCCCGTATACCGCGGAACCCACATGCACGCTCCGCCTATCCCCAAACTGTGACCTCATCCTCAGTCACACTTTTTTAACGGGATTGGAGGATTTCACATCAGCGTTCTTCGGCGCTCTTGCCATTTATATCCAGTCTCCACAGTAATGTGTTAACTAGATGATGCACTATACGTATACTTAATACATTCCAAAGGTTAGGCTACATTGCATCAAACGTTTTCGAAGGCGTGAACTGGATTTGTTTTAGCGGCGCAGCGGAGGACTGATTACTTAAGCCACAGGGATACCTGGACAGACATTATTTGCACTAATTTCGTCTTCTATAGTTCCAGTATTCGTCGCGTAGGCTATATAGGCCTATTGGAGTTTTACTTGTTAACATTTTGTTAACATACGCTGTATATTTGCACTTTTATATTCTGTTAGAAGTTTTAACGGGACACGGGAATGGCAGGGTTGAATTCTTTGGATGCTGTTAAAAGAAAAATTCAGGCTTTGCAACAACAAGCTGATGATGCTGAAGACCGAACCTTGGTTTTACAGAGAGATTTGGACAGTGAACGAGAACTCCGAGAGAAAGTGAGCGGTCTTTATTTTTTCTTCCTGCCCATTCCTCTACATCTTAGAACTGTATTTTATTACTGTTACAACTTTTTTATGACACACTTTCGCGGGTCATGTTGTTCCATATTTATCAAAATGCAAAAGTCGCGCGCTGTGACACACGTCATCCCCTAGTCTTGCTTTATCCATTACCAGCCTACATCATATTCCCAGCGTCTTTATGTGATGCTTGGTTGTTGGCATGCTGGCGTTTGACGTGGGCGTTGTCACAATGAGTTGAATGAGTTTAGCGTAAAAGTTGATGAAGGCTTGACTGTTTGTGCCATCAGTGTCTAGTGTTAGTAGGCCTACACATCATCACGATAGAACGCGTAGGCCTACGCTATCACACTCGTTTCCAGGGTGAAGCTAGCTGTGAAGCACCTCTGCTGTAGCATAAGAGCTTGGAAAATTGCTCAGGGTTGTCAACCTCATGCATTGACCAATTGTTCATTGACACTAACTGGTTGCCAAGTGTACATTGTGATGACACTTTGGGTCTTTGAATGGAAAGGGAAACTCATTGGTTCAGATGCAGACTTCCTCTAATGGCTGGCCTAAGGACCTTGAGAGGGATGTTGTCATTCTAGTTCACTGTTCTGCTTCCTGAGGTTCCCACAGCTATTGTAGGTGATCTGACATGTCACAGATGTGGCACAGCCTAGAAGAGATGGTAGTGCTGCCATGATATTATTCAAGACATTTGATGATTAGGATTTCACAAGCCTATTTGTTTTGTAAAACAGAATCGCCTCAAGATATAATCTAGATTAAATGTAATATTGATTTTGTGCAATGATTTGAAATAGTCACATGGCCATACACTTTCATAATCAATTAAGATGACAACGACGATAACAATACCGAATAAATGGGTTCAGAAAGTGATGCTCAGTGATATCCAATGGGTCCAGCAGATCAAGCAGGCAGTTAACCATGTGAATCAGATCCATTCACAATGTTAAAAAAAAGAGACGGTATCAAACTCTAAACGAATTCTAGCTGTTTTCAGCATTGACAGTTTAAGAGCTTGTAGGCCCTCGAAACTTTGTAAGTACAAGCTTATCCAGTGGTCTGTTTACATACACATCAAATGGTTGCCATCCTGAACAGCAGCTTATTCTGGAATTGATCCAGTTCTGGAGAGGAGCATGGTCAAAGTTAGGCTATGTCCAAGATTTTGGCAGAGCAAGTCCTTGACATACATTTGCCTGCAATATACATTTAGTCTTAACCCTCTTTGCATGCTGTGTTGGCTCTGAGATATTCAATTTCTCATGGATGGCCAAAGTTCATATTATGCAGTCTGGAGTATATCCATAGAAACACAGACCGTATGCTTTCCATTAAACACGACCCTAAACTGTAGCAATAATTAGATTCCTGCTTGGCTTACTTTCCCCTGCTCATTCCCTGGCACTTAACGCTGGTGCTGGGCCTTATGACAACAAGAGTGGAGGGATGAGCATCCCTTTACCTTCTTCTGTCCAGCTACTCTTGTCAGCTTCAAGAACATTTTCATAATTGCATATCATAACAGATAAGGTAATGTGGTGATTACATGTACTGTATGCTCCCTATTCTGCCTCTCCCACTGGTGAGACTTATTAGGAGACCAATACTAGAAGGCTTTGAATGAAACTGACTGTACATGTCCCATTGTTTCTCAATGAGCACAAGCCATAGAGTTAGTCATAGCTGACAGTCCTGGTGACACAGAACCTGTATGGACACAGCTTCCTAATGATGACAAATACCTCTAGTTGTGGTTCCAGACAGTCTTTTTAATCTGTAATTCTTTCAAGAAGATATATCCGTGTTTCAACAGGCATATTTGTTTTGATAATTTTCCAACAATGTACGATAGCCTGGTAAAGACATCATTCCTGTGAAATTCCTGGTTAAAGGTCCTGCCAGGAGTCTTATTATGTGTGCAAGTTGAAATTTGAAGACCAGAAGTTTGTCCAGTACTACATCTTGTGATCCTAAATTGTAACATAATTTATGCACAGCACATTTAGACAAATTGATTTTGATATCATCCTGGCTAATTTGCAGGTGGATCCTTTACCTTTGATATCTCTCCCATCCTTACTGCTGGGACACACATGGTTCCATTTAGTTTCGTTTTTTTTTTCTATGAGTGATTGGTCTTCCTGGCATTCTACTACAGACATTCTCCAGAGTATGTTTTACCATATAAGGCATGAGTCCCAGACAGCTAGAGAATGCTCTGACTAAGGAAGAGGGCCTGGCCAGAGAGGGTGTGTTCTGACCCACAGCTGAATGAATGAGGGGGAGGGAGGGGGAAAGGATGTGGAGTGGGCTGATTTCCTGTCTTTTTTATGTTTGTGTTCAGCACCAGTGACTTCTCATGAATCCCAGTGTTTTTACTTTAACCAGAATTAGCATTCCGGCTATAAATGTCGACCTCCATAACTTTTGTCCCTTTGTTAAGTCTACTTTTTTAAAATGCCACATGCTGTGAGCTGGTTTAGTCTCTGCATTAACATGTGAAGAACGGAGTGTTTATTTTTTCAGACATGTTTACGTTCTCCCATATGTTCCATAGTACCTCTTTGGGGCACACCCAATATCCAGCCCCCACCAGGTCCAACTTCATTGTTTCAGAATCATGGGTCAGTTTGAAAAGGCAAACGGTAAAGTGTAGAAACTCCGCACTGTTTAGAAGTGGTTTCATGCCAGATGTTCATGATATATTTGATCCTTTGCTACTGGAATAGTTTGTACCTTTCAGAACCTTCTGAATACATTTTCATCTGAGGACTTACTGTGCCTTTACATGGCAGAGAACTCGAAATGGGTCAGGACTGTAGTTGCAGAGAATACTGAACTCATGCTCTGGTCAGGAAACCATGCCTCTTGTGCTACTGGGTGTGTTCCCCACCGCTCTGTCCACCTCTGAACTGAAATAGTCTGCCTATGAGAACATGGAGCCATTCTCCTAAATAGCCTAATTTCAGTTCACCCCAGGGCTCTGTAAACACTCACTCGGCCTGCCTGGTGAATGTCTTACCTCAGCAGCACTCTAAGCCTTGCCACAAAGAGCCTCACGACTCTGAAGATTATCAAACCAGAGTGACAATATTCAGTGGTGTTAAGAGTGGTTGCTGTGTAAATAAAGCCATACTGTAATGCTTGTTTTGCCGTTTAGAACTGTTATGGAGCTTAACTCCAATTTGTTTGAGTAGTCTTTTCCCCTGTTATTGTGCATTAGAGACTTAAGTTTGACTTACGTCATCATAGTTACCTTTTACATCTTTCATCGTGTCCGTTTTCATCTTAACAGTATCAACAGTACTGTAGCTACCTGAGACATGGGGTGAGATGAACATAGCTGTTTCCATTGTTTCCTTGAATGCTGCTGAACGTCCCTTGATCTATCCAGTCAAATTATGTCTATTTTTCAACCCCGCTCTTGTACATTGCTCTCTGATCACACATTACACACTGACTGTACACTAGTTTATGCAATGGGTAATTTACTACACACTGGACATCTCCATTGCATCAACCCCGGTTTTAGCCCATAAGAACACTGTATGATAAGCAGATGAGAGTACAGTACCTTGCGGAGCACCATGGAAGGTCACCTTTGACCTTTGTGACCTCTGTGACCCTCAGGCTGAGGGAGATGTAGCCGCCCTGAACCGCAGAATCCAGCTGGTGGAGGAGGAGCTGGACCGAGCCCAGGAGCGGTTGGGCACGGCACTGCAGAAGCTGGAGGAGGCAGAGAAAGCTGCAGATGAAAGCGAAAGGTGAGAGGGCGCACAAGGCATCATGGGAACATCATCAATCTCAGATAGTCACAGTTCCATAATCATGGGTGCAATGCAGTCAGTTTTGATTATTATTATTATTATTATTATTATTATTGCATCACACTCATGTTTTTCAGTGACTAAAAATACTGTTGAAATTGCTGTCTCTATATATGCGTTAGCAGCACTGGATATAAACCTTATGCTAAACGACTCCATATTGGTTTAAAAGACTACTCTTTGTCTTCCCAGAGGTATGAAGGTCATTGAGAACCGGGCCATGAAGGATGAAGAGAAGATGGAGATCCAGGAGATGCAGCTGAAGGAGGCCAAACACATCGCAGAGGAGGCTGACCGCAAGTATGAGGAGGTGGGTCTGTTTACCACAGAGAGCCTGAGCATGTAGGTCACAGCTCCACAAAGGACAATCAATGACAACACTGAGCAATACGTCCTGTGTTTGTTATTATACATAAATTGCATTATAGCATGAACAGGTCTTCAATATTCCCAAAGTGATTTTTAGGTCTGTAGTTTGATCTCTTTCTCTTCTGTGACAGGTGGCCCGTAAACTGGTGATTCTGGAGGGAGAACTCGAGCGAGCGGAGGAGAGAGCTGAGGTCTCGGAAATGTGAGTTGTGGTTTGACAGTCTCCATTTTTAAGTCAGGCTATTCAGATATGAAGATCATTCAAACAACTGCTGATTTGCATATTGCATCAAATGTTGGAGTATTTCCAACAGTACATTTCTCATCAGCACACCTTAGTGCAGGTGAACTTAGCTTTGATGTGTACTGACGTGCTGTTTCTGTATGGTTGTTATTTTCAGAAAAGCCAGTGATCTAGAGGAAGAGTTAAAAAATGTAACCAACAATCTGAAATCACTGGAGGCTTCGTCTGAGAAGGTAAGTAGCATTGCCCTCATTTTATAAAGGCTCACTGTTAATTGCATCTGTTTGTCCGTTAAACGTCTCAGAATCTCTTCATAAATATTGTCTCTGAATCCAATATATCAGTAATGCTTTCCATGCAGTAAGGGTTATGCCACTCAGATTGTTATTTTAGCAAAGCTGGAAGGGCTTGGAGCCGGCGTGGTGCCAGTTGTGCCACATGACTTACCTAGCTACTTATGCAGCTAGTTTACTGTGATTGAATCACCAACTCATGCCTGTCTGATGGGCAGTGTGGTACACAGTATGACGACTTCGGCCCAACACAGTCATGTGTTTGAACCATAATATCAGCCTGTTGCATAGATAACTAAGAACTTCTGGTTCATTAGCACAAGCTGGGTTTGGTATGTCCTTCATATTTTGCCACGATGTTTGCGAGGCGTACTTATTGCGGCACTAACATGTCCTTGTCGCACTGTATCCTGATTGTTTCTCTTTTTTCTTTTTTTGGATAAAAGTGTCAGCTAAATGACTGAATGTAACGAGTACGGTATATTAAATGGATCATATGTAATAGGCCTATTGCATTTGTTTATAACTTGTGTTATAGCCCAGGATTTGTTCTATGTGCTATGTACACGCAAACAGAATTCAAATGTATGGTTTCTTCTTTTCTACATTTCTGAATCACATATTTACCTGTATCGTTACAGTACTCTGAAAAAGAGGACAAGTATGAGGAAGAGATCAAGGTCCTTAGTGATAAACTGAAAGAGGTGAGATAATGGAATCACAACTTTGTCTGAGTAGTTTGAACATTATATTGCAAAATGTATATTTTCTTTAATGTGTTATTTATTGTAAACTCTACCCAACTACGTTCCTAGGCTGAGACTCGTGCAGAATTTGCTGAGAGGACAGTGGCTAAATTGGAAAAATCTATTGATGACCTGGAAGGTATGAACTGTTATCTGTTTTATGTATTTGCACCCTGAGAGACACCGTGGCATACGACACACTGTGTCGTCAAACAGTCTACAGTATACAGCACTGTCTTTTAAAAAACAGTTTAACAACTGGTTTGAATTAAGCAAACTATGAGTTAAAATTTTATAAAAGAGCCCCATGGAAACTATTCTACCAGACTAAAGGAACAATATTGCTCCCCAGAGAAACACAGGCTCTTTGCCTGCATTGGAATGTAACACCCAATAATGAAACCCATCCGCAACCCTTTCTTGCTGTGTAAAATAACAGCTACTTTTAGCAGCAATGCTTATTTTACATCAGCAACATGGAGAAATGTGTTATTATTAGACGTTTCTGATTAAATGCTTCTGTCTTGTGATTTCCTTCTACTCTCTCTGCATCTGTAAAGTATGACTGCTTATGCTTTGAACTGAATATTCTTCTCCGTTGTCCTGACCAATCTCATTCTTCTTTCTCCATGATCCATGTCTGTCTTTCCTGCTCTTCGCCTCTCCCTGTCTTTGCTGCCTGCGCTTCTTCGCTCTTGCTTTGGACTGCATCTCCTGTTGATCTTTGACCTCCAGATGAACTGTATGCACAGAAGTTGAAGTACAAGGCTATCAGTGAGGAGCTGGACCATGCCCTCAATGACATGACCTCTTTATAGAGAGCTGTTTTAGAAACCTGTGCATGTGTGTCATCTCTTGCTGTACTCAATTGGCCTTTCTGTGTTGCTCTGTGATATCTTCAAATACGGGCCATTTCCTCTGTTATCGGTGCCTTACTCTCTCTCCTCATGCTGGGCCTCAATAAAAAGCCTGGTTTTCCTATGCATACTTCACTTTGTCTCTGTTTGCTTTTCTCAAGTGGCTCAATACTTACGACAGGAAACATTTTACAGATCGTCCAAACTACTCGCTATAAACAGTTGTTTTAAAAAAGGTTTTACAATGTCAAGCAGTCAGGGTCAGTAAAATGTATTTCATCAGACTGAGTATCTTCAGGCTCCAGTACTGTGATCCACCTGCTGTTGTGACTTTTCTTTAGTTAGACACAATTTCAGTCACATTTCTTTGGTAGTCACTTGATAGTTTTCTACTTTCTACGAGAAATTACACCTCAGCATCTATTTGGTATTGGTATTAAGTATGAATGTATATTTAGAACATTGATTTCCTTGCCAAACATGTTGAGCAGTCCAATCCAGTTAAGTGATCCATATATATTGTAGACAGACATGTTGTTTTGAACAAAACCCAGGTGAGCTTATAATCATTTTCCTTTTTCACGAGTGGCAATGGAATGAATTAAATAAATCAAAGTGATGAAATGCCTTCTTTTAACATAGCTTTGATAACATCTTTGAACTTCAAATGCATGCTCTACTTACGTGAAATGGTCTGGATGTTTGAAGAGTCTTTTACTCTGTTACTTAAATCTGCATACTAAATGGTTTGGCATGTCTAGAGTGATGTGAATCATGTCATGTGGATTATTCTGAGTCTGGCCATGTGGGTTATTTTGCATATGGATGCCCTAACTACACAAAGAGCCATTTTGTGTTTGTCCACATACTGTAACTCTACAGCTTGGGTTAGATGTTTTTGATGCATGCATAAAATACTTTGTTATTTTCATTTCAGAAAAAGTAGCAAGTGCAAAAGAGGAGAACCTGGGAATGCATCAGGTCCTGGATCAGACACTGCAAGAACTTAACAGTTTATAAGTCTGGTGAGGAAGACTGGAAGAAGAAGAGGAGAGGGAGAGGAGGAGAACAGACGTCGCTCCACATTCCATTAATTTCACACCTCACTTCCTGTTTACGGCAGTAAAGTCTCATACCTTATGACAGGAGATTAACTATACATTCTTGTTAACAGTCTGTTGTTTCTGGAAATTTCTTGATAGTGCACCAACAAAATACATTCCATAATTGCAATGTAACAATGTTTACAGAATTGTGGTTTATTTTTTTCATTTTATTATTTTTTATACCCCAATGCTCACCAAGAATTCACAGCAGTATGGTTTAGTTGAAATTGTGATATATGAAATGATCCCTTTATGTTCAACATACTGAATTATTTATGGAGACCTAATTTGAGAATGTATTTCAGCTTCGGTTGGATTCTTCAAAATACAGCTCAATTATGCCACCTACTGGGAATATTTGTTGTAAAAAAATGACATGTTGCTCCAAAGGCAGGACATTGCACAGACAATGATATGATCTATGTAAAACTGGTATATTGGATGCCTTGTAGAGCAAGTTTGAATACATTTTGCATGCTTTCTGAATGATATTCAGTCTTTACCTCTACAGGGACATATGAAACTTGTTAGATAAGCGTGCATTTACACTAGACTCAAAGAGAGTAATTCTTTTCAGAGGACCATGTGAATGTAGAATTATGCCTCAGGCATTTCCTCTTCATTGCAAAGGTGACATGTATGTTCCTCTATGGCAAATACATCAACGGGAAGGCCATAATTATTCAAATGTTCTGTGCGGGCCCAAAGTTTCATGGTTACTAAACTAAAGAATAAACACAACCAGTGGAACATGATAGCTACATTGTGTCTCTGGCAGTTGGGCTTGTGTGTCATGTCAGTTTAAATTCTTTAAAAGTCAATTTGGTCATGTTAACTGTCATTTTTTATCTGAAATATGTATATAGGATGCTATATATGGTTGGGGAATATGCCATATTAATATAGCCTACCTTGTCTTAATCAGTGTTACTTGAATGGACTTTATAGGCCTACCCCAAACAAGGAAATATTCATATGAAATCTGTCACATAAAGTGTTTCAATGTGTCAGCAGTTCAGTTTTGTATTTAAGAGAAAAGCAAATTAACGCTACACTGTCAGGCAATCTTGTGTTTTGTGATTTTAACAGTGTCCATGGGAATTTTAGGGGTTGGAATGTGGTAGCCTAGGTAAATGTCAGGTCAAGGTAAAGTAGATGGACTGATTAGGCCTACCTCCTAGCCTACTCCTTGTGGCAAACGAAACTGGTGCAACAGGACTCAGCTCCAGAGAAAATTAAATGAACGTTTAGGAACAGAGACTTGGGGACTGAACTTTGGTGTCACCTCGTGCAAACATAGCAGTAGTGTCTCCTTTAACTTATGCCTGCTCGTTACTGTAGCCTACTTCATTGTCAGGTGGACTATTAGCTATCCTCAAAAGTAAACGTGACAAATGGACTTTCATTTTTATAAAGGGAAGTAATTACCTCCTGACCGTCACCGTGTTGGAAGCTGTTTATCAAATCACTCCCCGCCCCTGTGCGGCTAAGACGGAGCTAAGTTCCTGTTGGAGCACATCGCAGCACAGCAGAGTGGCCTCAGGTAACAGGTGCGTCTCTTAATGTTTACCTGTGTAAAGTAGTTTAGCTTATCTATATGAATGAAATTATAGCTGATGCAAAGGTCGTGTTGTTCGGTTCCTCTGCTCCTACTTTCTAACATCTAGGTAGCGAATAAATGATCTCAGGTAAGCCAACAAGATAGGTAGGCTATCTTAATATCGGAATACTGCTCGATTTTACTGCTCGACGTCGTGCAAATGGCATTTCCTTATTGTAGCCCATTTTCTGGTGTCAAATTGTATAGGTTATACGCGCTGCTATGGCTTATTTGTATTTAAGCTTTCCTCTGCCCACAAGGAAGTTTGTCTAGTAGTCATTGTTTGTAGCCAAATCTTTGCAGTTTTGTTACTGTTGTAACTATTGGTTAAAGATTAACTTGGCTACTACAGTAGGCATAGATTTGTCCTACATGACAAATACAAAATGACACAGTAGCTTACTTATGTCAGTTACAACATTTCCGGATACCGATAGGCCTATAAGGTGGTCCTCTAATTATTATTGAATTAAAAGTGAGTACTGAATTAATTACTAGATGCTGCAGGTTCTGCTTAATCTAATAGGCTACAATTATAGGAGATAGTAGGCCTAGTTTAATAATCAGCAATGTGCAGTTACCAGGTCTTTGGACTATGGATGGAGCATCACAAGAGAAACATGAAGCAGCTGTTGCCTGGTTTTCTGGGTATCAGCTGGGTTATATTCTGCAGAATGGAATCGTTCCAGACTGGTTCCATGGCATTATAACCAGAAAGTAAACCCTTTTTATGTTTTTATTATTATTCATAAATAATTTTCTCTGGTACAGATACAAAAATAAATGAAACATTATTACCATTATATACAATTACTAATTAAGCTGTGGATGAATTATGTCAAAGGGCTGCAGAGGACCTTCTGTCTGCCAAACCACCAGGATACTTTTTAATCAGAGTCAGTGAGAGCAGAATCGGATACACTCTGTCATATCAGTAAGTGAGCACATTTAGTCAGCCGATTGTTCTGTTGTCCTTGATATTCTAGTGTCCTAACAATAAAAGGTATTGTATTTTATGTAAGGAAAATAGCTATGTAAAAACATGTTGGTTACACATCAGTTTTGCTCTAATTTTCACTTGCAGAGCTCATGACCGTTGCAGGCACTTTATGATCGATGTTCTGCCAGATAACCACTACATGATTGTAGGAGAGAGCATTCGCCACAAGTCTATACAGGACCTAGTTGCTTATCATCGCAGGGTTCCTATTCTTCCTTTCAATGAATTAATTACAGTTGCTTGTGGACAGGTAGGTCTAGTGTGAAAATGCCATATTTCTATTCTCACTCACTGGACTGGTTCTGACAGAAATATTGATTCCCTTCACAGGCATCAAAGGACAAGGTTGATTATGCTGAACTTCTCTTTGTCAAGAAACGTCCTCCGACGCATGGCCCCAGTGCAGTGTCACCAAGCCCCCCTCAGTGGAACAGTAATGTTTCACCCCCTGCAGCCGAGGACATTCCACCAGCACTTCCTTACCGGTCAACTACAACTAACAATGACGCCCCAAATCAGAGTACAAATCCATCTTCTGTACCTGCCTCATGTGGCCCCCCTCGACTCTACCCCTGTCTTGAGGCTGAACTGGGGGCACTAAGTGCCCAGATTGTGGTATGGACATTTCTCTTTCACTGATGTATGTTTTTTTCCCCATTCAGTGGACTGGTGACTGTATTGGAGAAATATACAAGTCATTTGTTGTGTGTCATGTCATTTCACATTCAGGTTCAAGATGCAAAGCCTGTGCCACTACCCAGGAAAAGACTTTGTGTCAACAACATACAAGTGGACCACCCACCAGAGCTACCTGCGCGTGACTCCTTGGATCTCAAAATGGAGCAGCCATGTGCCAGAATCAATGGACTAGGTGACACCAAGGCAGCATGCAACGAAGGGCCACTGACTCAGCCTGGTGCGCCAAGTGTGGATCTGCACCAACCGAAAGCACAAGAGGCAAAATCTGTTAGCAACCTTACACAGTTACGAAAGAAGTTTCAGAAGATGAGAGGGGCCTCGGAAGAGCATACGTATGCAGAGATCAATGACGTAGATGTGCAAAGACTACCCCTCCCAGGTGTAGGAAGCAAAAATGGAAACAAGATCGCTTCTGAAAATGAATATGAAGTGCTTCCAGAAGAGTCTTCTGACATTAAGCCCTCATCTAAAATGAGCCAGTCCTCTGGTGATGTATCGAAATCGGAGCAGTCACTGCCATCAGAGTACCTGCCACCACCACCTTTTGCCCCAGGATATTAATGGGGGAACCTGCTGGTGTATATCTGATTAAACCATTCTGGAATGGAAGTGGTCAGAGTAGTCATATCTTGGATGTAAATCTTTTTCCGTGCCCCTCTTGAATGTACAGTTATGTTTTCTAATATGGTGATACATATCAATTTGTAATTGTGGTATTTAAATATATATTGTCCTTATTATCTGTAACTCTGATATGTCAGTAATTAACACATTATTTTCTTATTGTCGTTGCTATAGAAATAGGATTAAGCTGTGATAACTGAAGTGATTTATTGTCTGTTTTACATAAAGGAACTACAAAGATTTCCAGTTCCTCTTCTCATGCTTCTTCCCTCAGTTTTATATAAGCTATTATAAGGCTATTAGTTTTCACTGCCTTCTGCTTCAAGTAGGCTACAATAAAAGGACAGTTGCATGTTACACAATTTAGGTTGATAGGCTTATATTGCCACCTAGTGGTGAGTTTTGTACCACATGCCTGTGGCACTAACAAGGTGTGTGTAGATATTTTAATGTTTATTGTGTTTATTTTTGGCATCTGCCAACTGTATTTGAAACAACTACAGTCTAAGCCAATTTATTTCAACTTTATGCTATAATGTGAAGTAGGCCTATATCTTGACATAAAGGCCTATAGGCCTAGACTATCTCATTTTTATTAAGGCTACATTTTATAACAAATGTATGCCTATCTAAAAGTTAAGGAAAGCAAACCTGTCCATGTCATAGGGCAATGCAGTAGCCTAAACCGTTAACGTTAACACTAAACAACATGAATAGCTCTAAACTTGGCTGCTCAAATAAAGAAAAGTGACCTGAGTATGTATGACATCATCATCCCAGCCATTGGCAAACTAGCATGTCATAGCAAGTCAGAGAATGAGCTAGCTTATCTTGCTTGCTGTGATAAATGGACATTAGTGTAGCCCGTAGCTGTTGTTACAAACGCATGCGGCTTTAAGATCTGCATTACATAGAGAGAATCAACTAAAATTGTTTTATTTGCCATTTTGTGGAATTCTTATTCATCTGGGAACTTCAGTCAACGTCAACAAGCTAGGAACTTAACAATGTCTTTCGTGCCTGGCCAGCCGGTTACTGCTGTTGTGGTAAGCTATGTTAGCATTTTTAAGAACATAATTCACAGTGACGTTAACATTTATATTATTTTCAGTTCAATTTGTTTATTAGCTTCTATAACAAGTTGTGACTTCTGACATTAGATTAAAGCTTACCTTGTTAATAACTTGGGGAAATACGTGAAAAGCGGCTCAATCAACTTACGCATGCTAGCTTGTCGCTAATTATTTATTCGACTTGTCAGCAAAGTTCTGCAAGGGCCTAGGACGAACCTAGTATTAAGTTAGTGTTGAAGTATTTTACTGACTTTTACTGAATTTACTGACTATTGCATGAAATGTATCGAGGTACCCACCGATTAACTTTTCCCTTTCCTTGCCACTAGTCCTAAAAGTAGGTGTGGTGAGATGCGTTTCTTCATTGTCGTGTTTTACGCTTTCATTCACAGCGTCGCGCTTTACTTATAACAAGTAAATTGAGTTTAGTATGCTAGTAGTTGTAGTTAGCTTTCAGTTCGATTATTGAAGTTCATTTGGTTTATTGTTTTTTCCAGCAACGAATCGAAATAGTCAAACTACGACAGGGTGACAACTTGATTTTGGGCTTCAGTATTGGAGGAGGAATAGATCAGGATCCAGGACAGAATCCATTTTCTGCGGACAAGAGCGATAAGGTAAAGTTCTGAGTGTCACTCCAGTGGTGGTTTGATGTTTTCTTTTTTTCAGCAGATGGGTTAGTAACAATGATGCACTAATAGACTACATTTTGCCTGCATTCGTTGGGTCTTTGTAAGAGAGTTGACTCCACCCATTGATAACCAATCGATGAATCACTGAATTACAGTGGTGAGAATGGAGTCCTCTTAAAGGCACCGCAGATCGTAGTGAAGTAAGAAATTAAAGTATAGCCTAATTGTATAGTTTCATGATTATTACGTGTTGTTTTGTCAGGGTATCTATGTAACAAGAGTAACACCAGGAGGACCAGCAGAAGTGGCAGGTCTGAAGATGGGAGACAAAGTAATGCAGGTTGGAAAGCTTTAAGTGAACATATTTCCATGTAACCAGCTCATATTGCTATGCTACGAGCCACAATCCCAAAAAGACACATCGGCGTATTAATGTCTTGGAGACGTCATTCATTGATTTGATACCGATGGGTTACCTTTAAGGCATGTTATTATGCATTCATTGTTTAAAGTGCAATTTGTCCACCAGGTGCTGCTACATACCAGCTTTCATGTCCACACATAATTATATATAACTTCCTATATACAGTTAAGGCCAAAATGATTAGCCCCCCTGACATTTTGGAACATTACTCTAAAATTCTCCCTAAGTTTTTCATCCCTGATAAAATTTTAAAAATCAAACATTCGCCAGTGTTATTGTGTAGAATCTGGTGCATTTTGGAGTGTTGATATTATTATTAGGAATGCTTAATCAATTTGTGTGAAAAGTGGAGTGGTCAAAAGGATTAGCCCCCATGTGATTTTTTTGCTTCTAAACACACACGACCAACCTGTCACCTTTCAAGCCGCACCTTTGCAGTCAGTTAATGTCCAGACAACACCTGAACATCCAATCAGCATTGATTGTTTACCTAAAGACTTCAAGGAACAGGCCTGCAGGCACTTGAATATCTGTCTGAGAGAAAGATCATCAGGGATGTTAGCAAGCATCCCCGAACATCCGCCAAAATGATAGTTGCTGACCTTGAGACCTTAAAGTCTTGAGGAAGACAGTAGCAAGGGCTTTTTATTGTGGAGGCCTTCAAAAAAACATTACTCCAAAAGGGGCGCTTCAAAGTCAGACTGAACTTTGCCCATGCACATTTAAAAGCTAAAAGTGAGTTTTGGAAAACTGTCCTTTGGTCCAATGAGATTAAACTGCAGCTGTTTGGGCACATGGATGTTGCCTACGTTTGGCGAAAAAAGGGAAGGCCTACAACCATAAAAAATACAGTTCCCACAGTGAAGCATGGTGGTGGGAGCATCATGTTATGGGGCTGTTTTGCTGTCTCAGGCACAGGGAGCCTTGTTTAGGTGCATGGGATCATGAAAAAGAAAGATTATGTTGACCTTTTGAGGGATAACATCAAGACGTCTGCTCTTAATCTAGGTTTAGGTTGCCACCAGGTCCTTCAGCATGATAATAACCCAAAGCATAGTGAAAAGTGGTTTAAAACGCCCCAAAGGATACCAAAATCAAGGTCTGAATAGCCTAGACAGAGACCAGACCTCAACCCCATTCAGAATCTGTGGCACGTGCTTAAAGCAAGAGTCCATAGAAGAAAACCTTGCTGTTTGGACAAGCTGGAGCTAAAGAGTGCTTAAGAGATATATGTGCCAACCTAGTAAAAGATTATTCAAAGAAGTTGTTGTCAGTTAAAGCAAAGAAAGGCTACACTATTGACTATTCAGGGGGCTAATAATTTTGAACATGTCAATTTTTGTTTTTCTTGTCACAAATCAGAGCATGAGTAAAACATTATCATCAAACTTTGTGGGCATACTGTCTTTGCTCTTTTGTAATCATATAAACTAGGCACATTTCTGGAAATGGTCATTTTCATGTATAAATAAAGGATTATGTCTGAATTCACAGGGGGGGCTAATCATTTTGACCTTAACTGTATGTTGGTAGTAAGTATTCATTGTTTACCAACAGGTTAATGGTTGGGACATGACGGTGGTGACTCATGACCAAGCTCGCAAAAAACTTACCAAGAAGAATGAAGATGTGGTGCGGCTGTTGGTGACCAGGAAGGGACTGGAAAGCGCTGTCAGAAATGCTATGATGTAAGGATGACGGCAAACAAGCACACTCTCATTCAAGGGGATTTTAATCAAACAATTATGTGGCCAGCTGTAATTGGATCTGAATTGGATGCAGAGGCTAGAAATTATGAGTTTTAGGAAAGGAACAAGAAATCACATGCATGAGTGAAATCACATGAAAAATTATTTCATGTGTGCGGAACAACTAGCTCTGCATATGCCAAAGTTCAAAGCCATTCTGACAAGGTATTAGAGCTTACTGTAAAAGTTGCCTCTCTCTGACCGTTATTTTTTTTGTGTGCGTGATTACTTACACATTCTAATATTTTTCATTTTTGTTTTGTTTCGGGGTTTTTTATACATATAATCAGTAACACTAATTAAAGAACTTTTTCCCTAAATGTCATGTTATAATAACAATAGGATATCACAACAGTGTTGACTGTTTCTTTAACTTTGCTCAAACCAAACTCACAAAATACCAAGAGATATGATTTTCACAGACCATGTCCTCTGCTCTTTTGTTTTTGTATACACTTGGGAGAAATCAAATGACAAAATGGAAAATTTATATCGTAATCTAACAGCAGACACTTGTCAGCCAGGAAGGATTTGATCGTCCCAAAAGCATACCTGTAGTTTAAACACAAGCACAACATTCCTCAATGTGCCATTTTTCATAAACGTATAGGCTAGTACACTTTGTGTTCAGTGTGCGTTATGTGGCTGATTTGACTGGCTCCACACATCAAATGAACAGTATAGTTGACCCAATCTCAGTCAACCTTTTATACACCAAGTCTGTGTTCTTCATGTATGTAAGTGCTTTTTTTTTCATTCTAAGTGCATGGAATTATCAGAGATTCATTATCTTCTAATGAATCTATGCATTTAATGCAAGTACTGTCCATTCAATTCCAAAACTGTAATAATATACAATGTTGATCATACCCTTCTGAGGAAAACTTGTTTCTTTATGTCCATATAATTCTTGTTTTGAGTTTGTTTTACTTTTGATGTTTCAATTGGGAGCTGGCCACACTGGCTATCTTTATTTCAATCACTATACACTGGCTCTCTTTTGTAAGTGTCCTTTCTTTAACTGATTTACCTGAACTTGCTGCAATCTTTTACTGGTAGAATCAACCATTTTGATACTCCCATTTTGACATTTGATTGTATATTTTTATATATGGACTATATAAAATGATTTAGTTAAATGTTGTCTCATTTTGTGCATTGATTTCAACAATCTTCAAAATGTCGTTTGAGTGAAAACTTCAAACATAGGTTTCATTGAAAATAAAGTATCCAGTTGTTACTCTATGCCTAGCACAGATGTAGGCTACAGTATTCACCTAGCCATGTCTGTATGTTTTGCATTTGTAGTCCATTTGATCCCCATTCACTGTTAAGGCTCTAAAAAGCCTTCCCGTATCATCACATCAGCTTGAAAGTAATCAGGTGACATTTCAAAGCATGGAATCCATTGGGTGACCTTTCACTATGTACAGTTATTTTGATATGAGGAGAATATCCTCTTTCATCCCCTAATGTTGGCAGACAACAAAAAACAAATGGTTTCCTTTCAACTTCATATGTGTGTAACATTCTCCTCTTAGCTATGAATAGCAATTAACCTGCGCTACACACGCCTACCCAGTCAGTGTACACAAACATATAGCGTCAGGAGAATGGCTATTGGAATCTTCATTCATTCAGTAACACCTCGTACAACACCATCCTGTGGGATAGTGATGGGATGTATTGCCATGACTATGTTAACAAAGGCTACTTAACATAATCCATTAGAGAACATGCTGTAATTTAAATGAGCAAATGTCTGTGGGAACAGATCAAGATCCATCATTACAGCTTTCAACATGTGGTGAAACTTATATAGTGGAGCATATACAGTAGATTGATATGTTCACACTAGATGCATTTCACCACTGATTTAGAATTAGATTGTAATTTTGGGCTCTTGCTAGTGAAATTAATGAATGAGCCGCATGTCTTCTCTGATGCTGCATCGTTTTGCTGCCTAAGGGAACCATGCCTCATTCCACTTGCTTAAACAAAGAGGCAGGTTTGCATGAGCACTCACGACTATTTCATGACCATTTCCCCATTTTTTGGGGAAAGAAATGGAACAAAACAAATATCAAAACATGTCTGTAAATGTTTGTGCTATTATATGTTTGTCTTAAATTTGCAAGCAAAACAGGTTTAGAAACAATGAATAAAAAAAGAATAAGATTTATGTTTTGTATACATTAACCACAACACATCTTCAAATCAATACCTGCACTTCATTTGAAGGTGTATAATGCAACAAACTATATCAGCTTGTTTTATGTTTTAGGCAAGTTGGTATTGCATCTAAGCATTATTTATGGTTATGGTTATGATTATGGGATTTGGCAGACACAATTTGTCCAAAGTGACATAAATAACAATACAATACTTCCATTTTAAAAACAATTAAAAAAGTTGGTAAGACTATATTAAGGAGAATAGCAATAAACACCAATGCCGATTCAATCAAAAGCCATGAAAATAAACCAATACTTTAATATACAAACCATAACGCATAAGAAATTCTTAATAAACGTTGAACAGATATGCCTTTAGACCCCTCTTGCAAGCCCCATAACTATCAAGAGGAATGGCGAGCGCTGGGCAACTGATTCCACCAACATGGAACCACTGAGGAAAAGAGTCTTGAATTTCACCCAGCATTTATGGCTGTTTGACACATTTCCCTGGACAGCATGAAAAATACGTCACCATATGACTAGTAATTTCATAATTTGTGTAAACTTGTGTAAATGAGCACTATGCATTTTGTTGTAGAGGGCAAGCATATAATTATGTCTAAATGTGGATCATACATGGTTCACACCTCCCACACATTGGCAGAGTAATTTTGTTTCCATAGTGATGCTGCTGTTATCGCCGTGTTTCTTCATGTAGACTGTGACATATCAATTCAGTTGTAGATTATTGTCCTATGTTTCCATGAGACCCATTTTGTAGTTTTGTACTTGCATTAAGGGAGTTTCACACCATTTCTTTGCTTTTGCTTCCTGTTTTATCAGTATGCTGTTGTTGCCATGGTCTTACAATCTACAGCATGCACATACACATGCACACATTCTATCAATGCATTTCCATCAAGGCTATAATCATATTTGAGGGGGACATGTCCCCCCAATATTTAGAAATGCTCCAAATGTACCCCCTATCAAGATAAAATATAATGCTAGTATCACCCACTGTTTTGGAGTCCAAAATAATCACTTGTTACAAACTGTAAAAATGCTAAATGGTTAAATAGAGAGTGCAGAAGAAGCACAGAGAAGAGAGAAAGCCGGGAAAACACTTGCCTTGCACAATAAATCCCCTCTTGAGCCTTTACTGTGAAAATTGTAGACTACCATGGCATTTTGAAGTACCAGTTGATAAAAAGCATTGAACAAATTGGTAATTTTTTTCTGAGAAATTGCACATTGCTCTCTTCACCCTATCCTCTCCTGTAGCATTTGATCAGTGTCCTGATAGGGTAGAGCTTATAACTACCAGCTACTACAAGATACTGTTAGCTATTGTCTTATGTCATTCGGGGAGAGGGGGCATACTGTGCTGTACATGATCTTATATAAACAATATTTAAACCAAAACTACTGCCTTAGCCTCCCCTCTCTCGTTAGACTATATCTGAATGCATTAATAGTTACATGATGATCAGATGGCACCACAAAGCAGAAAGCACATGAAGAACCGTTTTTCGAATATTTACCACTTTGGCCACAGTATCTTTACTCATCTTCACCAATGCACAGATCTATGTTCATATAATTATAGCTAAGGTATTTGGTCAACCCTCATTGACATTAAAAACGCACATTTGGTCACCTGAATGTTGACACCATGGCTACAGCCTTGATTTCCATGCCAAATGTGAACAATCCCTTATATTAATCAATTAATCATCGATATGGGACTTCAGAGGAGTCATTTCAAGAAATGTTGGCGAGAAAGTGCACTTGTTTTACTGACGTATGTGCTCATTTTACTAAATTGTGCGCTTGTTTTACTAAATCTTGCTCTAAATTTAGATTGTGCACTCAATTCAGTACATCAGGTACTTGTTTTACTAAAATGGTGCACTGAGATTATTTTTGCAGCATTCTTTCTTCATCTCAGGTATTTTGTTTCTCTCTCTCTCTCTCTCTCTCTCTCACACACACACACACACACACACACACTCACTCTGTTTACTGAGGGAGATCAGCAGGCAATAGAAATGGCAGCCATACTGTACCAACATGTGATGCAGATATTTCAATCATAATAATGCAGGGTTGCATTCTTTTAGTTGTTGTCAAAACCTCATTTGCGCTCCATCTTGGTCTTCTCAGGATTTGGCCCAACATCAAAATCAAAATCATCTTCTCCACCATCACAATAATCACCTGCTGAAATTATGAATTGGTTTGGATTCAACATAGAGCTAAGAGCACAGATGCCGCTAAGATGTCCAGCAACTTTATTTTCGTATTAATGTTATTTTATGCACTTATGTAGGTCTACCTCCTCTCAGGTTTTCTACCATATGCATTGCTGATCACATTATTTCTAGGCCATTTTTTTTCCATAGACAGCAAAACTAAACTCCTGTTTACTAGATGGACAATAACAGATCAGAACACTCTGATATAACTTCCATATCATGAGGTTTATATCTTTTGAGGGAAGAGAAAGGGAAGTCAAGGGGAAACAAGAAATACATCAGCGGGGCTTAGAGGAGTGGCTCATGCAAGCAGTAGCACCATGATGGGACATATTATATTGTAGCCTTCACCTTACTTTGTCTTGAGCATTTGACATTTGTCTCTACTGAAAAGAGTGCTATACATTATATGTTTTTAAATCTGCTTAAACTAATTTATAGCCTAGTGATTGCGGTTGGATAGGCTAAGATGTAGGTCAAAATACAAAATAGGTCTATATTTTCCTATAAGTCAATGGACTGCAAACAGTTGTTTTGATAAGCTTAGTTTTATAGCACATCCATACTGGGGGGTGGCTGACAGGGTGGCTGGCGGCAAAAGGGCCTAAGACATGTGTAGGTGGAGGAGTGGGCAGAGAGGCAGTGAAGGTCAGTAATATGTGTATCCCTTGAGCTGCTCTAACAAGGAATTGGAGGAGGGTATGTTGTCATGGTAATAGGAGCACCATATCTGCATTTTGTTACTAGTTCTAGAACTAGAACCCAAGAAAACGATTAAATCTGCAAAGAGATTGGATTGTCTGTTAAATATTGTAGTCACGGATCAATGATCTGAAACTGATTAAAGGACATTTCATTTTAAAGTAAAACAATGAGCTGCTGAATTTATGAAAAATCCATCATCATCATCATCATCATCATCATCACCATCATCATCATCATAATATTTCAGCACAACACCTCCTACTACGTTTAGCGGGACGCTGTTGAGATTTTTTCTGAGGGGCAGCAGGTGGCTTTTCTTCTCGCCTGAAGAGTCCTTAACCTATCCTTCCCACGCAGACCTCTGTTCGCGTATGAGGCGGGTTTTCGTCATATAAATTACATTGTGAGAGTGAGGGAAATCGTTCTTCCTCAAAAACGGCACACGAGGAAGTAGAAAAGGCAGACTTTATCATCTTCTTTGCATCACTGACTGAGAACATCATCGGGTGAGAAATAGGCTCCAAACTTGCTCAAGCACGGCGGATGACACTTTTGAATAGGGGGTATGTGGTAAACTAGGCTATGCCATTACTGGTTGGGCTCATTTTCAATGCATGATAATAATTTCATAATTTAATAACTTTACTGTTGTTTGTTGTTGATGGTGTTTTTGTCTGGCGTAGGGAGCGCATTTGGTTAGGCTATAGCCTTATTTTTGTGCATGTTTGTCTTTGAAATTTCTGTGGAAAGTAGGATAGGCTACTGTATGTGCATGTCTAATATGTTGCTATAAAGAGGTGTTTTTGTGTATTTCAATACATTTCTTAAATTAATTTTATATCACAATAGCCTACTGTAGGCAATTGGAAAATTGAAGCAGTTTCATTTTTGCTAAATATCTGCAAGACTATTCCCACTGACATCAGCATGTCTCTTAGGGCTGGCTGTCACTAGCAGTAGTAGTAGCAGCAGCATAGGCTATAGTGACAACAAGGAATTGGGTTATTTTTTTCACAGGACTACCCCTAGCCTTTGTAGTGTCCATTCTTAGCATCTGTTCTCAGTAGGGGACAGGGTAGCTTTGGGGGCGGGTGATGGTGGCGGGGGACACTTCTGAAGGTAAGGTCAGACAGGTGATGGTCTCACATGTATCAGCTCATGAGGTCCTTAGAGTCTCGCCACTGTTCACCTTGGTAGTACAGGTGCTACTACACCTGCCTGGTTCTGGTCATAGTTGCCTTTACAGTGACATCATGAGTGGTGAGTACAGACTCTTTGCGTGGTAATGGGTAGTGTTTGGTGGTGTGACAATAGGATTGGACTTGTACAGCTGCATAGCTGGGTTATATACAGTAGGGGTAGCTTTTGTGTGTTGAGTTGAAGCACTTGCAGCTATAAGGCACTTGTTTTGAGATTGATAAAACAAGACACATTTTCCCTGCAATGAATTAAAACTATTTATTGTGCCGATATGTTAGGCTATAGATATTTAATAACTGATGTCAAACACTATAGTTATTTTGGGGGTATAGTTGAATTGAAGAAAGATTATTTATCATAACTGGTCAACATGGTTTCCTAGCAGTACCCTGTTGCATTTGACAATCATTCATCTGCGTTAACGCATGCTACAATTCCCTCACACATGCACACTCTGGTGTTAATAGTGCTTTTGCTTTGGCGAGGGAACTGAGGAGACCACAGCTGACTGAAGTACAGCGGTCTCCAGTGGGGCTCTCATGCAGCATTAATACCCCTCGGCTGGGTGTCTGAAACAGAATTGGCAATGGCGAGCACACCAGAGAAACACTCTGTATACAATTGGCACCTCCGCTCTGAACAGAAGGCATGAGTTACGCTGCTGTTTACAGGACTGGAGTCACAAATATAGAAAAAAAAAATCCATACACAAAGACAGAAAAACATGATTTAAAATATAGAAATGTACATTTAATGTGCATGTACCATTATTTATTTAGTAGAGCCACTTATGGGGTATGTATGCTGTAAGTGGCATGTAAATGATGCAATTATGCAAATATGTAGAAAGATGTACTACAGATACTCACAGAGATGTCACTTTTATTTTAACCTCACAAATAGATATTATTCCCACATAGATGAAGAGAAACTCACATGCTCTCGTCATGTTGCCTTTGATAAAACATTACAGCTGTGTGAATTTTAAGAAATTTCATCAGCATAATAAGCAAGTATTTCCATCAATATTTATGGAGATGTCTGGGGAAATTCGATTTTGAGCAAGTTTTTGAGAGAAACTTGTTCATAACTCTTCAGAACAGAGGATTATAAGTGCAAAGGGATTAGAGGAAAGCAGATTTACTTATATGATATAACATTTCAGACATCTATGGTTTACAGTATACATGAAGATAAAGATAACAAAAATGTATGTGTGTTGGACAGCGTATGATGCATAATAACATTCTTGCAGTAGCACAAATATATTGCATATGATGTGTCAATAAAAGCAAGCAAGTAGTCATGGTAACCCAGTCATAGTAAAGAGTGTAGAATACTTGTTGCATCCCATGTCATGATATGTGTTTGCCCTCTGCAGTTTCCCATGAAACCTGTCTACTGGACCAGGTGCTGGAGCTGATTATGAATGAGAAGCCCCCGACCAGCGCCAGCCTATTTCTGAACGAGGACTCGGACAAGCCTGAGTGCCCAGAGCGAGGCCTACGGCACCTCCGCAAGGCTGTGCAGAAGCGCGCGTCCACCGCCCGCAGCAGAATGTGTTCCATCACCCGAGCGAGCGCCAGGGCCTTCCTGCGTCGCAACGCCTTTGTGCTCTTCACCATGGCTGCAGTTGCACTAGGTACTTTGTGTCACGTGTGTCACTCATACTTCACACACACACACACACACACACACGGACAATCAGCACACACTCGCACCTATACACACACACACACACACTGACACACATGCAATGAAGTAATTGTTGCCCTTTCATACGGCCATCTTTAGGCCCAGGTTTTGCACATCATGTAAAGCACATGCTAGTAAGGCATAAAAAGTTATAATATACTGTAACTAAATACCCATAATGATATATCATTTAATCAAGCTTCTGAATGTGCACACATAATAATCCTTTTTAGAGAAGTAATGGCATGGTGGACTTATACATGAGTCATTATAAGTCAAATCAATATGCATGCAACAATACACAAACATAGTACAATATGCCTATATACTAATACTAAATCACTTTTGAGTGTCACATACAGTAACAAACATGATCAACTGACTTACTCATGTGCATTCACAAGGCATCCTGAATATGCGTTCTTACAGGTTGTGTTAAATGTCAAAATCTCTGTGCAGGGGTCGCGTTGGGATTCTCCCTGCGTCCATACAAGCTGTCCATCAGGGAGATCAAGTACTTCTCCTTCCCTGGAGAGCTGCTGATGAGGATGCTCCAGATGCTGGTCCTGCCCCTCATCATCTCCAGCCTGGTCACAGGTTCACAAGCACATTCCCTCAGTTTAACACTGTAAAAGTGCTGTTGGCAAAGATCTTTGTTTTTCTGTCAGGAACTTCATGTATGAAAAGCACCAGTGCAAATTCAGTTCACCTACAGTACATACACATACATATGTACCTATCATCATATACAACACCCGCACAGCATGCAGATACAACATTCTCCTCATATACAACATAACACACACCCCGCTGAGCATTGCGACATACACATAATAACATACCACACATGTGCCAATGCTTGGTTTCCAAATGAGCAAAGTTAATGATGTTCTTATTTAAAATGCTTTAAGCAATCTTTTTGAGGTCAACTGTAACCATTATTTAGTTGTTCACTCCACCACCTCACTGTCATTCCTCACGTACTATGAATGTTATTTGAGCTCCACTCCCATAAACGAGTGTCTTTCTCATTGAGTTGTGTATTGTGTTGACTCCTCCAGGCATATCCTCTCTTGACAGCAAAGCATCAGGGAAGATGGGAATGCGGGCTGTTGTGTATTACATGGTTACGACCTTCATTGCTGTGTTTATTGGAATTGTTATGGTGATCATCATAAGACCCGGAAAAGGCAGCAGAGATAGTCCAGTGCCATCTAGTGGCAACATTGAGCCAGTGCAGGCAGCAGATGCTTTTCTGGACCTCATCAGGTAGGCCAGGCAGTTTTTCATGTGTACTTGCCTTTTGAAAAGTGTGATTTGTGTGAAAAGCAAATTGAGGTAGGTTAAAGTGATGTTCAATTACTGGATCATTGCATTCTTGGTCTGTTTTTTGTTTGATAGGAATATGTTCCCTCCAAACTTGGTGGAAGCTTGCTTCAAACAGGTAGAGAAAATGTTTTTATAACTAATGCTAGCTAAGTGAACCAACCCTATGTTTTACCATTCAGTGTTAATAATCTAATGAAATGAATCATTGACAAACTCTTTTACAGCTCTTTGAGATTCAGATGAGTTGAGTCTTTCTTACTTTACTGACATATTCATCTTTTTCTAATTCTATAGTACAAGACAAATTACAAGAAACTGATCTCCACGAAGAATGTCACCATTTCGATCAACATGACCGATTCCAACGTCACCATCACAGACCTCCAGGCTAACGACAGCGTAGTCCTTCAGACCATCCAGGAGACGGTAGAGGAGCTGGTGCCCATGGGTGGCACCTCCAACGGGGTCAACGCCCTGGGCATGGTGGTGTTCTCCATGTGCTTCGGCCTGGTGATCGGGAGCATGAAACAGCAGGGCCAGGTCCTGCGCGAGTTTTTTGACTGCCTCAATGATGCTATCATGCGCCTAGTGGCCATCATCATCTGGTAAGTGTTAAGTGTCGAGTAAAGCGCATGTTGAGTATTCCATCATCTCCATATATGCCTTTCAAATTCATGTTGCTGTCTTAGCTTGACACTGTCCCAATACTTCATAGGCATGTCATACATTTATGGACTAGTCCAGCTTGTGCTTCTGCCATTTGGACAGAGATCTTACAGCACAGTAAACATAGACTGTAGTTCATCTCCATTCACATGCATTGTATACAATGGAATGCACTGGCCTTAGTCACTCAGTATTCCCGTCTGCCAGGTACGCCCCTGTGGGAATCCTCTTTCTCATTGCGGGGAAGATTGTGGAGATGAAGGACCTGGTCCAGGTGGGGGGACAGCTGGGAATGTACACCATGTCGGTAATCGTGGGGCTGCTCATCCACGGCCTCTTTGTGTTGCCGCTGCTCTACTTCCTGGTGACGCGGAGGAACCCGTTTACCTTCATCGCAGGGCTGCTGCAGGCCCTGATCACCGCCCTGGGGACCTCCTCCAGGTGGGGCGCACAGCCAGCCACATGCCCCAGCTGCAGACAAGCTGCACATGCTGTTATCCTCTGGGCGTTTTACACATTTGAGGCACCATGAACTAGCTTTGACCACACTTTATAGGTTGTTCAACAACTATTTGTAGTCTCCACAGGATGTTTCTTTTTGGTACACAATTCCTGCTCATTTTCTGAGAACTCATACTTTCATAATTTGTAGAATTTTCCTGTGCTATGCTTATTCTTTAAGTTTCTCTTTGTATGACATAAGTAGAACACAAATGTACAGGTGTGCATTGAATCTGTAATGTAACGGAACTCTGTTTTCTTCTCCTTCGCTGTCAGTTCGGCAACCCTCCCAATCACCTTCCGTTGCCTGGAAGAGAACAATCACGTGGATAAGCGAGTGACGCGCTTTGTGCTGCCTGTTGGTGCCACTATCAACATGGATGGCACCGCACTGTATGAAGCAGTGGCGGCCATCTTTATTGCTCAAGTTAATGGCATGGATCTCAACTTTGGTCAGATTCTCACCATCAGGTAGTTGAAGTAGAAAATGAATTAAGCATTTCAATTAAAACATAAAGTGGACATTTAATTTGATTATTTAGGTTACATATAGGTATTTATTAGGTAGGCCTAGTTATATTATAACTTTTTATGCCTTACTAGCATTTGCTTAACATGAGGTGAACAATTAAGGATAATCAATACATTTTACATTGTTTTGGGTTTATGACTGATACAGTACTTCAGACGGCCTGTTTTAATTGCTGAAATGGCGGCACTCTCTTTCAGTATCACAGCAACGGCTGCCAGCATTGGAGCAGCAGGCATCCCTCAAGCTGGCCTGGTAACCATGGTGATTGTATTGACATCGGTGGGACTGCCCACGGATGATATAACGTTGATTATCGCCGTGGATTGGTTCCTGTAAGTCAACCTAAATGTCACATTGAGGCAGAGAGAGTGGCAGCGAAAATGTGCCTTGAAAGGTTATCAGTGCATGATGTAGAGTGTGTCAAAATGCTTGTGCCTTTCACTCCTACAAAGAGCTTCCAAACAGACTATTAACAGTTGTAATGGCAACATAAGAACTATTTTGTTAGCATGGAGTGTTGACTGTGTAGGAATGATTTTGGATTAAATGGTTTAATTGGTCAGTGCTTGAATGGTTTAATCGGTAAGGTGCTTGCAGACTGTTTCAGAGTAGTTGTGACTTACTGAATGCTGTTTGTGTGTAGGGACCGTCTCAGAACCACCACCAACGTTCTAGGAGACTCCATAGGGGCCGGAATCGTAGAGCACCTTTCACGGCAGGAGCTTCAGTCGCAGGACATAGAAATCGGAAACTCGGTGATCGAGGAGAATGAGAAACCTTACCAGCTCATCTCCCAGGAGAACGATACAGCGAAGAATCACAACAGTGAGACCACCATGTGAAAGAAAAAGGAGGGAAGAGAGACATCCTCACAGTTAGGACTCCTGCCCCCCGATTAGCTCTGATTTAGAGTTGTTGTCATGGGGAACATAACGACATGACAATAGAATGGGAAAGTACTGTAGGTAAAGAGGAGCAGACCATAGACAACAAGGAACAGACAGAATCATACATATTCCCTATGAGTGTTATTGTTAAAAACACCCATTTGAGACCAATTTAATGTTATTTTGTTTATTTATTCTCAACCCCGTATTTATTTGGATTTGGAAACCATATTGTCTTACAGTGGATAACAGTGTGCTTGTAAATCATTTGTTCCTGATATAAATCTACCTCTCAGTATTTGCTCATTAGTTAGGCATGTAAAAAAAACCCCTGCCATTATTATATAATATCTTAAGTTTGTTGCGAATGTTGAATGTTCAGCAAACCAGACAACCAAAACAAAACTGGTACATTTAATAAGATGATTCTGGTATTAATACAATTTAAATGGCTTTTGTTTATATATCTTCACTTTTTTACATACGCTGTTTCATGTTTGTGGTTTAACTTAATCACACTTGCTCAATAATCTCTTAGAAGAGTATCAGCTATTTTATTTAGTGGTAATCTACTGCATACTTTATGAGTTGTTACTAAAGGCCAGAGTCTGGCTTTTAAAGGCCAAACTGTCCCAGAAGAGAACTCATTAGGTTCACTTCCTTTCAAGTATTCTATTATAGATGTGCTTTTAAAAAAATGGTTCTTTAAAAAAAAATGTATTAATGGACTGTTGCCTTTTTATAGTCAGACTGTTTGGGTGAGTCAATGTTTATTTCTGCCTTTGACATTTTACTGTTAAGCACTGATATGAATAGCTTTGTGTTCCAATCATGGGCATGTGATTGAACGTAAAAGCATGGTTGGTCAGAGTTGGATTTTGAAAACATCCTAGTGATGGCATTTTTGCCCTTGTGTTTGTAGTTGGAAAGGTGATTTAGCAAGATTATAGAATGTAACTTAGATGTGAAAGTATTTTTTTGGTTATTGGCTGTTGATTTCTTGAACGACGGATTACGGAGGTATTTTGATGCCATGTTTACAATATAACAGTAGACACAACTAATGTGAGTGTCCACAAGTGCTTGTAGTGCAGCCATTGACTGTCTTTTCTGATGCTATGTGTGTTTGATATAAGTATTACATTGTTGTTCATATCCTCTGGGGCGTCTTGTAAGAGCTGAGGATCTCTAAAGGGCGTGACCACTCCACGTGGGCACTCAGACAAGTGCCCTCGATCCGGAGGGAGGTATGTGGATTCCTCTCTTCATAATTCCTTTTTGTAAGTATAAGATGCCATCATTCACTTCAGGTTTTAAAACGTTTCTTGGCCAGGATATACTCGACATGTGAGCCACGGAATTCCACCGGGGCTAAGAAACATTTGGCATTACAATTGGTATATTAAATTACGACCTTATCTGTTCTAAAAGAGACGCCACATGCACAAATGCATACATTGTTAAGGGGATTTCACATATTTTGAAGTGTATTGTTGGGACCACATGCTGTTCTCATTTTTGTGTGAGGACTTTTCTTTTTCTTTCAAAGTGGGTTGTGGCAGTGGAATACATTTTTTGTTTGAAGGGTGTATGAAAGATGTATCCAAAATAAATGTCAAAAATTAAGAACTGATGGTTTATAATCAATGCTGTTTTATGTATTGCCTAGTCCTTATTACATAAACGTGATGTTTAACAGTGAAATTCACATTCCTTGCATACCACATGGACATTATACCTTTAAGCCATAACTGCAACTACATCTGTGCTTTCCATGTCTTAAATTACAGCATATTAAGTTACCTAAGTAAACCAGCTTTTCAAATACTTTCTGCATGCTCCACAGACTTGAAGGCCATGACAGATGATGATGACAATGCTTTGATCTCAATTCCATTAAATTGAAACCAAGCCCTGTTCAACACAAATGCAGACAGGGAAGAATGCAACAACACTGTTAAAACAGCTGTCTCTGCAAACGTAATACATGTGAAAATGCATATGTCTGGCCACTGTGCATGCTACAGTCACTTCATACAGGCACATGAATAGAGGACATGTGGTGGACATGACAATTTGACTTAAATAGGATAAAGCATTTTCCCAATCACAACTACAAACTATACCTTTCAACTATGATTTTTGTATCATTAGTGAAGTAAGGAATGTATTACTTCTGAAGTCAGGAACAGTTATTATTTTCTGATATTAAGAACAGGAAAACTTTTATTATGAAGACAACAGACATTTCCGTCACAAACAAAGAATAACTTTTTGATACAGTATAAAATATAGCAATACATACAACAGGAAATGAGAGCACAGAACACTTTAAAGGTTACATTTTTATATAAATGATTATCTTTCGTGTTTAACAGTCATGTATCAGCCATATATGTTATTAAACAAAGACAAGTTCCCCTCCCTAACTCTGTGATTCAGCATGTAACTGCCAATGTTCATTGACCAGTTCCAGATACAGATATTTCAGAGGCATACTTTGGCATAGTCAGCAACAGTCAGTTTGAAAGACATTCCACTACATATCAAAACCCCTCCAAAATATCAAAGTGTTTGGTAATGGTAGCACTGCATCTACATACTGTACCTCTAAGCAGTTAGCAATGATCAATGCAGTCTGCAGAGTCAGAAGGCTGCTCTGAGGAATGGTTCATATTGTGGGCAGTTATTTTGGCTACAGGGAGAGAAAGATGAAAGGTTTCATTGGAAACATGTTTGTAATATAGTACATTTCACATTTTCTCATATGAAACAGAGGCATGAAACATACTGTTGTTCCTATGACAACATCTGTATTGACACCTCTTCATAGGTAGCAGGTGTGAGCAACTAATTTGATTTATAAATAAACTAACACACACACACACACACACACACACACACACACACACACACACACACACACACACATAAACACACACACACACACACACACACACATAAACACACACACACACACACACACACACACACACACACACACACACACACACACACACACACACACACACACACACACACACACACACACACACACACACACACACACACACACACACACACCAAGTGATATCTCAGTCTTTCCAGTGACTATGCGGGTTTGGAATGCTCAAGCAGCTTGAGTGATGTGATGCCATCCTAAATGTCACCTACCTCCGCCATGACGGGCAGATTCATGTGCGGGTGCAGCCACATGGTCCGATGTGCCTTTTCTGCCTGCCTCTGCCTCAGCTTCCGGAGCAACCTCTGCACTTTCCGGTCCCTCGGGTCAGCGCACTTCACTGCCCTCTTCGTGTACAATCTGTTCACATTGCACAGCAGAGAGAGCATGTCAAAAAGTTGATGTAATCCTTTAAACTCCGTTTTAATTAAGAGAAATGCAACAAAAGGGCATCTGTTCACAGTATCCTCAAGAATTTATGTAACTTAGACGTTTCCCCCATAAAACACGGGCAGAAAACATTCCTTTGCAAACTATTTGAGGCACTGGACGCAATTAACAAGTAGAGATTTCTTTTCTTTTTTTTTCAATAATGAGATCTGAAATAGATAGCGATGCCTTGGGGCATTCAATGGAATATTTTCCATGTCTGGTGATCACTCCTGGATGCTTGGAATACTTGCATGACTGCTTGTATGCTGCAGTCTGGGCCTTCTGTCTGCTCCTCAAACCTCAGCACATCTTTGGTCCGCACTTTCCCTTCAGAGTACTGCATGCAGCATTGAACATCCCGCTGCATCTGCACACCTTTCCCTGTTCAAAAAGACACACGGGGATGCAGAAAACAGTGTCGTTTCACATAACAACTTCAGTTTGAGGTATTGAGTGTTGGATCTCACTTTCACACACGACACCCTCCTCAGGATATCTGGTGGGGGATAATTTGCCTCAACATATTAACGTCACATTTGTTCTGTTTGAATAGGAAATTCTCTACAACATTGTTCGTGATATTGATAACAGGCCCTAAGTGACACACGGAAACACACATTCCTCTATTCGTGCACATAATGTCCATGAAATCCGATTACTCCACTGTAAGCATGCAGATAACAGTTCTTAAACAGGCAGCAGGCAGGTAGACTTCATCATGCAGAATTCCAAAGATTCAGGTTACACTTTTAGAAAGCAGTTTGTGATAAGACTTCATTTTGAACACGAGCTCTCCAGAGAATACCTTGCTTTGCGTTCTATTGTTTATTTCCTTTTGCATGGTGAAACACTGAAATTATAAACATATAGCAGCATGCACTGGAAGCATCTAAACAAGCACTCATTTGAGATGCATGCTTCCCTGTGCTACTCTTCTGTTTGCATCCCTCCAGTGTCCATGCTGTCAGCATGTTGGCCTGTGTCCCTCTCTCCATCTCTCTCAATCTGTCTCCTCACTCTCTCTCTCTCCTCCTGCAGCCTCACTTCGCCATCACACTAACCTAACAAACTCACACAGCAGCAGGGGCGCGAGCTCGCAGCGCAGCGCAGACGGACAACGCTGCCTTACCTTCCAGGGAGCCGAGGAAAACAGCAATGAGGCAAATCACGGCCACACTCTGCAGATACATGGTGAGCCCGGGAGGAATTAATCCGCTGTGCTGTTTCTCGCGCTCTGTCTTTTATTTCTCCTGTCTCCCTCCCTCCCTCCCTCCTGCTCTGTTTTCCTCCCTCCCTCCCTCCTTTCCTCTCTCTCTCTATCTTGCACACTCTCTTACCCTCTCTCTCTCTCTCTCTCTCACACACACACACACACTCACTAACACACCCACATGCTCCTTCACTCTCCTCTCCAGCCCACTCAAGTCATATGGTGATTCCTGTGTGTTTGTTGTATTCCACACCTCTGGAAGATTTTCAGCAGACCAACCATAAAAAGTGCAATATAAACATTGCAAGACCTGATCTTCTTAGAGAGGAAAGGGACCATGTACCAGAGGGCCTGAACTAAAAATACACTCCAGAATTCACAGGAACTCTTAACAAGCTCCTTAGCTGCAAAACACTCCATAATTTTTGTGGTCAGACGGTTAGAAACTTAAAACCTGCCAATACCTTATGTAGGTGTTACATAATGCCAAAACAGTTGACTCTCATCATCAAACAGTGGGTGAGATCACCACAAGGCACCTTGGCTTTCAGCTTCCTTTCTGGGCACCAAAACAACAAACTTAACAAGGATATTTATGGTTCACTTTCAGGCACTTTTATGCGGTTATTGAAAATTTGTTCTTAATCAGTTGTACTTTATGCATCACTGAAGAGTATAATGAAATGAAATTGCTCTATTTGTCAAGGTCTTTCATGACAGTGACAAAGTATATGACAAGGTGTATACAAAGCAAGAGACCTTGCTCACTTGATGAAGTGTATGATGTTTACACATAGTGACACTGTATTTCAATCCAGACTATTGGGTAGTAATTCTTTTCCAGAATATTTTTTATAATATCATATCTCAGGACATAATTATTGCCAAGTGCCAAGCATGTTTTGCCTACAGACAACATACAAGTGCACTGTAGCAATACAAAATATTTACTTATTAAATGTATATGACACAATATTTATATTATGCAGCAGTTACGGTGCACTGTGATCCCTTAGTGATTTTTTACATACCTGAAGTCGTGAAATTGAAAATATGTAGTCTATGTTTTGGCAGGGCGGGGTGGGGGGTATGGAATTCATCCCTAAAAAATCAGGATGGAACTTTTCAGCTGCAAAAACATACCATCCCCATGACTTCAAATGTGCTCACAGGCCAAGTACATATCCTGAATATCTTTTTGACGATTATAAGCTCCCTGAAAAGCTACAGTCATAAGCATGTCTACTACTACTGAATGCAAAGTACTCCTACAAGTATCTTCCACTGTGTCCTTGCAAGGAGAGAGACTCAGTGGGAAGAAACAGGCAAGTCCAGACTCCCAGAGCGATGTCCATAATTAATCAACAGTTGTCTCAAACTGTACACAAAAGGAAGATAAACAGGTGTCTTGCGTAAGTACTGTGCGTAAAGTTGTAACTGTTGATTCTTATATCAGCGCACTTATCTAGCACATCAATCAACTGTTAGTTGTTACAAATCTGTAGGTGTTCATTGTAATTCTCTATGACAAAGTGGAAACAGAGGAGACCTGTGTAAGTTGTGCTTGTGTGATTAACTGGCTGTGAATTATATCTTCAGGGAACAAGAGAGAAGTAATGAGGGCAAATGGTACCAAAAATCCACTGCCAAATAACCAATGTTTTGTCTTCGGGAAAAAAGGCTTTACCGATAATAAGCAAATGAATGTTCACAAGCACTATAAAAAGACTAAGCCATTTAGGAGCGCTTAACTATGCCACTTTGCTGGCACAAAATGTTTGTTTTGTAGTTATGTTTCCAGAAATACCTTGACTGAATACCTTTCACATTTCATGCCTGAGTTCATTTCCTTTGTGGGGCATTGTCCATATTTGGGGTCCACCTGTGTGGCATGTTCTGCTTCTAAGTTTTCTGGACAAGGTTTATTCTAAATCTTCAGTAAAGCACTTGATATGCTTTTCTGAATTCGATGGACAGCTTGGCTTTTTCCTCCTGAGCGCACCATGTGTCCACAGTTAGCAGAGTGAATGGAATCGTAAGGCTTACAGCCTGGACACAAACTAATAGATATTTGGGAAAAGAAAACAAAAAGGAGATTTCCCTTTAGTCTTCACCCTGGAGTGTACAAGATGTTTCCTTTCGACAACCATCCACTAATATCATGTCATGACAGTGTTCTAGAATTTGCTATGTTCCTCCACCTTCCCTAACCCTACAAACAAAATAACTTTTACATAAAAGATCATGATTTGTTCTCCAAAGCATGCATTCAGAACCATACTAGGCTAAGGTTGCAACCACCTGACATTTAAGCAAGCCATGCTTCCATGCCCAAAAATGGATTACTCTGAAATACCATTCTGTGATTTGCATCTTGACTGGAATTGCAGCGCTTTGTTTAAAATGTAAATAGCTTTAGTGTGCCTGACCGTTTGTGCTGCTCACACACCTTGATTTTTTTGCAGGTGCAGCTTTTTAAGGGCTGAATACTGAGGTATCATCACTTTATTTGACGATAATGTGCTGACGTTTCTGCACTAGGCCTTCATCAGAGTCTCTTCAAAACAAACAGGCCACATATATTAGAGGTTCTCGACCTTTTTGGGGCTAAGGCACACCTGAAGTCAAACCAAAGCGCCCAGGCACACTGACTTATGGTGACTGATTATGATGAATGTCTGAGACATCATTCGCTCATATTTTTAGGCCCATATTTTTCCATACAAGTGATCATGAGCAGAGCACAAAAGAAGGCCAGGTTATGACATTATTCACAGATTGCAAAAGGGGATTTTTTATTTCATTGCTTGACAAGGGAAAGGGTGCTACAGTATGCTGCCAAAGTTGTGAGAGTTCTCACTCCTCAGATTGGTCTCTAGACATGATTCTTTTGCTGCTAGAGCAGACAAAAATCTAAATCCAGAACTTGCAACATATCCTAACAATCGTAAACTATTATGACAAGCTTGCCTAGAAGGAGTTGTGAGACACATCTCAGCTTCACATGAAATCAAACTGAGAATGGTAGCCTACGACATTTCATACAAGCTCTGCCTGAAATCAATTTTAATTAAGAAGCCGTCATTGATGTGTTAATCCTCCTACTGTCTATTTCATTTAAAAAATCCCCCTCCAACCTTTTTCATAAGCCTGTTCAAAAATGCATTGTGTTCCTGAGCACACCCGTTGAGAACCACAAGACTAGGATATTATTACATTAATATGCACTCTTCCTATTCAGCTGTGCCAAACTGATGATAACTGATCCCCGTAATGCTCAGACTCAATTATTGTTCCAAATTTCTCACTCACATGCCTTCCTCAA
The DNA here is from genome assembly GCF_963854185.1 of Sardina pilchardus. Taxonomy (NCBI): domain Eukaryota; kingdom Metazoa; phylum Chordata; class Actinopteri; order Clupeiformes; family Clupeidae; genus Sardina; species Sardina pilchardus. The sequence continues at coordinate 15,282,267 of NC_085008.1, forward strand.
ATCACTCAAATTCCAAAGAAGGCATGGTGTGTGTTGAAAACACAACATAACATCCCTGTATAATTCCTGATGGGAATCACAATAGGTGATCTTCACTATCTTATGCAGCAAAGTTGGGTATATTTTGCAAATGTGAAGAATCTTTAGACTTGATCAAACCTGGTCAATCTCATCATGATCACCTTTGGTACTGATGTTGACCCAATATACAAAAGGCAAACACAGTAGACCACATACCTAAATATTAGGCCATCACAGGCCGTAAACAATTAATAACTGTCCTTGACTCCGTTTGAGACAGGAGACCACAATACCAAAGAGTGTAATCAGTTGTGCTAGCATGCAGTCATCAGCATAGGTCATTTTGGGTGTAATTCACTGAACTGAAGCAAATGCAATAACTAAGTGTAACTGAACTAGACTGGTTAACAGACTAGGGTCAGTAAGTGCAATAACTCTATTCTGATTTTTCTGTTCACATTGTTTTTATTAAATGTGGCCAGCATCCTACCCCTGTGTGAGTCCTGAACTGACCCGCATGAGGAAGACAACCACAAACAAATACACACACAGCTAGACTGACTGACTGACTGACTACATCCACCCATCTTCTTCCATTTTCACTGAGTGAGGCTATAACTCGCATCAGAGTGTGTTCCAAAATGCTGGTGCTCCAGTGAAACGTTTGGAATTATGCCAGAGCATTACATTGACCAATGTCAATCAAGAACATAAAAATCAACTTCTGATATAACTATGGGCTGTGTGCACTTGCTTATAGTAATTCAAGCCAGCGGTCAACAAGCATCTGACGATATGTGCTTTAGTTGTTCCAAAACGTAAGAGATGTACGCAAGTCTTAATGTCCATGGGCCGCTCAAAGGAGCACTGCTGTGCCACTCTGCTCGGCTTCATAAAATCAATTTTAGCTTTTTCCTAAACCAGCTTTCGGATTACATCAAAAGACCTTAACTGTAGCCAGTTTTAGTTCAAGACTGAAGACCAAACTGTTTCCAGATGCTTTCTGCTAACTGCACTGAGTTACAAATTCTGAATCTGCTTTGAAAATTGTTCTACCTTATATCTTTTAATTTCGTCTTTTTAAATATTCTTTATTTTAAAATAATTTTCGCTTGGGCATTTGTATGTTTTCTTTTTTCATTATGATCTTTATTTTTTAAACTATTCTTTGACGATCGTCCTTCTATGCTTTTATTTGATTCAGATTTTATTTGTCCCATACACATTTTTGCTATTGTTTGCTTTTGTTTATGTAAAGCACAGTGAATGACCTTTGTATATGAAATGCGCTAAATAAACTTGACTTGACTAAAAATGCAGAGGACAGGATTTTCAGTGAGCACAAGTTTTGGTACAACTGAAGCACTCCTCTTCAAGTGCTTGTTGGCAGGGATGTCAACAAACAGAAAACTGGTTTACCGACCTCAAGTAAGCTAGTGCACAGAGACCATTCAGACTAGATGCCACATTACAAAACAAATAGATCTCGGTCAGACTGCATATGGAAATGGAACAAATCAGAATTGTAAGTGAGATCTCATATGCCTTGTGCTGTTCACATTGTTAGACAACGTCAGATATGGGTCACATCAAGTAAAAAGGTCAGATTTGTTCTGGTAGCATGACCCTAGCCTAAAATACTTCATGAAGTTTCGGTACTCAACTGAGAAATGTTTCCAACCTATGTATCGTAATGGACATAGATTTGCATTAACTTTGAAATAATTTGTCCAGCTTAACCAATCATACTGATCAAAGATGTCTAACATTACTTCCTACTTTGCCTAACCCTTACAAACCTTTGCTGTAAATTTACACTTCTGATTTTGAAACTAAGGTCATCCCCTCCCGCCGCTGATTGGCCCACTTTCCTGATGGCTGAGGGAAAGATGAAGAGCCAGACTAGTATCTCAGTACTAGTGGGTGAGGCATGGCCAAGCTAGAACTGAACATTGGTTACATAAGAAAAGGGAGTGCAAAGATATACAGTTATATTTAAAAAGTTTATTTTCAAAAAACGTATTACGCTGTTTCATAATATGTACAAAAGACACTTACACCCACAACGAAAAGTGTGACTTCCAACACTTGTGGATGATTTTGGCCACGACAATCCTGATATCTTGGATTGTCCTTCTCAGTCCAATAGATAAACACCATGTATATCCAGTTTTCATTGTACTTTTGCTCTCCATCTGCAAAAAATCAATCCAAGGTACCTAAAGGCAAAGAAAAGAGAGACAACTGCTCAGTGATGATGGATGGCTGACAGCTTACTGCATGCTCTTTGTAAGCTGTGGACATCATCTTCGTGGTACGTTCACGTTTTAACTTACCCTCAAGAAACGCAAATTCATCAATCGCTTCAATGGCATTATCTGTAGAGTTAAAGCACAGTAGCCTACAGTTAAGATAGCCTAACAAGAAAACATTCCGATATCAGTTGGCATGAATACCCAAACTCAGTCCAATTTTAATGTAGTGGCTAAGATTGTCTCACCTAAGTCCTTCCTTTGCAGTGTTTTCCGTTTTCCCTGTTGTGCATACACCAGTGCATCTTTAGCAATCATTTCCACAAACAATTCCTGTTGAGAATGAGAGGGGCAATTCTAATTTAAACACGCCATGGCTCCAACGCTGATTTCTGTGTCAGACTGTCAGAACGTTAAATGTCGGTGTCGGATTTAGCAGGCAACAACTTTACACTGTGACTTATCTATTAGCATGTCTGATTATTAATTTTCATGATTAGTTATAGACTAGCACGCTAGGTAACTGATTAGCTTAGCCTACGTACTGTAGCCTTCGCAATGATGAAAACAGACTCTTGACTAGCCAGCGTGACGTCCGGGTCAGCTTTCATGAGAGCTTTTATCCGAGCCAAAGGTAATTTCGCCAAGCGACTCTGAGGAGCGTTTGAGGCACCCGTTTGCTGTGAATTTTCTTCGTCTCCATCTGTGCCCCTAGGTTCGTCTTCAATGACATTTCGGTCTAGGTCAGAGTCTGCACCCTGTGCAGGTCCAAGAGTTGCCGCCATTCTACACGACTAAACATGTGATGATGTCAGACGCGTTTCAGTCGTAAACTCCTACTTCAAACATGAGAGATGGGAACGTAAATGGCGTAAACAGTAGTCGTGAATCGTACGTCGCTGTTTCCATTCTACCAGAGACACTTGATTCTACCCATAGATTCTACCGCCAACCTCTTTGAAGACGACGGAGGCGTGGTTAAACTAATCTATGACAAGGCATGGATTGCGTGGATATAAGGATGTCACCTGTCATGTTATATAAGAGAACATAGCCGAAATAATTAGAGTCGAAAGAGCAAATCAGCAGCCCCCGTAACTTTTGTTTGTTTGTTACAATGGTAAGTCCATAGCCTTCTTGTTTCCCCATCAAACACAAAAGTGCTTGCTGTCTCCTTTGTAAATAGGCTAGCCATTGAAGGTCTACCCAATATTTTAATGCATTTGGATTGTTTTTTTTTTATTATTATTATTATTTTTATTTCCTTTAAAGTTTACACTATAAAAGGAAACACCTAAAACTAAGAACCAATGCATGACATGCTCTAGAATAATATAAAGCTCCATACCAAGCATTAAATAGACCGGTTCTATTTCTATTTGGTTCTAATTGTGGGCTGTGTGTGTGTGTGTGTGTGTGTGTGTGTGTGTGTGTGTGTGTGTGTGTGTGTGTGTGTGTGTGTGTGTGTGTGTGTGTGTGTGTGTGTGTGTGTGTGTGTGTGTGTGTCAGATTAGCTGTTGAACTTTTGCACATCTTCACCAACCTCTCAAGGATTTCCTCAGATGCTGTGTCGCTGTCCCCATGTGACTTGTCAGACTTAGTCTAACAGTGGAACCCCAATTGTAGGAAAGAAGAGCGAAAACCCCCCCACTAAATATATATTTTGCTCATTTTTATAGGCCTACAGTAAATGGCATGGGAAATAGTAACCTATGCCTATAATAAATCTACAATAATAGCTATATAATAAATACTTATAGCTTGCTTATAATATATAAAACTCACAATTCATATTGTCAGAGAGGAGGTGGATCTCAAAATGAAATGAACTAAGTCACTGTAGCTAAATGTGCCCTCTGTGACTTGGCACAAGCTTGTTAGAGCTTTAGCAGCGCCTCCCTGGCCTCATGGTAAGGTAGGGCCGTGGATATTAATAAGTGTGTCTAATTGGATTAATCAGCGGTGATCTTGAGAGCTCAGGCTGAGACAGTAGTGAGTCCACATACCAAGTGCGCCAAGCAGAGGATGAAAGATCTGCAGCCGCCAGGTAACTATCCCTAGACATTTCTCTTTATTTATTGATATTTTAAAGTTTAGAGGACAATGTACTGTAACATTTTGTTGATGAGGATTTTGTAGAGATGGATTATTGGAGGTGGCTTGTTGTGTGTATAGCATCATGTCTAATGAACGCTGTTGCTGTGGTCCTTACTGAATGTGAATGTGATTTTATTGGGGTTTTTGTATAGAATTTGTGAAATCTGATTAAAAAAGTATAGTCTACTCATTACAGAACAGTAATAACAGTATAACAGTCCTTTAAAAAGTGGACTACTAGCTCAATATCAGTCACATGCCAAATTGGCAATTATCACTAATGCCAAATCGGCTACACAATATTGACACTAATCATCACATGCAAGCTGACTATACAGCACACTGGCATTACAGTTTTATTATATGTTATCATAATATAGTAAACAGTTAGTGAATGCTTACCTCTCTTAAATGTGCAGAAATGTCTGTACTTGAATGTATGCATGTGTTTGTATGTCAAGTGATCCTGGCATGTAGCCAGATTTGCAAAAAAGAAATTGATGAAATGAATGAACAAGCACTTTAAGGTCATGAATGAATCTTTTCCCATCAACTGAGTGGAGTACAGCGGATTTCCTTGTCTGTGTTTTATCTTGGCCTAAACTCTTGTGTAACACTGGTCAGTTGTGATGTCCTGACCTATTATCGATGTCCTGAAACAAATTAATGGCCCATTTACTGAAACAAAAGTAAAAATAGATGCTGTGTGCTTTTGCTTGCTTTAATAGTGAGAAAATATAGTGCTATTTATTAAGTGTTGATCAATAGGGCCCACTTCCTAGGGCAGTATAATTAACAGTTATGACTTAGTATTATGAAAACAACACATCAAATGATTGAAAACAATGCTCTGTTTTCTTCTTGAGTTAAAAATCCACGCACCTAATCTGTTGCATGACCATTTTTGCATATTTTTTTTAGTATTTGTTTTTCAGTTGAATTATACCTCAGATTCTAAAACGGATAGTTCCGGTCCTTGATTGTGATTGGCTGAATCGCGTTCGATGCCGTTGTAAATATCATGATAAACTCACACCTTGACCGCATTTCATTCTATAGTAATGCGCTAGCACAAAACTAGCAGTGGCTGCGTCTTGTTGTTACATTCAATGTGGAATCTCAATGTCCAACAGCCACTTATACATGTCTTTTTGGTCCCTTGCTTTCAGAGGATACAACTACTACACAACTTCTTGCCATTTTTGAAGCATGTTCTTTCAGGCATAGTGCTATTATTTTCATTGTATGGGTCATTGTGAAGGGCAGATACACTTCCTTATATAGTTAGGTGTTCAGAGTTGGAGGACCATTAAAAAAATGTTTACAAGATCTCACCAACAACATTGGCAAAAATAGTTTGCATGCTAGCAAAGTTTTTGTAAGGCTTCTGCATGCATGCATATGCATTTACATATTTTGACAGGTTTTTGTTTTTGACCAAAACCCACTGCCTCAAGATATACAGACATTTTTGTCATTATTCTGACCTGTCAATGAACCGTGTTGAGTAATTCAATTAGGGAATGTGATTGCAGTGATGCATAACAACAAAAGCCTGTCAGCAACTCTAAAGCACTCTCAGGAGGATGCATAGTTTGCAGTGCATCACAGGTGTATGGACTGCACCCACTGATGCCACTGCCAGTGCCTGCTGGCTTCGTGGAGAAACACAGGTCATACAGTCGGGCTCATAAGTATTTTAACCCATGCTAAAGTTGACTAAAAAGAGGAATATAAAATATATATATATTTCTTTTTTCAGTTAGCCTATTAGCTGGTTTGATGCTCACTGAGCACGATGCAAATCAACAGCTAATAGGCTAATAGGCACCAGACCAATCTCTAGGTATGGTAAAGGGTATATGATGATGTGGCTATTTTAATTCCTAAGGCCAAGGGAACTTTATCAGGATGCATAGTATCCTGGATCCATGAAACAAGTGGCCTTTAAAAATAAAAATCTGCCTGCCTCTAAGGAAATGCAAGGGTGCAAATACTTATGACCCCTGTATTTTAAGGAAGAAGAATTATTTATTTACGATACATTATTCATTCAAAAAGAAAATTGGTGTCCTTAAAGTTTTGATATTTCCTCATTTCTTTACTTAAGGCATTAAGATCAATTTCCAAAAGATGATTTTATATTCTTCTTTTTAGTCAACTTATGGGTTCGAATATGAGGCTCACTGTGCCTGTAGCTATAAATGTCACCAGTGACCTCGTCCGGCATCCTGTCACACCAGCCTCCCTTGACATAATCCCACCATACAACGGTGTTGTGCTGCAGCAGTGTATAATCTGTTCCCGTCGGTTCAGGATATTAGAGTCTGTGGGCTGACGTAAGCAGATGAGATATCAGAGGAGAGAGTATTTGTGCTGCTATACATATCTATATCTGTTCCTTTGATTCATTCGAATGGAGAGGGGAGGTGAATACATTATTGAACATAGCCTACTGACACAATACTACTGAACAAGGACTTTTGTTCATAATTTCTTTTATTTTTTAACTTTGAATGTCTTGGGAGTAAGATAATAATGTGTGAGTGAACAATGTCAGAGTGATGCTAAAATCAATCAATGACTGGCAAATGAATTTGTTGGCTATATTTAGTTATTGTCTGGTAAACAAATGCCTGTGCTTTGTTTCTCCAGGTCTGAAGACGAAGCAATCATGGTCAATGCTGCAACGGGGCAAGAAGAAGACTAAGGAGGAGATGGTCGAGAGCAAGCCCAAGCCTGCACCAGTCCAGAAGCCACCTCCACTCACAGCAGAACAGAGGATGAAGCAAACACCCATAGAGAGGGTCGTCTATGACATGGCCCACAACGAGAGAGTGGTGAACGACCTCATTCTGGGACGGAGGATATCCTTCTATGAGCTTCGAGGGGAAGTGGGAGCCGGGAATTTTTCCTACGTCAAATTAGGGATTCATGCCCTAACAAAGGGTAAGATCTCTTAATAGTCATACTACAGTATGTGCAAGTGTCAAGTTGCACATGTAGTACCATACAGTTGGTCATTCTATAGCCTATGTGCCACATACAGTCGACCATACATACATATGGAGAAATGTTTGAGAAAAAAAGATTGTTTTCTCTTGGTTTACTGAACTGCAAAGTCTTTGACAGGATAAAGTCGAGCATTTTAAATATAGATGCCAAAACCGGAGAGGTGGTCCTCTGGAATAAATAGTTCCTAATCATCTCAAATCCTCAGGACCCCCTTGGGAATATGCTGTTATATTTTATAGATCTCTTTAATTTGTTTTGAGGAACAGCTTGGATGCCCATGGGGAGTCAGAAAAGATGTGGGGGGTATTTGGTTTATTCAGATATTTTGGGCACACATTTTTTAGACTTAAATGAGACTAGTGGGAAGCTTCGAATTATTTCTGTCCTGCTGCCGTGACTGACCCCCCAGTGTGCTCTCTCTTAACCCCCCCTCGTCCACTCCTCCCCCATCTCCGCACAGAAAGGGTAGCCGTCAAGATCCTCGACAGGAGCCGCCTGGACAAGAAGTCACAGACCCTGTTTGCCTCGGAGATCCAGTGCATGGAGAAGCTGTCCCACCCCAACATCGTGCGCCTCTACGAGGTGCTGGAGACGAGCAAGCGCATGTACTTGGCCATGGAGTATGGAAGCGGTGGGGACCTATACTCACGCATCAGCAGCAGGGGGCGCCTGCCGGACCTGGAGAGCAAGCTGGTGTTTGCACAGATCATTTCGGCCATCAAGTACATGGTTAGCAGCAGCAGTCCTTATACCTCAATATGACTACTACGCTTTGGTGGTCAGATCTAGCTAATGGATAGTAACAACATTCAGTCATTAGGCAGATACTTTTATGCCATATAGTTCAAATTATCCTAATCAATCAAATGTATTAAAATTATTATTATTATCAGTTACTGTAATGTTCATTTGCCATTTTCATCATCAGAAAATAACCATATCCCACTATAGATAAATAACCATATCATGAGATATGGTTATTTAGATAGATAGAATGGTGTCACAGCCATTACTTTAACAACAAAGAAAAAAGTACTGCCTTGGTAAAGTTGTATATCTTTCTACCTACAGTAGGTTTGAATCAGGTGACATGTAGATGTAAAAGGTGGTATAATTATAGTGGATAACCTTTATGTCTCCTGTTTTGTTTGTGCCCACAGCATGAGAACAACATTGTGCACAGGGATTTGAAAGCAGAAAACATCTTCTACACCACAAGTTACTGCATCAAAGTGGGCGACTTTGGCTTCAGCACCGTGACCAGCCCCACCGAGACCCTGACCACGTTCTGTGGCTCGCCGCCATACGCAGCCCCGGAGCTCTTCAAGGAGAAAGGCTACATCGGCCAATACGTGGACATATGGGCCCTGGGCATCCTGCTGTACTTCATGGTGACGTCGAACACGCCCTTCGCCGCCGACAACCTCGGCCGCCTGAAGCGATTAATCTTGCACGGCGCTTATGCCATCCCACCCCACGTGCCTGATCCCTGTCAGCTGGTCATCAAGGGGATGCTGCGGCAGGTCCCCAACGACCGCTCCTCCATCTCCCAGATCATCAGCAGCAGCTGGCTGAGCGGGATTGAGTACCCGAAGCCGTTTCCCTCGGCGAGTCTGACGCCGGCGCACCTGGTGGACGCGAACAGCACGCTGACGGTGGAGGAGAAGGAGGTGAAAACGGCCCTGAGCGAGCTGGGCGTCACCGCGGCCCACCTGCAGAACAACAACTGCGCGGACTCTCACAGCCCCATCACGGGAACCTACCGCATCCTGACGCACCGCATACAAAAGAGGAGGTCTGTGGAAGCAGTGGGCTACACCTCTTTGAATCCAGAGGAATTCCAAGCCAAAAACTCTTGGGTTGATTCGGCACTGAAGCATAATCCATCTGCTGTCTGTGTTATCCTGTAGGCCTTGTTCCTCTGATCTACTACAACATTGTCATACGATCAGGGGACAAACAGTGAAGCTGTGAAAACAGGCAATTAGGGCCATTATTTATCCTTCACTTCGTCTTTTTGAGTTTTGAAGAAGTAAACAGTGCCACCTGATGCTTACATTTGTGTACAGGGGATACTGTATGTATTCACTAAGGTCACTGATAACATATTTCAAGGAACAGAAATAGGTCAAACTATGACCATTATCCAGTAATACAGTATTTGTAGTATATATTCTTAATGCAAATAGCCAGTGCACTTTTAACAGCAACAACAATAATAACAACAACCATAATAATAATAATAATAATAATTTGTATAGCACCTTTCATACACAGAATGCAGCTCAAAGTGCTTTATATTTAAAGCATTTAACACAATGATAGAGCAAAAATGTATTCAGTTTTATAGTCTCCAGATATTAGTTCTAAATTGGATGTTTTCATGGGGGTTTTTTTGATGGAAAAACTTCACTCGTGTACTTCTACAAGCAATAGAGCAATATGCCCTTTAATCAGTATGAACAGTTGAACCAATTGCTTATGCGAAATGAAGAAGTTTACTCAAGTAATAAATACGTATGTCCAATTTTTGTAAATGTTTTATTCAGGGAGGACTACAATGTTTTAAAGACAAATTATATTTTTTATGATTTTTTTTAACAATCACCTCTTTTTTGAGTGTTTGTTGGGTGAAATTCTCTGTACTCCATAATGTCTATCATAAGAGTTTGTATGAAACAAATTTGGCTATTACTGTACATGTATATCTGTTTTAAGTTGTATTTGTATATCAATTGGAGGGTTTTGGGTTTAATCACATGAATGGGATCATTTTCGTACTGTAAAACATTTACCTCTTAATTTATGTAATTTATAGCATTTAGAAGAGCACTTTATTACTCTAACTATTTTATATTATTAAATAATGAGCTATTTTTTTCCACTGTTTTCAGGTGATTGGCATAGAGGGAGTTTTTCTGTGTGAGAAAGCACCATTCCAGTCCTGTTGAGACGTGAGAACCTGCAT